>NW_024426996.1:907304-953460 GCF_017311325.1 Ursus maritimus | reverse complement strand
CCCCCCCCCCCCCGCCCCGGTAAATCTCTTGCACCTCTAATTCCGTCAGGATATTAACCTTAAAAAACAAAACTGTCAGTTATTTTATCAGCAACAATGGGTTTATTTGGGAATAGCAGAGAACTGCAATGCAGGACAAGCAAGCTAGGGCAAAACCATAGGCACCCCAGAGGAAAAAAGAGAGGATAGCTATTTTAAGACAGGAAAGGGGGAGGCTTGGAGGGGCTGTTATAAACAAAAAGTCCATTGGAGTAAACTGGAAGTTCAAAGTATAGTGACTTTTCATTGGCTGAGTTGTGAGGGTCTCCCACGTCTGGGCTATTGCTGAAACCTTTCTTGCTCCTGCTGGGGTAGTCTCTTCCTGTTAGGGTTTGTAGTTGACGAGTGTGATACAGTGTGAGAGTTCTCCCTGCTAGCCTCTCAATTCTATTTTAAATGAGGCTTTTTTTTATTTATTAAATTTCACAGTAGCCACTTACCAGAGGACCTGAACTGATGCCAACAAATATATATAAATTAATACAGTTCTGGTTTATCTTGCTGGAAGCTGAAAATGTAAATGAGTGTTGACCACGTTAACCATGGAGAGAACAAATCACCCTCTCTCCCCTCTACTGAAGCACATACCATTTCCAAAGTCTAATTTCTTTTGTAAGGTGTTGCTTTCCCATAAATATTTCAAATAGAACCTTGCCTTTTCCTGGTCTTCCTACAGTATCCATTGCCCCATATTTCTCTCTAGCTCAAAGTAAAATACGTTCTAGTGATATTGATACAGAAATTATATGGATAGGGAGCAAATCGGCTTCTTCTAATAGACTTTGGCATCATCCAGAAATAGGTATTCCTTAAGAATAGCTATTCACACTAGATACTTATAATTCTAAACTGCCATGCTTTCTCTTTTTCAGTACTTGGAAAGGGAGGTATGTACATATTTTGAAGTTAATTTAACCTAAATAACCTTGGCTTCAGAGGTATGTAATGCCCCAAAGCTTAAATTCATTTGATCACAACTGTCAAATGAAGTCAGCATTAGGACTCACCCAGGATTGTACGTGTGCTATTGGAAAGAACTCCTGGAGACAGTTCCACATTTCTTTAGCAATGATTTTTCAAGCTTCCATTCACTCCGGGCTGTCTACATCACCACCCTCCCTTTCCTGCATGGTTCAGGACTCTAAATTATCCATTTGCGTCACTTCCATACAAATTCTTATTTTCTTTGTGAACAGAGGGAATGGAACCTGTAGGCTAATCAACCTCCCCACGATGCTGTAGAAACTGAGAATAAATTTTTATTAGAGGGCAGAGTGGGAGGAGAGAGAAAAAGAAAGTGCCTGCTCCATCCCCTGAGCACCATCTGCGTTCGAGGGCACAGACAGTGCTCACCCAGAGAGCGCTTCTGCCCACAGAGGAGCCCACACGCTGCACCACTGACAGCTGCGCGAGAAAGAAATACTACAACTGAGAAAAACATGGAACTCACTTTAAGACTGCACATATTGGTCATTAGAAGATGCAGAATAAGCCCCCAAGGAACAGAAATATGAGGCTCATTTTAAGTTTTAAAATCAGCTACTAACTCCTCTAGCAAAAATGAGAGAGTTTTTCTTTTTTAAAGCCTATAGAATCTCTAATTCCCAATCTGTTCAGAGACTTACCTCCCTTTACAAACTAACAAAAATAGATATGCAACCTCTGAAACTCAGCGTAAGAAATAGAAATCACTGCTGTAGAGTTTCTTTGCAAAATCAGCATCTTAAATTAGATATGAAGAAGTAAGTCACCTTCTCTATCCTTTACGAAAGGAGAAATGGCAAGACGCTGTCTGGAGTTGATACGAGAAATCCCACTTTTCCTGACTTTGAAGCAGGAAGGGTATCACTAGCAGATAAATGAAAAGCCTGAAGGAAATTGATAGAAGAAGAAGAAAGTGGGGGTCGGGAGAGGAAGAAAAGATAAAGGAATGTTAGACTAGTGTAAGTACAATCCATACTTGTTTTCTACTGCTAAAATGACATAAAAGCACATTTAGACCATGGTGGGTAACTACATTATTTATAAAATGCTTTTGCCATTCTAAAGATCTATAACAAATTCATCTGTGACCTTAAATTTTAAAATACCTATCCTTGTTTTGATCATATGTTACCTAGTTTTTATTTCTTTAGAAGATTGCTGAAATGTATCCCAGAAAGGCATTTTCTTCATCTTGAAGGAGAAAAAAGATCCAGAAATAAAGTCAGCATCTAAGTACTTATTCTGAATCAATAGCAGATCTGCAACTAGGACTCAGAACTACATCTTGTTAGACTCGGAGATAGCAATAGGATGACTGAGTAGAGGGACAAACGTTAGTGACAATCATAAGCTACTTCATTAATAGAGCAATTGTGCCCTATGTATTGTCTCAGTCCCTGATGCAAAATTGGCTCCTAGTAGCTGTTCCTCCTATTCATTAGCTCTATTTGGACACCAGCGGTGCTTACAGTTGGCTTCCAGCTAAGCTCTCTATAACCTAAGATAGTACAGAGATGAATATTGATGCAAAGCTAAAAGATCTATAGGAATTACCACTGCCATTGTTTGTTTTTTTTAAATATCAATATATCAAAACTAAAAACTATCCTCTTCACTAAACTTCTAAACTTGATTCTATGCTAGTTGATAATAAAATGAGCCACTTTCTGGAAAAATAATGCATGATAAGATGGTGAAAAAATCATTTTCCATTTGGGAAAATTAAAGGCATTATTTGGTCAGTCATATGCTATCTTCCCCTTGCTTCATTAAGCCCTAACTCTTCCTACTACCTATGACCTGGCCAAATTCTCCTTCTGTGTAAGTTTATAATTACATCCTTAATAAGATCTGAATTTTTCTAGTACCACAAGAGTCACCATAGAGCATTCAATAAATAATTTTGAGTACCAGTAATGCCAAATATACGGACCATCATCAGAAGACTGGAAGGACACATTTATGTTAACTGGATTGCAGACCTTGGACTCTTTCCTGTTATTACATTAGTCCAGTCCAAAAATTGATTTATCAAAGTAATTGTTAATCATTCAAAGTATCTGAACAATTATTAGCTAATCTTAATCTGAATTATTTGATAATGATTAATAGCATTATTAGTAGTTGTAATTTATCATCATAAATTCTCCATATTCCAAAAGGAAGAGGTTCCAGCCAAGAAGTGTCAAGAGAATGATATAGAAACCGTACACTTTGAGAAACAATCCATGAGAAATGAGACATTTGATGTATGAAAGAAACCTAAATATAGGGGAAATCTTAAAGACAAGCCATGTCCACCTCACACTTCTGCCTAACTCTTGTTCCATAGCTAATCTTCCATGTTCATCACTTGCTTTAAAGTCAAGTCCTTCAGGTATATTTTTCCAAGATCTGCCTATCTAGAATGACTTTGTGCTTTCTACCTTTTGTTTTAAGGAGTCTCTAGATTGACAAGTAAAAAGTCTTTATACCTGATTTTAACAGAGCTGAAATTTTGCATGTGAGAATAGAATGTACTTTTTCTCCTCCTCCTCTGTTTTCATAATTGGCGACCTGAAAATAAAACAGAAATTGGGACACATTCATAGGACAAGTTGATATATTGAATCCAGAATCCTTGCTATAAACACAAAGTGATAAATGACAAGAAATAATATTGGCAGATTTGTTAAATAGATACCTGATGAAAGTCAACTTTAAATTATTCTACTCATTAATTCAATTGGAACTCACTACTAGTCTCATATCCTACATCCGTGAATGAAATATGCTACTTAGGTAATGCAAATGTAAAATATGTCTATAACTTCATTTTGCCTATTTATTCACTTTTTCAATATGTATTTATTGAGAAGCTACTGTGTGCCAGGCACTACTCTGGGATTTAGTACGTAGTAGCAGACCAAATTAACAAATTCCTTGCCCTTACAGACCTTTACATTCTCCTAGGGGGAGAGAATTAAAAAATGCATATATTACAACCTTATGCCAAGTGGATATAAGAGCTACAAAGAAACCAAACCAGAAAAAGGAGATAAAAATGACAGAGCTGATGTTTTATATATTGTGATCAGGAAAGATGATCAAAAATTGAATATAATGAAGTACCAAGTCCTCCACTGATATACAGGGGAAGCTTTCTGGGCCCAGGAAATAGCAAGTCCAAAGGTCCAGACATGGGAATATACTTGAGATGTTTGATGAACATAAAGTGTGCTTGACGTGGGGTGAGTGAGGGACCGAGCATAGAAATGTTGTCAGAGGAACATCCAAAGGACAAATCACCTAGGGACTTAAAAATATGGGGAATGAAATAATAATTAAGGCTACATGTTTTAGAAGAAAGCCACACAAGCAAGTTTCCATGAGGACCTTTCGCTGCTATGGTGATCGATGTTCCCCGCACTTCAAGAGTTGTCATCTGGCTCCTAACGATATGCAATGAACTACAGCAGGAAAGACGGGGGAAAAGAAAGAGAGAAGTCAGGAGAAGGAACGTGTTTGAACTCATGGTAGAATCCACTTTCCTCACTGCTGTGAAAAGTAACCCACCTCATTATTAGGAAAGGTGTTTACCTTTTATTAGCAGAGGCTGAAAAAATCTCCCTACATGCTCTCTAATCTTGTCTTACTGAGTCCATTCCTCTAGGGCTTTTTCTACTAAGCTAGCAACTGGTCCTCTCTCAATGGAGTTTTACAACCTAGTGAGCACAGATTGAAATCACCAGCTCTGTATTCCTAATCAGTATCTCATTTCTACACATTACAGATGACCGCATCATAATGGTGCTGGAATTATACCATTGGTTAAAGCAAAAAGTGCACTGAAATCCCCTTCTTACCTGATGAATTAGGATGATGATTTAGAATCCAGTCTGAATGAGGGAGAAGAAAATGTGGTTCCTTACTCTGTAATACTCCTCAAGCTCTGGTCATGTCTTCTGCAGGTGACCCCTGCTTCTCAATCTAACTTGAATCACACAATCATTTTCCTTGTAAATCTGTTGTGGAAAGCTTCAGTGACAATATTAAATGCCCATGAATTACAGCAACATGCTGCACCAGAGACTGAGGAATCTCATTTGCAAAGTATTTAAAATACTGGCTTTTGCTCATAGAAAACAAGAATTCGTTCCGTACATGTTCTGTTCCATACTTTAAAATTGAGTGAGATACCTAAGATCACTAATTTGCCCATCTGATTCAGAAAGCCAGCACATCAGCTGAAACCAACTGTAATCTGCCAGCGACAGGTGTTTACCAATTATCAAGTATAAACATTTCATCACTTTAATAATGTGCTTTCTTTGGACAGTACTCTCCCTAAACCAAGTTCCCAATGCACAAACCATTGTCAGAATTAATGACAGCTCCTGTGTCGTGAGTATCCTAACCCAGGAGCTATCAACATCAGTCCGCGTTGGGTCCTAGGCACATTCTCCAGGCAGCAATGTCAGCATTCCAGACATCTCAGGAGGCCACACATTTCTCCTCTGAAAGTTGCTCTCCCAAAGAGGGTGAGCGCTTAAGTTAGTCACGTGTGCGTGGCATGACCCCACTCCACCCCTGGCTACAATTTATTGGACCAAAGGATCACTGACCCAGGGGAGACAACTTACTGACTGGACAAAAGCCTGGTGGCATCTCATCAGACTGTTGAACTGAGACACAGGCAGAGCTGGGAGGTGGGCCCAGCACTAGACTGAAGCTCCAAGAAGCTCCCAGAACTACACAGAATTCTTCCTGTGGCCTTATACTTCAATATTTCTTTGTATTCCATAAGCGTCCATAGAATTCTTGTTTTCATTTAATCTGTGTTTAAGGAATTCTGAAAGGAATTCTTGTGCTGTGAAACAACAAAGCTTTAACAGATAATATTACCATGGAAAAGCCATGGAGATCTTCGACTCTGGTATTATCACTCATTGATTCAATAATGTAAATCTGACCTATGTACTTCCATGCACTGAAGATACAGAGCAGAACCAGGCAAAACAATCACAAGCTTTCTTGGAGCTTATGTTCTAGAATACTTGCAGAGCAGCTCTTTTCCTGACAAGCTCAATATTGACAAACATTGTGGCCTGTTTCTAAGTCTCAAGTTCCTCATCTACACCAATGAAGCTCATAATGACAGTATCAATGTATTCTGCAAGACTGAAATAAATTAACCTCTGCAAAGCGCTTAGCATGTGCCTGACACAAATTAAGTAAGCAGTAATTTATAGCTAATATAAAAATAGAAAGTATGTAGTAAATTATTCTTGAAGTAAAGGGAAGTATACTGGATAGCCACTCATGTATTTATCCATAGTTTGTGGGAGAGAGTACAACTCTTCTTGAGCACTTTCTCCCAAGGTTGAAACATTCTAGACCATGAGGCAAGGCTGAGGGAGAGTCTTCACAGGATAGCTGGTTTTTCAAGTGTCGCTTCCCTCATTGGCTGAGTTTCTGCAGTGACCCGATCTTTGTGCTGCGGGTTTCCATGTGAATGGGTCGTCTGGCAGAGGAATGGACCAGATGGTCTGTCATCATACAGACTAGCACAAAGCTTCTCAACCTCAGCACTACTGACATTTTGAGCCAGGTCATTCTTTGTGGTGGAGGCTGTCCTGTGTGTTTCTGGATAGTTGGCATCATCCCTGGCCGGCCTGTAGGTACTGGATGTCAGTAGCACCCCACCTGTTCTGATAAGCACAAATATTTCTGGACATTGCCAAATGTCTCCTTAAGAGTAAAATCACCCATGAATGAGAATAACTAGGTAGCAATATCATCTGGGTAAAGGATCATCTCAGCAGCCGGTTCAGTGGGAATCTAAACATTTTGAATTCAGAGTTGGGAAATGCAGCTTCTTTTGGGGTGGGGGTGGGGGGAGAGGGTAGTTCATTTACATGGCTGGTTCTAGAAGCAATGAAAAATCAAACCCTAAGGTACCACAATTTTTAACAGACTCGTGCCTGCAGACTACTGTCACGACTAAAGAGAGGGGCTCAAAGTGAATGGATTCCCAAACATCCATACGAAATTGCTCATAGCTTCACTAAGGAAATCTCTCAGCTATTGCCGTAGCTCTGAGAGTATTCTCCAAAGAGACAAATCTTCTTCATTTTTTTTCTATTTGCATTTTTTTTAAATAGTTTGAACACCCTATAGAGAACATCAAACTTATTGGGGTCCTTGAAAACTCCTTTTGGAGAGGTGAAGAAATAATTTGCTTTACCTGAAAAGGCTTACGGTGGCTTACGGTGCCAGCAGGGTAGACTCAGACGTTTAGAGCCTTGTGTTCTCTGACAGCAGCCGATTTTGTACCTTGGAGCTGATGTCATTGACTGTTACACTCATGCTTCTCTTTGCATGCACCTCGAATTCTTTTTGCTATCAGAGTGTATGATTTAAGTATATTAGGAAAAAAGTCATCACAAAACTAAATCGAAGAGTCCATAAATGGCTCCCTGGTTTAAAATGGGATGTTCATGCCGTCCTGAGAGTCGCAAGTACCCCTTCACACCTGTCAGGAGAAGTGAATCACCTATTCTGGAAAGACATCTATCTGAGTGTGACTGTGAAGCTTTAAATAGTCCCTGCCCCCAGGCCTCCATGTCTATGATAGAGTTTGACATATTCCAGCCATGTCACAAACACTTTAGGGTCCCTTCTGAATAAGAGCTTTCCAGCTAAGTTTTCTGGGGTTGCCTGCCAGAGTCAATCTCAGCTAACATCCTCAGGACTCACTTGGATCTCTTAATAATGCAGCTTCCATGGGAAGAGAATGTATGGTGCGCTGCCAGCAAGCTCAGGAGAGGAGCTGTTGTCTTGCCCATCTCTGACATACCTAGTCAGGCAAGCAGCCAAGGCTTTCTGAAATTGAATTCAATAATCTAGAGTTATTCCTTAGATTTCTTTATAGCTCAGCAACTTGATGTATTCCTTTCCACTCACAGATTAATACCTATTTCCTATTAAAACAAAGGGAAAATATATCTCGTGATTTTGTGTGAGTTCCCACCAATGCTAACTGAGAATTTTCCTGACCGGGTATAGGATGACAGGCCAAGCTGTTTTCCATTTCGTTATTCTTCCCAACTCCCACAGAGCTGAATTTGGTTTGAAGTCTCTTTTTTTATATGAATGGTGGGACAGAGTCGTAAGGAGGAACCTTATTTGCTGTAGTCAAAGAAGGGGAGAAAGCATATAAAGGAATAAGGGAGGCCAAAATTGTGAAATAAACACTTTGTCACTATTCTAATGTATCTCATATGAATAGGCAACTACTTCCTTCCACTCAGTTTTTTATTTTTTTTTTAATTTTATTTATTTATTTGATGGAGAGAGAGAGCATAAGCACAAGCAGGGGTTGCGGCAGGCAGAGGGAGACAGAGAAGAAGACTCCCTGCTGACCAAGGAGCCCCACGCAGGACTCAATCCCAGGACCCTGAGATCATGACCTGAGCCGAAGGCAGACGCTTAACCGACTGAGCCACCCAGGTGCCCCTTGGTTTGACTTTAAATAGTGTTTAAAATTATTTTTTAAAGTAACTGGCTGATTAATTTCCTCAAGTTTTCTGTCTTCCTTTCTTGGGTAGCACTATATTGGGTGGAAGAGAATTTAAGGAAACCTAGAGCCAAGGCCGTCCTGGTTTCGAAATCCATCTTCAGGATTGCCAGAGACCATACCCAACAGCACCACTATGTTTTCATCTCAGGCCAGCGGCCCAGGCCACACTCACAGGCGAAGGTCAGATCATCCAAGCTTGAGGACGTGACTTTATTCCCCTCACGTCTCGGTTGTTGAGAGCATGCAGTGAATGAAGTCGAGATTAGAAGTCAAGTCCAATCCATATTGAGATCAGGTGTCCCCGTTCTGAGCTGTAACAGTAGGTCGCTAACTCAACAGCGCTTGCCCAGGCAAAATGAGGACCAGATGAGAGGATCTGGGCGGAAGCACAAAGCAACTTCCGGGCGCGCCCACAGACTTGGGTCAGCAGATACGGCTCCGGGCAAGGAGGCAAGTGTGCCGTGACAGCCACAGAATGACTCGGTGCCTGCGAAGAATACAATCCACAGAACACAAAAATCACACCATTACACTGTGGGGTCAATGACACACAGTTTTAGTTCTGTTTTTGTAACTGACCCTATGAAACATTGCTGCCATGAACATGTGGTAAATCACCGGCAAAGAAACGTCAGCTAAATCCCAAGTTCAACCTTCTTCTACTGTGCCGGAAGGAATCTTGTGATTCCATACCCCAGACCTCGCTAGCTGTGCCAACCACAAAAAAAACAAAAAGATAATAATAATTTGTTCTGCTCTTGCGACCACAATTGTAACTCTCTTTTTATTTATATACAGTATGCTTACTAAACATGTGAGATATGAAAGTAAAGAGAGAGCTTACTGTATTTTACTGTAATCTAAAACATGGCTTTATTTTTCAAGGGCATAAATGATCCACTTATCACGGTTTCCTCATAACCCCAAAAATCAAAGCTCCTGTAAATAACTTTCCAATAACCTCTCCCATCTTGTTTTTGACTTAGCTCTAGAAGAGGAAATAAATTAAGACTTTGAACAAAAAGATTATTTTCCTTTTCAGAGTCTCATTCAACTTGTAGAAGCAAACATGTTCACCATGACTTGACAGCCACCCTCTTCAAATCCGAGTCAACTGAACTTGACAGTGCTATTAAGCTCTGGCTTCTTTTTTCTTTTCTGGTGACAAGTGACTTTAGTCCTTGAAGTCTGGACAACTGTCATCTCTTCTACACTGAAACGCTTGGATCAACTCTTCCATTTTGAAGGCCAACATAAATCAGGGTGGAAAGAAAACGGCTGTTTTACTTATACTGTCCAAATATCCACTCTGTTCTATAACCTGCAAGAATTCTTCTCTATCCATCTTATTTTTTGGATTCTCATTCATCGCGACCTTGAGCAAATATTTACTGAGGCCCTAGCAGTGGGCTGTATGACATGAGATACTGTATGCACAAGACTGAATCCCTTCCCCCCAACAGGTATCTGGGAAGACAAATAAACAGAGAGGGACTTGCGATGCAGCGTGACTCATTTCATTCCACAACGCGGGCGATGTTGGCCCGCATGTTCTGTGAAGGCATTATTCTTATTCCTCATTTCTGTCTTCTTTATCATTAGCCCTATCCAATTGAAATTTCTGCGATGATGGAAATGTTCTATACTGTCATTGTCCCGTACAATAACCACTAGCCACATGTGCCTACTAAGCACTTGTGTGGTTTGAGTGACAGAAAAATTAACTTTTAACTTAATTTCATTGTAACAGATTTAAATTTTAATTTAAATAGCCTCCTGTGGCAGGTAACCACCACATTAGATGGCGCATGAATCGACAGACGTCCTTGGTGCTATAAACCAGATTATACGATTTAGCTATAAATTGGCCTTTGAATTGTAGAAATCCCAGGGAACTAAACTTCACAGGCACCATGTAATAGCAGGGGAGAAAACACATCAGATGATTCAGGGATCCAAGGCAGCCTCCCATCTGAATTGAATCTATAGATGTCTTTTGGTAGCAATCCATCAATGCACTGGTGGGTTACATAGCATAGAAGCATACGTCTTTTTAGATTCAGCTACGTCAGGAAAAAGAACCAAGAACATACAAAAGTCAATAGTCTTTGTGCTTGCAAGTAATTCCTGTCGTCCCACATCCAATACAATATTAAATTGACACATGTCTGCATTCACTCAAAGTTATTGGGCGAAAAAATGTTTTCTCTAGAGAGCTGTGAATGTTAAATGTGCGCTGAAAATAGAAACACCAATCTTTGGCCCAAGAGTTGGACATGTAAACTACTCATAACCAAGGCACTGATTGACATGGTACCAACAGAAAAAGACCAAAGGAATTTCAATAAAGACAATGAATCAGCACAAGAAAGATACATAAAGATGCATTACCTTGTGGGTGAGGTGAGGAGCAGGCAGTGATGTGAGTGGTGTGTGGCCATTTAAAGGAAGGTCTCGATTTGAATCCTAGCTTGACATTCATAGCTGGGTGTCCTTGGGAAATTTCCTTTAGTTTGCTCATCCGTGAAGTGAGGATGATAGTACCTACCTCACAGATTGCTGAGAGGACCATAAATAATGAGTTCCAAATTTGGAACCACATCTCAATAAGCAGTATGTAATGTTATTATGACAGCTATAAATGTAAGAGTTAGTCCCGGCAGCCAATACCACCTAAATCCCATCAAGTCACTTTTAAGTTTAGGACTCAAGAACCTCTTTTTTTTTTTCAAGAGCCTCTTTTTAATAAGTGAACAACTGTAAATAAAATCCCCATCCACAAGTTTTATTTGTTGTCATCAAAATTTCTTTCCCTGCATTAATACTTTCTCAAACTCAAGACAGAATTATAAGAAGTTAAAGAGAGAAACGGGAAAAGTGACTGACTAATCAAAGAACCAAAACAGTTGGGTTTTTTTGTTTTTTGTTTTGTTTTGAAATCCAAATCTAGCACATTTTTTGGAGAGTATCATTTGACCTCAGAGAAATTATCTAGGAAGAAAGTGATTCCAGAAGCAACACTTAATATCTCTTCCCACCATTTTTACCCTTTTGAGTCTGACACCAGCTTGTTATCAGACCCAGACATTGAGGAGTGGCATTAGAAAAACTGTTAACAGGACATGCGGATGACAAATGCATCCTCCTATTGACAAAGACAGAGAGGCTTATAACCCTGCCCACAGCTCTTAGTCAGCAATCTTCCTTCTTTCTAACGTGGATCTTACATTTGTTTTACTAATAGAGATTATTTCAGCNCAGGGGATGACAGTTTGTGGAGAAAGAGTAATGAGCACATAGTGCGTCTAAACCACTTCATCTGCACAGCCGTGTTCCAGGCACTGCGGTTATCTTCACAGTTGTACCACATGGTTACATTTTTCCCAAAGCCATTTGCATTAAACCCTCTCTTTCTGGCCCCCTCCCTGTCTCTCTCTCCACAAGCACTTATAAATACAATCATGTCACATAGGAAAATAAGATTCCTCCTTGGACAAAAAAAAATTACTAACCCAAAGCATACCTGTTTCGAGTACTGATCAAGAGAAATAATTTGTCACATGTATATACAATGAAAGATACAGGGTAACAAAGTGATGTGAGAGAGATCTTGATTTAAAAAAAAAAAAAAAGAAACTGGAATTAGACCCTGGCTTGGCTTCATCGTTTGTTTGCTAAGTGATCTTGAACAAGTCATGTGTCTTACACTTCAATTCCTTCATCTAGTAAAGATGGAAACAATAGTATCTATTTCATAAAACTGTTGTAATGGTTAAAATATAATGCGTGTAAAACTCTTTGCACAGAGATTTCTGCCGGTGTTCTCCTCTAGGATTTTGATGGTTTCCTGTCTCACATTTAGGTCTTTCATCCATTTTGAATTTATTTTTTAATATGGTGTAAGGACGTAGTCCAGTTTCACTCTTCTGCATGTTGCTGGGCACTTGTTGTGATGAGCACTGGGTGTTACATGGAAGTGATGGATCACTGAATTCTACTGCTGAAACTAATATGACACTATATGTGAACTAACTAGAATTTAAATAAAAGCTTGAAACGTGGAAAAAGAAACTCTTTGTGCAAAGTCTAACATAATAAGAATCAATAAATGGTTAGATATCATTGTTAGCCATGTGTGATCATTGTCTCCTGCGTGGTAAATAGCCTGATATGAAAAATCATTCATGCAGGTCAATATAGTTGTTATTATGCTTATGCAGCAAAACAGCATTTTGCATTATTTTCCCAATATCTAAAATAAAGTGCGCTGAGGAAAATCAATAATAAAAAAAAGAAATCCATATCCAAGCACATTATCATAAATTACAAGGGCATCAAAAACAAAGTGAAAATTCTATTAGCTATGTCCTAAAGAGAAAGAACAGACAACCTAAAAATGAACAATAATAAATTGATATCACATGTCAGGGACACTGGATGCAAGAAAATGAAGTCATATTTTCACACTGTGAAAGGACTGGATATTTGAACTTAGAATATATTCGGAACTTAGAATATATTCTGCTAAAATATTCATTTTTAAATGAGTGACTAAAGATATGTTGAGACCTAGAAGAGTTCAGAAAATTTACTGTTCAAGAATTCACTTTTAAAATGCTCTTGAAGGAGGTACTCATGAAAAAAGAGAAAGCAATGTAAAAATACTTCCATAAGATCTGAGAAGGACAAGAAAACAAAGTAATACCTTTTTGGGGTATGATGTAAATCAGCAATTACCAAACAAGAAGCAGAAAACAAAAAGATAGATTTTAAAAAGAAGAGGAAATAGCTATAACACCCTGAAAACCAAAGTCTAAATGATACCACTATCCAAACAAATGTACCTGAGAATGGAAACTGAACAAAGGCAGTAAGGACAAGAAAGGATATGCCTTCCTCGGGGAAAATAATAAGCTTGGGTATTATCCATAATACCTTAGGGAAAACCAGTCAGAGAGTAGACACAGAATATACAACTTTCAATTTGTGTAAGAAAAATTGACGTATTCAAAGAAATGTCAAGAAAAAGATGATGAATATACAATTATGAAGTAAGATATCAGAAATAAGAACTAATATAAATTAAACTAATTTAAGTGAACTAAATTCACAAATTAGAATCATGACACTTGAATTAGGCTAAAAAAGTAAGAAGCAGCAATATGTTATCTATAAGACATAAATTTGTAAGTAAAAGAATACAGAAAGGTTTAAAGTAAAGGGATTAACAAAGATATTTCAGGCAAATTTGAACCAAAAGACACTTGTAGTAGCAATCTTAAAAAGAGAAAGCATGAAAAGCATACAGCACCACAAAGACTGTAATATACTTGAAGTAAGAGGAAATTTAAAATTTTATATATATTATCTAATACATACCATATAGTATATTGTTATGTATTATATACTTATAATATTACACCTATATTTATAATAGTTATAAACATATATGTATGTGTGTTTGAAACAGGCAAGCAAGAGCAGATAGAATTATGGGGAGAAATAGACGAATTATCACTCAAGCAATCCTCTTCTTTCTAACATCATAATTTATTCCCTCTCTACTGAATCACTCCCATTAGCATATATAAAATCTCTTGATGCCACTTTCCTCTTTAGCTTCTCTCTTCTCCCACTGGCAGCAAAATTCCTTAGAAAGGTGGTCTACTCTCCCTGCCTCCCATCTCCTTCTTCCCATCACTCTTGAGCCTTCTCCAGTCAGGTTTTCCTCTCACCACTCTCCCAAACTATTCTTTTCAAGGTCCCCTATTACTTTCATGGTGCTATGTCACGTGATCCAAACAGGATCCATCCTCATATTTGACCAAAGCTGATTACTCTTTCCTCCTTGAAACAGTTATGTCCCTTGGGTTCCAGGACACCACTCTTTCTCCTCGCTTTCTTTGGCACCACTCTGACTGGGCTTTTCTCAGTCTCCTTTGCTGGCTCCTCTTCTTCCCTCTATCATCTAAACGTTGGAGAGCCCAGTGCCCACTGCCTGGGCTTTCTTATCTACTCAAGTTCCTGAGGTACTCTCATCTAGTCTCATGACTATGTATGTACCAGTATTTGCTAAGAACTTCAAATTCCTATTTCTACCTCTGACCTCTCCCTGGAGCTCCAGACTGTCTATGTGTCTGTCTATGTATCTGTCTATGACATCTCTACTTGCATATCTAAAAGGCACCTCAACATGGCCCAAATTAAATTCTTCACCTACAGCTTCTAAACCTGCTCCTCCAAGAGGCTTTCCCTTCCCAGTCAAATGTCAACTACTGTATTCTTCTGCTAGCTCAGGCCACAATTCTTGTTGCTTCCTTTACTCTTCTCTTCCTCTCACAACACACATTCCATACAGCAGCAAAGCCCATTTACGGCACCTTCGCAGTAGGTCCTGGTTCCACTCACTCCCACTCTCATCTAAGCAGCCATCACATCAGCTCTCAGCTAGAGTATCGTGATAGCACCCTAACTCCCCCTAAAATCCACTCTCACCACGATGGCCGCCACGATCCTTCTTAAATCTAGGTTAGATCATGTAACCCTTCCCCTCAAAGGTCCCCAGGAGTTTCCTACATTTCTCAAAGTAAACTTCAAAGCCCTTATGATGTTCTCTGGGACTCAGTTCTCTCATTCTGCTCTGATTTTGGCTATTGCCACACTGGCTTTTTGTTGTTCTGAATAGATTCCTCCTAGCTCAGGGTCTTTGCATTTGTGGTTCCCTCTGCTTGGAATGACTTTCCACTAGATATCCATATCTGGTCTTTGCTCAAATGTCATCCTCTCAGTGAGCCATTTGCTTCAGGAAATTCTTGCAGATCAATTTTTTGGAGAAAATGGTGCACTCACCTTGCTCATCAAACAATAGTTTCCTCATCAATATTCACTCTAAGATCCTTGCCTCACTGTGTTCATCAAACTTAAATTATATCACAAACTTAGTCCACTCTCAATCAGTTTCTCTCTTTGAAAGAGCCATCTTAAACCACTTCAGCCTAAACCCCATGCCTATAAATATCCCACCTCTGACTTCTCTTCTGAAACAACAGGACTCTCTCAAAATGGCACCTTCTTCCCTACTGCAGTGAGTTCAGGTAAACTTAGTTTTTCTTTAATGACAGGTTGTCTGGTGATACTTTGGAAAATTCAAAAAAAGACTAGAAGATTCTTATCCCATCCAAGTTGCTCCACAAAACAGAAAAAGAAGGAAAGCTGCCCATTCATTTAAGAGGTAATTCAACTTTGATTCCAGAACCAAGTGGAGATCTATATGAGAAAAGTAATATACATCTAAATTGCTTATAATATTGACACAAAATTTGTAGGTAAACTATTATCTAGACATATCCAAACTGATTTTAATAAAAAAGGAAAGAACTATGATCAAATAAGGCTTATCCCAAACTTCTCCATTTTCATCTACACATTTCGATCATATGGAAATATGATTTAACAACAGAAAAATCTATCAGTAACGTCATCACATCTCCTATAGGAGAAAAATCACATAATTAACTTAATCCATCAGAAATGTTCTATGATTTAAAAAGAAAACAAAGATATAAAACTTGGAGTTGATCCTGAACTTGATTAGTTCTGGCAGAAAAAATCTTATAAAATATTTCCTTGAGATTTATTTCCTTTCGGGTCAGAAGACAAGAATGCTCACTCTTATCTCTACTGCTTAACATTGGCTTGGAGAAAAAGTATAAAGAAGTACTAGAATTGGAAAGGAAGAGACAAAACTGTCATTATTTGAAGATGATATGATCATCTACAGAGAAAAGCAAACAGAGGCCAAAACTCCTAGAGGTCATTAAGATTGATAAACAAGGTTGTTAGGTTCAAGGTCAACTTAAAAATGTTTCTTTATATCAGTAATAACAAAACAGAAACAAAGCCAGAATAAAGACCATTTAACTAGCAACGAAGATTGTAAAGTAACCAGAAGCTACTAAACAAAGAATGCACATGGTTTTTATGAAGAAAAAGCAAATATATTTTGTTGCAAATATTAAGCAACATAAAAGAACATCTGAACAAATGGACAGCCACTCTTTGGTCTTGGATGAAACAATTTATTACTGTTAAGATGTCTTATTTCCCCTCAATCTTTAAAGACATGGCATTGCAAATAAAAGACAAGCAAGATATTTTGTACAAATTGACAAATTGATTCTAAAACTTATTGGCCAGTGAATAGCTAAACAATTTTGAAAAGGAAGAGGAGGAGGACTCATCAGTTTAGGAGTCCGAGCCTAGGATTTTGAAACACGGCTCTGTGTTCCTGCTTATGTGTCTTCAGGCAAGTTGTTCAGATTCCTTAAGCCTTGGCTTTCTCATACCCATGATGAGCTTTATGACACTACCTTCCTCAGAAGCCTAATATTAGTGAAGATTAAATGAAATCATGTATGTAAAGGGTCTGAAATGCACTCAATAAATGTAAGTGATTGTTAATATTATATTAAGATACAGCTCTTTGTGCATCCCACCTTCCTTGCAACATCCGGCATTCTTTACCTTGAGCCTTGGCTACTATTCATTTTTCCTCCTTCAGTGAATTGCCCTTACATACGAGTCTTTTTATTTTTAATGTATAACAGGTGGGAAAAAAAAAAGGATCAGGACTTCTTTCTTTCTTTACTTCTATCTTTGTTCTTTACTTAACCTAAGGGAGATAGAGTCAGAGATATTCTATTCTTTACTAGCCTTTAGAATATAATCTCCAAAAAGAAAAAGACAAGAGAAAATGAAGTATGCAAGGAGAGGGCTTTGCTGGAATTGAGTAATGTGTGGCAGAAATGTTAACTCAAAATTCTAGATATCCTGCCCCTTTTAGAATTTGCTAGGCTCATTTAGAAAGAGACAGCACAATTTGGTCAATAGGAAAATTCAAGAGACTTAATGACAACTGGAAACTTTAAGGCCTAAAAACACGCTAAAATATTTATAACAAGTTACTTCCCTCCTTGTCTCTCATTTTCAGTATCTGTAAAATGGGAATAATAATTCTTGTTTCCCAGCACAACTACTGTAGGGTTTAATGAAGATAATAGTGCTGTACAAATGCTTCCTTTAAGAGACAGATGGTGGTGGAACAAAAGTTGGGCAGAATTCCCAGTGCTCTCTCAGGTCAAACGGATTGCATATTGAAAAGTTATCATCTGTGTTTCAAATAGCGCCACCAGCAATTAACATCAAAAAAGCATGGATTTTTGTTCTTCTCTCATCGGTCAATTTGATCATCTCTACCTGTAGCCACCAGATGCTAATGTCTTGGGTGATAACTTTCCCCTCTTTGCGGATTCACTCAAGAGAAAATGGAATATGCCTTTTAGAGATTATATTGAAACCAGTGTATCCATCCGCTGACAAGTACTTACCATGAAAAAAAGAAGTACTCATTTGAATAGCCACCAGGCATCACGGAAATTCAGCAACATACTGCATCTTGATCTCATTGAGTGGTTTTCCCAACAGCCTGCATTTCATGATGTTTCCTGGGTTTTTGTAAAATGTGTATTGAGTGGTGGCATTGGGAGAAGAAGCAGACACCGAAAAGGGTGCGCGGGACGACGCCAAGGCTTCAGAGTCCTACACTGACATTGAACAAGCACGGCCGTTAGGCATCGAGGTCCTCAGGGCCCAGTGTTCCCAATTTCACTCCTGCGAATAAGGTGATGACAAAGGGCAGCACGTGTGTACGAAGAGTAGTGCAAGCGACAGGCAGAATGGAAGGGCAGCGACTGAGAAGAAAGGCTTTCAGTGGGGGATGGAGCCCTGGCCCTCTGCTTGGGCGGCTCTGAACGCTGAGAGGGTGAGGAGACCCAGTGATGCCAATGATCCCAACTGCAGCCGCAAAGCCACAAATCCCCTTCGCAGCCAGAGAAATCCTCCCTGACATCGAGATGGTCCTGGCTCCCAGCAGAGCATCTGCAGTCCTTCTTGACCCTGGCCAGCGCCAGGCCCACGGAGCCCCCTGCGCTCCTCTCCTTACACGGGCTCTCTGGTATCTGGGTCTCCACGCTCGCTCTAAGTCTGCCAGCAATTGCTCTCTCGCTCCGATCCCCAGGCTTTCCATCTCTGCCCAACTTCTACTTGTCCTTTTGGTCTGAATAGAACACCAATTGCTGGGCAGCCTTTCCTGCCCTTTGCTCCAGCGCCGCGAGCAGAGCCCCGCGTGCTACCTCCGTCAGGTGCTCACCACTATGTACCGCCTGTTCCCACGGTGTCCCCCAGATGACCGGCATGCTCTAAGAGCTGAAGGTAGAGCTCCTTTTTTCAATCTTATATGTAGTAAATGCTCAACAAATAACCGCTGAATATTAAATGTTAATAGAAGAAGGCCAGACAAATCTTTGTTCCCACTGACACTTAAAAATTGCGTGATCTTGGTCAAGATAAGTCCTCTTCTCTGTAATATGACTGAGCTGACGCACAGCTCGTGGGAAGCATTCGAAGGTAATATACGGAAGCACGTGGCTCATGCGTGGTAGCTGACATACGGAAGAGGAAATGGCAGTTATTTTGTTAGGAATATTATTAGAAAGAGCTAAAGTTGGACTTAAAGGTATTTCTTTGCTTTACAAGCAGTGTTCATTTAAGTCCTAAATTATAGGGGTTACTGTAAATACACGGACCTGCTTTACATTTTCCTCAAGGAAGGTCATTTAGCAGCTTTATGCTTTTTAATTTCATAACAAATTCTCTGGTTTTAATCAGCAGCAGCAAGCTACATGGCGTCTTGGTTAAAGCAGAAACATTCAATTTGGAAGGTAGAGGGAGGGTGAACAGAGAAATAGAATCCTCCATGGGGACAGAAACCCAAAGAAATCTAGATTTTGAAGTGTATGTCCATGCTTATAGTTCCAGAAATCTTCAAGATCCTTTTTTAAGATTTAAAGAGATGATTTTTTATCATGTGGTAAAAATGGTAGCTTCTTAACACAGAATTTAAGCTTAAATTTAGAAATGAGAAGAAGTGTGTAACAAAGACAGCAATTTAAAATGACAGTCTCAAGGAAAGTCAAAGTGGAATTCCCTTGACATTTTCTTCTCAAGTGAGGGCATTTATCACTGACTTAAGATCTCATTCTCTATCAATATTCAAGGAACAGAAATACACTTTCTAAGGACCAACTAACAGATCAGTTGTTTAAAATGTTATATGTTGGAGATATATATTATATATTGCGGAAGTTTGGAGATTATAAGTATAGCATTTAATTTAAATTTGAGTCTGTATTAGACAGATAAGCATTATGCTTTTCAAATGATTTGAAAATCAATTTTACTTGCCTCTATTTTCATGGTGGTTTGATTTTTTAAAGATTTATTTATCTGAGGGGGGGAGGGGCAGAGAGAGAGAATCTTCAAGCAGGTTCTCCAGTGTGCGTGGAACCCAATACAGAGCTCAATCCCAGGACACATGAGATTATGACCCGAGCCGAAACCAAGAGTCGGACACTTAACCAACTGAGGCAATCAGGCGCCCCTTGATTTTTTTTTTAATACAATCAGTAGACATGTACAATAATGACAGAGAAATTACCTGAGGTGTCTCACATGGTTCTGCTTTAGCCAAGGTGGACACAACTTAAATCACAAAAACTAAAGATTAAAGGACAAGGAAGTGTAAATTGATGCTGCCTCCTTCGAAGAGAAGTTTGGTTCTTCATAAATACATAGCATTATCATGCCACTGATTCGTGAAGGGTTTAAATGAATTCTGTGGGGTAGGACACCACAATTATTACTGTCCATTTTCATCTAAGATCTTTATTTCTCTAACATTCCTGGTCCTATTGAAACATCTCAGTGTACAAAAATACTGCAATGTTAATACTCAAGAGAAAAGCCATCATGATGTATATTCCAGTCATGATGATCCGGGTGGTACAATTTTTTAAATAGACTACCATGCCCTTCCAAAAAATAAAATAAAATGTTCTATGTTGGGATTTGCAGTTGAAAACACTTTCAAGGAGAGTTTGTCCTACATTGACTCTGGCATTTGTTTTGTTTTGTTGTTATGTTTTTTTTATTTTATTTTTGTTTTTGTGTTTCGGAGGAAAAGCTATCTACCCATCCTGTCTTGTCCAGAGTAAGTTACGTTCTCTCAGAAAGTCTGTACTTATATCAAGAATATCACCCAAACTCTGTGGCAGTAACATGAGCAAAGTACTTCTTAACAGGTGTGCTTTTTCCACAGAAGATTTATAAATGAGATGCTCAAAGGATAGAAATATAATTAGAAACATATATCGTGATGTGTCGTTGTCGTCGTTGCTATGGGCATGCCACACATGGGGGAGTCCAACTGTCCCGGCTCGTTAGAGCCACAAGGCTGCGTTGGTCCCGTGCCCTCCTGACTCCCCGTTCACAGCCTGGCACAGAACTGGGGTTCAAGGAACACTTATGGAATGTATCAAATGGGTTGTGTTGAGCTGGTTTGAAATCTGACTCCACAACTTGCTAAAAGGTCTTGTCCAAGTTACTCAGCTTCTCTGAGTCTCAGTGTCTCTATGGGTCATTTAAAATGACACCAAATACTCAAATACTAAAAAAATGAGAGGGCATGTAAAGCACTTAGTTCTGTGTCTGCAGCAGGAGCTCAGGGTGTGATGCTATTTTCATTTGGATTCTTTCCGATATCCAGAATTAATCACGGAGCACTTCGGACCTTGTTTTCAAATCACGACAGGCAAACAAAACATATTAACAGTTACAGACACACAATTATGACCACCTCCATCAGCCAAATGGATAATCCTGGATTAAAATAAGAAGTGCAACGGTCAGCCTGTATTGCATTTGAGAATCAGTGGACTTCTCTAAATCTTGCACAGAAATGGACCGTAACCCCAACTCTCTAAGTCCTAATCTGCACAGGCTGAACAGTCAGATCAGAGTTTGGATAAAGCTGCCTAGCACATGGGTAACTCTACTTTTTTGTGGAATTTTATTTTACTGGTAACACCCTTCAGGAAAAAGAAAAACAACAATAACATTTCCTATATAATATTGCATGAAGATTGAGACTATGAGCTTTTTTCCTTAAAAATTTAATTAATTAATTAATTAATTAATTAATTTGAGAGAAAAAGAGAGCAAACACAAGCAGGGGGCGTGGCAGGCAGAGGGAGAAACAGACTCCCCGCTGACCAGGGAGCCCGATGTGGGGCTCAGTCCCAAGACTGTGAGATCATGACCTGAGCCCAAGTCAGATACTTAACTGACTGAGCCACCCCAGCGCCCAGAGACTATAAGCTTTGAAATAACTGACCAGGGTTCAATCCTAGCTCTACTGCTAAATAGCAAGATATCATTAGCAAGTTAGTCTTCCTAAATCTCAAATTTTTCAATTTTAAATTGGGAGTCATTGTTACCCAGATTGTTGAGAGCAGCAAATGAAATATGTATGCAATACATTTCTGTAACAGACTGGCCTTTGTGTCTGCTAGATAGTAAGTGCTCGAGAAATATTTTCGGTCTTCATCGTCATCATCAACACTGAGGAAGTATGAGATCTTGATTGGCAAGACACTTTGATATTACTTGGTTTTAGCAGAGTGTAGACGAAGTTTAAAAATACTCATATTCGTTTAACTGGTCAAAAGAGACAAAAAGAGGAGAGAAAGTGTGAGAATGACTAGATCTTGGTGTATTCTGCTTAGTTTTGCCTGACATCTGAAACTTTATAACCCAAAATGGAGCAGAGTCTGTCAGAAGTTTTCCTGTGCCTTAGAAATCTTCTGCAGAATTGTCCAGAAGTGTCGATGCAATAAGAAGAAAGCTTGTCCTTAGACACATCAGTTTGCATGTACATGAGAATGCAATCCCGGCATTTTGCTACGAATGGTCTATTTTTTCATACTCAAAATGTTTTCCATTATAAAATAGTCACAAAATCAAAATATTACCACTTCAAAACCAAAATGGCTAAACAAATGGAAAACATAAGCACACCGGAATAGTAAACTGACCTCTGCTCACTACCCCCCGCAACTGACGTCCACAAAATGACGAGCCAGCCCCAAGTCCTGTGGCTCCCACTCTGTTCAATCTGCCTTTCTTCCTCCCCCCATCCCCACCCACTCCTCCTCGCTCGCAGCCCAGCTTCCCAGAGGAGTGAGGAATCACATGGTAACTCTGTTTTGATATTCACTTGACATTCAAAAAGGAAACAAAGAAAAGAGAACAGAGGCATTGAGAAAATACAGTAATAAGAATGGGCGCCAAGAAGCCGACAATAACATCGGGATATGGGACCTCACTGGGCAAGAATGAAGACAACTAAAGGTCCTCAGAGGGACCAATGTCCAGCTGTAGAAAGAATTTTGGTTTAATCAGTCTGAAGAATGAAGGTCACATAGTATGTAAGGGGCAAAAGTTCGAAGTCATATGTTATCATCCGAAAAGGGATATCACAGGGGAAACTCTTGGCAGTTCACTTTATAGTGTTTGGCTGAAAACGTTCAAAACCATTTGTTGTGGTCGTCGCTGTATTTTTCCAAAGTCATTTCCTATTGATTCAGCACACCAGGAAACCATGGCCGGGTTCACCTTGCCAAGTACGAGTTTCTACTTTGCTGACTGGATAGTATCCAAAAGCCACATTATACTGGAGACAATAAGCACCTGGCCTTCGAAAGGAATCATCTGTGTCGGCGAGGAGGGAATGTCTCACAGATTTCTCGTCCGTTCCGATATTGAGTTATCACTCTCCATCCGCCCCTGCAATTTGGACTGTTGGTTACAGCACCTTGGAGACGAGCTCACTACTCTGGGATGGGATGACTGGCTCTTGCTTGCTCTCCCCCACAGGTTCAGCTAAGAAATCCCAGCATCTTGGCAAACAAGTTTGTCAAAACCTATACACTTTAGAAATAGACCCTGTATGGAAGAATAACACAGACATGAAATATTCAGATGTCCCTTTTACACAAGATGTTTGATAGCATGGGATGGCAGGAGACTAATAGTCAGAGGAATCGTATATGACATTTAAATGATTTCTGAGTTTCAAGATATTTATCTACAACATGAAGAAAATAACATTTGTGCTTTCTACTACACAGGGTAGTTGTGAAGAAGAAAGGAAAATATACACAAAATCACTATGCAAAAGAGACAAATGGAGATTATTTTGTTAGCTTGAAAAGAATTGCAAAGTTTGGTTTTTCCAATAGGAAATTTGTCCTTCAGGGACTAAATATTAGAGCAAACAGCTTGTTCAAATTCATTTTCCTAGCTTGCCACTTTCACAGGTAGAAACAAGGAATAATATAACTTTCGATATTATTTTACTTTTTATAAAACCAGGTAGGTAGAGCTGAGTGGACACTTAATTATCCCATTGGGAAGTGTAGCAGAGCCTTATCGATCATTTGGAGGCTCCCAGATGACAAGGCCAGCCTAATGACTCAACCTATTTGACAACTGGCAAGTGACAGAGTTGCCAAAACGAAGGACTTGCAACATTAGAGAGGAACCAAAGTAAATCTTTGAGACATCTCCAAATCCAAGTCCATCTATTACCAACCACACCTCGTAAAGCCGCCGTATCCGCATTACGCCATTGTTATCACCAGGAGTGCTATGCTAGGAAAAGAAGGGCAGATTGCAGCGAGTTTGTTACTGGAATGGAACAGAATGGTTGTTTTCCAAGGCAAGTTGATAAGTAATTACAGTACACAACTCTACAACCTCACCATCTTACCTCACTCATGCACCTACATTTTCACGTAGAGTTGACAATTAAGTATGTAATCTCCACTCACAAACTTTATGAAGGAAGAACTGTGTGCTAAACATCACTTAGACCTAGGGCTGCGAAGGCGACCTCGAATCCTGGTGCTGGAGACAGATCTTTGTCTCCCACAAGATAGTGGCATTATTCGCAAGGCGCTACAGGAACCAAAACTGTAGAACTTATTTCTCCCAGGATATGACAGGAAGTACATGAAAGGCTTCTTAAAGGATATGCCATGAGCTGAGCCTTGAAAGATGGGCACAAGATGGACAATAACCAAAGGGCAAGAGAATTGTACACAGAGAACGTGGAATATGCAAAGATAGGTGACACTGACGACCTGAAGGCGGCAGGTGCAACGTGCAAAGGCGGGTTCGCCCTTTATTTTCAGTCATGCCTCTCAAATTTCTCATTGGAAGACTTACTTTCTGAAACGCTGGGAGTGGCTGCCGCGCGTTGGGGTGAGGAATGATAGCTAGAAATAGGACAAACCTAAAGAATTATTTAACTCAGTTTTTCTGATCGTGAAGTTTCCGGACACTAGATCGTCTGTAGTGGCTGTTAAAAAGTGAAGGCTTGTGGCCCCCCAGTTGAGAAACACAGGCAGAACGTTTGCCGGGAATGAGCTGCTCCACCCTTTGAACCTTGCAGGAAATATTTCTTCTATGGCATTCCTCGCACTTCAGCCTCCACCATTCTGCTCCTGCATTTGCATCGGGGCCTCGCATTATAATCGTGTCCATCCTCTGGCCGGCACTGCCTGTAGCATTGTGGAAAATGAAAGCAAAGGTACCTGGGTGGCTCAGTCGGTTGAGTGTCTGCCTTCAGCTCAGGTCATAATCCAGGAGTCCGGAGATCAAGTCCCACATCGGGATCCCTGCTTGGCTGGGAGTCTGCTTCTCCCTCTGCCCCTTCCCCCTACCCTGCCCCACTTGTGCTCCCTCTCTCTCTCTCAAATAAATAAGTAGAACCTGAAAGAAAAGAAAGAAAGAAAGAAAGAAAGAAAGAAAGAAAGAAAGAAAGAAAGGGAGAAAATGACAAAGTTGTCCCAGTAAAGGGACCCCTAAGGCTATGGATGGTCTGTGTGTATTCAGTGATAAGAGCAATCTGTCCTCTTGTTTTCAGGTGGCCTACGGAACACAGACTGACACAGCAGTGACAGTGAGCTTAGAAATATTTCTTAGGAAAAGGTAAAAATAAAAGAAAATTTTTTTAAATATAGTTCAGTTGCTGTAAGTGACTTTTGGCCCACCAAGTTCTGGTAAAAATAGTGAGATGTGTTATAAAGTATAAATTAATTCCTTCTTACAGGCAACAAGGACTATCCAAGTTCTAAGATTCTAAAGCATAACATCTGAAAACAGTGATAAAATAATTTATTTCTAACTGATTTGTACCAAGGTTTTATGGGTCCCAGTATATATGATCTTCAGTAAGACTCCATGGGGTGAAGAAGTATAGATATAGACCCAATATCACTCATTAAAAACTAGTTTTATCATTAAAGGAGGGATTCTTCATTTCTTATGAAAATAAGATAGTTTGATAGTTTTTCATGTCGCAAGAACATCCAACTATAACAAATTCATTGACCAATGTTAATACATTATTTGCCTAAATCCTTCCTTTGCCCATGCATAAAACCTTTAAAATTTTCCTAAGGAAAATAAACTTCTAGTTCAAAAAGGACCATCTTTGGAATTTGAAAATCCAAATATAAGGTTGTTTCCATGTTCGGGAAGGACTAGAGAGACTTCAAGAACTAATTATTGTTCCAAAGGTGACATTCGTCCAATCCAGAAAAGCAGAGCTGACCACACTATTTTATTCCCAACAGATGGCTAGCAACCAGGATGCCAGTGATGGCTGAAGCCTTATGGAGAATTGGGCTCAAAACATGACAAAGCTGTGTCTGAGCCCAGCAACGACTGGCACAGGCTGCAGGAAATGTACACATTTGCTATCCCTAAACTAACCCTAAGCTAAGCCATCCGTAAGCTAACATTTCCCCTTGCCTCTTTGTCTTCAAATTAATTCATTCTTTAGCTTCTTTGTCTTTCTGAGTTTTGCTGCTCATCAAATGGTGAGTCAGTGTCGTTCGATCAGGTAACTCCCCAAAGTGAAAGTCCCCAAGGGCACAGATGTTGAAGACATTTGACAGTTGGGTAGAGTGTATGCCATTTAGTGGGCCCTGAAGGAAATTTTTCTTTCTACCAAAAGTCAACCATGGGACTCTGGAATAACATAGCAAGAATGTTACGATGTTAGGTGCAATTATTACAAGTAGGATACAGGTGACAATGCAGATGCCAACAGTTATGATACAGAAGCCAGGTTAACAGGATCTGTACTTAAACAGAAAAACAAATAAAAAGAAATAAATGCAGAAAATAATTTGGTAAAGGGGCGCCTGGGTGGCTCAGGTGGTTAAGCATCCAACTCTTGGTTTCGGTTCAGGTCATGATCTCAGGGTCGTGAGATGGAGCCCTGAGTGGGGCTCCATGCTGGGTGTGGAGCTTGCTTAAGATTCTCTCTCTCTCTCTGCCCCTCCCCCCCACGTGTGCATGCTCTCTCTCTCTCTCAAATAAACAAATCAATCTTCAAAAAAAAAAGAGAATAATTTGGTAGAGATTAAAGAAATGAAGAAGAGGAACTGAGGGTCGTTGAATACCTTCAGGATTTTCATACAAACTGTCTCACGTAATGGTCAGGCCTAAGAGCTAGTGACACTTCTGGTGTGCCAGATGGCTAGTCGAAGTGCTTTATTATCATTAAATCCTTCCATAGTCATTTGGCTTCCACAACTCTGTGCAGGAGTTCTATTACTATCCCATTTACAACTGATAAAACCGAGTCACAAGACAACTAAATAATTTGCCCAAGATTGCTCAGTTAAGTGACAAGCCTGCAATCCCAGGTCAGAGCCCACACCCCGAAGCCCCTCACAGAGCTACTTTTCAGATGAGGACCCTGGGGCTTGGAACAGTGACGCATCCCGGGGAGCTACTGAGAAGGGAGATCAGGGGTGAAACTCGGGCCTGCTGCACTCAGGCATTCACGGTCAGTGTAGCACTCCACCCTGTGGAGATGAAAGTTTAAGTATTTAATTATATTACATTCTACCATGCTTAAGAAAGGATGAAAATATAAACCCCTTGTATTATATTTTTTTCTCTTATTAAGCTTCATTCTACAACTAATCAGATATAAAACAAGTAGCGGAAACTCTCTTTTGATCCATAAGACAATAGGTTTTTATCGGCTGGAGGCCAAACCCTAAGTGGCTTTCTCTATGACTTGAGTCAATTAAGTGTGCCTACAACAATAAAATGAAATGGGGGGGGGGGAACAAAACAACAACAACAAGAAGAAACAGTTTGAAGAAATAAAATAAATGCAGTTGTTTTCTTTCAAAAAATGGGTAGGGCAAGCTGAGCAGAGAGGATGAAGGAAAAGAGGCCTAGTGGAGACCTCTATGGCTCTATTATTTTACCTTTCAAATAGGGAATGGAAAATGATTAAGCGCATTTTCAACTCAGCCTCTCAAACACAAGTAAACACCAGGTAATAGAATCTGAAAATAAGTGAAAGCAACAAACAGAACAAACAAGAAGTAAGCAAGCAAAAAGGGGCAGAATTAGAGGCAGAAGGGTTATTTAGGTAAATTGAATATGTTCCCAGTCACACAATGGTATCCTGACATATAATTTTCTTATTCAGAAGTGTTTTCACAACAGCTGCAGTATAAAGCAAAATGCATTATTCTCCAAACAAGTGAGGCCAAGTCTCTATCCAGTTAAATCCTTCCCCACTGTGCCGGGGTCACAAGAACATTTTGACATCCCCCAGCTATCATTTCTTGACTGCGTCATCTATAGCCCTGCCAAAATTTCATTTTCATAAACAATCAATCAACTAACAGCAACAACATAACCACGGGGAGTCAACTCGGAATTTTGTTAATCATATGTTGTGAGTGTAGAAATCAACATTATTGCAGTTCTCTCGCTTTCTCAGCCGAGCCTGCCATGTTTCAGGACTCAAGAACTATTCACAGGAGCAGAAATGCCAACACCATCCAGGAAAGAAACCTGTCTCAAGGCTACCAGCATTTTCAGTGTTGTCGAAGCAAAATGAACAAACCTTTTAGAATTTCTTAAAAAAAAAAAAAGAGGAGAGTTTTATTCACGACCAATTAAGGACAGCTGCTGCCCAGGACACACAATCTTCACAAAGAAGAGACTGCTCCCAAGAAGGAATGTTTAATACGGGGTTCTCTTGTTTTTTGTTACGTCAAGAGTTACAAATCATCAGGATGAAGGACATCTCAGAATATTACAAACTCGATCTTATGCATTTAGTATGGGCAAGGTTGTAGGCTTCGGAGTATGGGATTGGAACTTAGGAAGATTTTTACCCCATCTTCAGTTTGAAGTGTTTCTTCTAGGCTATTTGCTGCACAATGTGTGCTCAGGGCAGAAGTAGAGCCTGTGCTCTGGGGTTGGGTGAAGTCATTCTGACCCTACCTAGTAAAAGGATAGCTTCCCCGGGAGTCCAGGAACAGGGCCCCAAAACATGAAAAGTTGAAAATGTCCTTTATCAATGTCTATTCAGAGTCAGAAATGACCATGCTCAAACAATTACTAAAACAAATAAGAATTCCTCCCAGTAAATACCACTAAACATGACCAATCATTCTAGTCTTGCATTTTAAAATGAAGGGAAGAATGAAGGGGGGTAATCAGAAGGGGGAATGAAGCATGAGAGACTGTGGACTCTGGTAAACAAACTGAGGGCTTCAGAGGGGAGGGGGTCGGGGAATGGGCTAGGCTGGTGAACGCAAGTAATGAATCATGGAACATTGCATCAAAAACTGGGGATGTACCGTATGGTGACTAACATAACAAAATAAAAATCATAAAGATAAAATAAAACTAAAATGAAGGTGTTGTTGGGTCTGATGTACTGGCTCTCATCCGAATACAGTATTGGGGAGATATTTTCAGGTTCCATTTCTGTCCTAGTTGTTAGCCTCCTCGGCCCACTCAGTTGGTTGGCTCCCGGATCACTGTCTCACGGCTGCGCACACCTGATCACAGCCAGGCCGGCCCTTCAACATCAGCAACCGCACTCACTTTGAGTCTCTGCCATGTCTCTTAGCTCAGATTCCTAAATGACAGAAAAGAATGCAGTGAACACCACACCCCCAACCCTGTATACTGGGCCTCTGTCCTGCCTCCGGAAATACCAAGAAGATAGCCTTTTTTTAATAAGATAGTTTCATATTTTTTTTCACTACTGACATCCTTAAAAACTGAAAAAAATCAAGACACTCTAATTTTTGCCTTAGCTCCCATAAAAGTCAGGGAGAAGTTGAAGACCTAGATTAAAATCATGTAAAAAAAAATGACAAATCCCCACATTAAAAAATTTTTTTCTAATACCGAAATAGTCTGTGTTAAAAGTAATCCAACACAGATTGTGATAACTGAGCTAAAATGCTCTGGTGCGCGTCTTATATTTGGCAGTAAGAACATATGTGTGTTTTGTGGACACTTGGAAATGTGGGCTATAGAGGATGTGTTATTCATTCATTCATGTCTTCATTCATGAATACGTAATCCCTTCTAAGTGCCAGACACTGTTCTGGGGTAGTGCACCACAGTGGACGACACAAAGTTTTTGGCCTCCTGAAGTGTACATTCTAATGGGGGAGGACAGAGAATAAAAAGATAAATAAGCAAAAGATACAGCATGCTAGACTCCTATAATTCCTAAGGGAAAAAATAAAAGGGAAAGAGATACAGAGTAATGGAGGGAGTAGTTTGAAATAGAAGTACGCTTTCTTCAAAACATTCATTAACTGCATAAATTTAGAGCATATTATTCATGTAGAAACATCCTTTAACAAACTGACCGTGTATTCTTTCCATCTCCATGCCATATGCTGTGGGAAACTTTGAAGTCCCAAAGAGATCAAAGATGCAAAATAACTCTTAAGTTTATAAGCAGAAAGTCACATGCTCCAAACTGCTGAAGAATTATGAGATTACTAAAAACAAAGTTTTTCCTACTCAGTTGGTCTCTGGATTCTACTAAGAGACAATCTGTTGAAGCCACAAACAGTATCAATTTGCAAGGGATGAACCAATTGGGCCTAAAGATTGGAAGAATTTTCAGACTTCTGGTTAACTTCGCCTGCTCAAGAAATTGTCACCACTAAGTACTAAACTTTGATAGCGAAAACTAAATTCTGAGTTTCTCTCTGTATTAACAGCAAAAATCTGGACGAAACTCACTCCTTATGTGGACAGATGGTTTTCAATCAAGAATTGCAGAGGCATGGTGACAGGGTATTTCCAGTTCGTCCTTGATTTGTACTAAGTCCTAGAACTGAAAATACTCCATTTTCTAAAGAGAACCATCAAAAATGGGACCATGGATCTCCCCTCAGGATTTTCCAAAAGATAGCACAACTGAGTATGCTCGCCTAACGCTACCACCCTCCACCCCCAAATCCATAAAATGAGAGGGCCAGAAACACGGGGGAACAAGACCTGAAGGCCTCAGAGGCTTGCAGGTTCTGTTGCCTGGGGAGAAACAATTCCCTTTCTTCCCCAGGAGCTTCCTTCTCCTCCCAAAGGCCAAAACTGTAAAGACTCTGAGTGATTCCATCAGAGTAAAACCATCATCTCATTCCTCAGTTGGCCATCTGCTCAGGCAGTAGGACTCACTGATCTTCCCTTGAATCTACCCAAAAGGAAAAAAGAGTTGGAAAGAGAGGCAGCCACAGCACAGCCTGCACCTCCCCTTGAGTTCTGGAAAGGGTAGCTGGGCTTTAAAAGATTTGTTGGGGCTTCGTCCAAGGAGGCTCAACTGTTCAGTGAGGTGATCTCAGCAGCAGGAGGCTATGAAGGAGACACTTATGGAGAGACGGTGGAAGAGGTTGGCCAGACCAAAATTCCCCATGACAGCAATTGTGCATAAGGAAAAGTTTATTGGATCTGTCCCCCATGACTGAGCCAGGCTTTGAACCCTTGCCCCACCAAGGGCAAGGTTAATCATAGGTGTCATGACAACCAAATAGGAGAGATCCACAAAATGGAGAAAGTTAAATAATGAGATGCTGGCCCTGTTACCTCTCCCTTCTTCCCACTCCAGCACAATCAAGGGAGCCTAGAAGGAGCCCAGAAGTTTGAATCAAGATATGTGTGTGGGACTGGACTGAGTATTAATACCTAAAAATAACTAAAGAATTATAATATATGTCCAAGATGCCAATAGAGAGCCCACCACTCCATAGAAAAAGTGATTCAACATTTTAGAATTAAAGTGGAGGCTTGGGGAAAACAAGACATTCACCCATGAAAATATGTAACCAATTGCAAGAAGATATGAAATAGAGATGTGCCCTTAGGGTTAAAAACCAGAGCAACATAAGTGCCTGACTCATAGGAGGTGGTCATAATGTTATTTGTTTGAAGAATCCATGGATAGGGACACCTGGCTGGCTCGGTCGATTAAGTGCCTTGGCTCAGGTCATGATCCCAGAGTCCTGGGATCCCGCACTGGGCTCCTTGCTTAGCGGGGAGCCTGCTTCTCCCTCTGCCTGCTGCTCCTCCTGCTTGTGCGCGCTCTCTCCCTCTCCCTCTCTCTCCCTCTCTGACAAATACATAAATAAAATCTAGAAAGAAAGAAAGAAAGAAAGAAAGAAAGAAAGAAAGAAAGAAAGAAAGAAAGAAAGAAAGAATCCGTGGATAGGTGGATTTCATCTCAGTAAGAAAGAAGCTAACAGCTGTGGTTGAACAAACATCCTGTAGGCGCTCTGCTTCACGTTATCGCTACAGTCCGATCCTTCCACCCACAATCCAATAAATTACAAACACGGGCCGAGAAGTCACAGCTTTCTTCTTAATTTATGAATTTGGTATTTAAAACATACCTCTTCCACAATGGCTGTTAGTAGCTGGAAAAATATTGGTGGAATAAATCATCTTTTCCAATCAACCCTCAGATCATAACCAGCCATCTCTCTTATGCTATAACCAGGTTTGTTTCCACTCCAGTGCAGAAGAGTGTCTGTTAGTATAGACACTGAATGATCCTTCTGAGTTTTCTGAAATACTCTCTAATGCCTCCCGTAATAATGAACCTTTAATTTCAATAGGGCGTCTGCATTTGGTAACACCATCTCTATAAAGAAATTTCAATTAGGTATACTCTAACTCTACACCATTATCTTATAATGCCAAACCATGAAACACGTAGCTCTAGGTGATTTGCCTAAGATCACATAGTTGGGCAGTGAGAAAATTGGGACTACGTTACAATCAGTCACTTCCCCTTCTCACTGCTGCCTCGAACTCGGACCAGCCCCCCACAACACGGAGCCAGCTCGGGGAACCTGGCCAAATCAAACAGCTTACACATTAAAGCTGCTAGTTAAATGCCCACTCTTTGGGGGTTCTTTAAACTCACTTACATTAAAAATCATGACAACTTTCTCAAGAGATAGTAATCAGATTCTCACTAAGATTAAATGATATGAAGAAGAATGAATATTCTGCTACCCCTTTTCCAATGTTAATCAAAACAAATTGTAGATGTTTGGTAGGCAACCCCCCACAGGCCCCTCCTTAGTTTTCACGCTAATAGGCCAGGATAAAGATGCTTCCCAAAAGATCCAAATTATTACAATTTGTTCTTGACTGCAGGGAAAAAAAAAAGTGGTTGAGGGAACTGTGCCTTTTTTTTAAGTGTGCAAAGAGAGTTTAGGGAGGGGAGAGTTTGGAAAGCTACTTCTCATGCTCCCGTTCCTATACTGATTAGTGGAATAGAAAGGCCCAGCATGGAGCTACTCTTCCGGCTTCTCATACACAAAATCACCAGGTTGCTTTCACCCCGTTTTTCTAAGGCTTTAAAACCAGATTTCATCAAGCTCTATGTCGTCCCAAATCCCCTGCGGCACATACCAACGTAAATAAATAGACTCCTGCAGATTCCCACAGCTTAAGAAGAGAAAGGTTTAGAGTTTTGCCTTCCATCAAAGGCAGTCTTGCTGTAATTAGTGCCACAACCGAGATAAGAAAGTGCATCAACAGCTCTGCTGATAGAAGCTGTGTGCTTCCTCTGGCTGGTGACACTCCTGTCTCGTTTCTCCTGAATTAAGCTTCTTTAGCCAAAGACAATGGCTTTGTAAAAGGAAAAACAATTTCGAAAGCCATGGTTACTATAACAACGAACCCAACAAGGTTTCCTTTCTTTAGTAGAAGGATTTAATAGTTTAAGAAGCTCAAAAATTACCTTTAGGCCCCAAAGCTAAAAGTGAAGGTCAGAAGAGTTTACAAGTTAATAATGGTGAGGGCCTTAATGACAATGTACTCAGAAGTCTTTTTAAGACTAAATTCAACACCGAAAATAGCAGCTAGTTAGGTGAGAACCAGTGGCATGAAGCCAGAAGACAGGTGACATTAGGAATGCCTCAACGAGCACCCTGGAAGAACTCTTCCAACTTTCTGTAATCCATCGCAGTATGACAGGCACAGAGGGTAGAGGAAGGAGCAGATCAAACAGCTGCACAGCTGAAGCCAAGTTCTAGTGTTGGAATACCTTTAGTCTAACGTACAGGTGGGCCTCTCAAGACCATTGTCATAGATTTCACAAACTGATTTAGAATTCAGTAAGCAAACAACAGTAACGGCCCATCGTAATGTAACAGCCCATCGTAATGTAACAGCTTGTGATATATTATGGGAAGATGACAAAGTAATAAAAAAAGTTCACTTGCCCAGGGGAAATTTCAATTTACAGGTTGGAAGGAATACATATTAAAATAAACATAAGCACACAAGTGCTAGAAACATGTAAACATTTTCAATTAGGCTCTAGGTTGATGCCTACTGGGGAAATCTTTTATAGTGGAAACTGTCTTTTGTACTCTTAATTTTATGCAGGAAACGTTCTTGTCTAACTGAGGGGGAAATGAGTGTCAGAATGATGTGTGTGTGTAACATATCCTGATTATCGACAGCAAACTCAAATTATTAGCATGTCTTCAAAAAACTGGAGGTCTCAAAGAACATATGATAAAGTGGCACTATCTAATTCCTAAAGACCTCTTAAATATAGCAACAACATAAGAATCTATGGAAATATATTCCAAACCTCTGAACTTTTTGACCCAAGAATGGAAGCTGAAATGACTTCATTTCGCCCACTGGTAAGGTTCTGATTTGGAGTAGTTTGTGTTCAATTTTGGTAGAACAATGTTTTTAAATTTTTTTGAATTTTAAAGCCCTTAGATGGAATATGATCTCTCCATCTTACTACAGACTCTACCATTCCCAATTTTTTACAACTGGCTTAATTCACATATTTATCTTTCACCTGCTAGCCCCACATAGATATATGAAATTATGATTCCTACGTTGGAGTTACCAACTTCCTTGTGTTCTGGTGAGGGCCTCAGAGGGGAAGGGGTGGGGGAATGGGATAGACCGGTGATGGGTAGTAAGGAGGGCACGTATTGCATGGTGCACTGGGTGTTATACGCAACTAATGAATCATTGAGCCTTACATCGGAAACCGGGGATGTACTGTATGGTGACTAACATAACAAAAAAACATTAAAAATAAATAAATAAATAAAATAAAACTGTATACACACACACACACATGCAAGGTTTTGGGAAAATTAGCTGATTGAAAGGTTTATGTCATCCAAAAGTGTCATATATTCTTTAAAAAAAAAAAAAAGCCAATATAATCCCAAGTTGCACTGAGAAATACCCAATGGCCAGATCTCTAAATTGAAATGGAGCACCATTTTCAATTCTGAATTCCAGAAATCAAATTTGAACTTTGACACATTGGAGTATGACATGGACACAGAAGTTTCTGCAAGTCGTGTATTAAATGAGCATTTGACTGAATCATGGATACGTAACCTTCAGAAAAAAAGTGTAGTAAAAAGTGCAAAAAATTGTCACAAGGAAGAATTTATAGATTTGTTTTACTTTACTATATTGAAAGCAGAACTAGAGGGGTGCCTGGGTGGCTCAACCGGTTAAATCTTGATTTCAGCTTAGGTCGTGATCTCAGGGTCATGAGATGGAGCCCAGAATTGGGCTCTGCGCTCAGCGGGGAGTCTGCTGGAGATTCTCTCTCTGCCTCTACCCCTCCCCCACTCACTCGTGCTCACTCTCTCTCTTTCTCTCTCTCTCTAAAATAAATAAATAAATCTTTTAAAGAAAAAGAAAGAAAGAAGAAAGAAAGAAAGAAAGAAAGAAAGAAAGAAAGAGAAAGAAAGAAAGAAAGAAAGAAAGAAAGAAAGAAAGAAAGAAAGAAAGAAAGAAAGAAAGAAAGAAAGAAAGAAGGAAGACCTGGAACCAAAACTTGGTTATAAAAGTATCAGGTTTAAAACGGTTTAATTTGACTCAATGTAACTATGAGTTTTTGAATTACGGTTATTCCAATAAGTTGGTGATCCTAGAAAGAATGAGTTCCTTCCCCATGCAGATATTTGAACGAGCCTACATACATTAATTCAGTACTTTATAGGTCTTTCCATCAAAATCATTTGGGAATCCTCCAAAATATATACATATATACTCCTGGCCCCATTCCAGATATATTAAGTTAGAGTAACTGGGACTAAAATCTGGGAGTCTCCATTAAAACAAATCTTACCAGGATATATCTGGTGGTACCGGCCAAATCAGTGTCTGGGTCTCCAGCAGCAGAACAGCACATCTACACTGCACGACCTCCGTCATTATGTTCAAGTGTAAAAACTGAGGATCGTTTCAAAAACATTCTTCTCAAGACCTGCCCTTCAAAAAAGAACAGCTTCCTCCATACATTTATTTGGATGACCCAGAAGGTCATGCCATCCCTCTGAAACCTCACCTCTAGAAACAAACTGCTGCTTAAGTGATTTAATACCTATAAAACACCAATTATCTTTCAGAAGTTCTTTCCCTCTACCAAGAGAGATTACTTTTTTCCTAGGATCCAGGCTTCTCTCTCCAAAAACTCATTTCTTCACATCTACATTATTTAGTCTAGATCAGTGTTTCTCTAAATGTGATACCCAAACAAGAAGCATCGCGTTACCTAGGAACTTACCTGGAGTGAAGCCCAGCAGCCTAGGGCATAACAAGATTTCCAGGTGATTCTGATGCATGCTTAGGTTTAAGGAACACAGGCCTAGATTAACACCAAAAGGTGGGAACAAGATGAGTCAGTAGGGTGAAACATTTTACCCACAGGCATTCAAAATCCTGCAAAATGGTGGTCCAAGATGGGCATGGACCGTCTAAATCTATTCTCCTTCCAGATCTTCCAGCAGCACAAGATGTGAGACTGCTTATTCTCTTGATTCTGAAGAGCCAAGAAATTCCGAACTCAGAATATGTAAAAGTACATGCACAAGTGTACACACATGCACACACGCATGCACACACGCACACACATGAAGACACGCGTGGACACGCGTGCGCACACGCGCACACACACACCCTTTCTAAAGACAAATGTTAACTCTGAGAAACAAAATAAAAAAACTCATGAGGATGATAGAAATGTTTTTCAAAAGGCCCTCTAATTTGGAAAGCCACAAATTCTCGCAACAGAATCAGTTCTTCATGTTAGTATGGCTGAGTGTTTATTCCTTTCCTGCATCCCTACTTTGATTTGTCAACGTCTTGGAACTAGTGGAAACTAATAAAGAGGCCATTACTTAATGGACTCTCTCAAAACTGCAAAAAACATGCTATTTGACTACGAAATTCCAACTGGTTTAAAATTCTAGCCATGGGGCGCCTGGGTGGCACAGCGGTTAAGCGTCTGCCTTCGGCTCAGGGCGTGATCCTGGCGTTCCGGGATCGAGCCCCACATCAGGCTCCTCCGCTATGAGCCTGCTTCTTCCTCTCCCACTCCCCCTGCTTGTGTTCCCTCTCTCGCTGGCTGTCTCTATCTCTGTCGAATAAATAAATAAAATCATTAAAAAATAAATTAATTAATTAAATAAAATAAAATTCTAGCCATGACTCATTCTCAACCTGTCTCCAACAGCTGAGAAAAAGAGGAAAGAATCTTTATTTGGTCCTGTTTTTGGTTCAATATCCTTACGAACATCATTTGAATAAATGAATGAACTGAATACAACCACACTTCTCTGTGCACGCTTAAATGCTGAAGAAGCCATTGTGTCTCTGTTACACAATTCTAATCCTTTCATTATACTGCTTATATTTTACAGAGTGAGAACCTGCCTGCATACAAGAATATAGCCACTCATATTTAAGGTAGTAGTCATGGGCCATTGGGAAGGAGTTTCTTTCTCTGCATTTTTATGAAGCTTAACTACTTATTTTGATGGAGATTAATGTCCCCTCTATAATTAAGTAGAAACCAAGTATTCAATCACTGTACCTCCCCAATTATCAGTCCATACTTAACTCATCACCAACTTTAGATGAGCCTGTTGATAAAGTGTCTTCTGAATTAAGATTTCACATTCACAGTGCTCTTAATTATATTTTCTGCTTACTCTTTCCTTCTTATGAATTATGCTTTGACAACTTAAAAAATTTTTCTGCAGTTACCTTGTGCCAAACTGACTGGATATTACAAAGATGGAAGAATCTTTGGTTGTAATAAACAGTAAAAGAAGGAAAACAGTTAAAACACATATGTGATGGGGGCCTGAGTAGTTCAGTCAGTTAAGTGTCCAACTCTTGATTTTAGCTCAGGTCATGATCTCAGGGTCATGAGATCAAGCCTGGCATCAGGCTCCACTCTGGGCATGGAGCTTGCTTAAGATTCTCTCTCTCTCTCTCTCTCTCTCCTCTTCTGACCCCTCCCCCCTTTCCAAAAACAAAACAAAACAAAAGCAAAAACATATATGCAATGTCTTTGAACCAGATGATTGCTAACATACCTTCCAGCTCTAAAAGTCTAAGACCCAGTGATATCTAAATAAACATATTGATTCTTACAATACAGCCTCTGGCAACCGGCATAAAGAGCAAGTAATATGTTTGAGAAACAATAACCTTGGCCACAAAACTGAATGTCGGTCAGCTGAAAGATAAGAGAGAGCACATGTGCAAATAAAAGAAGACAAATTAAAGAGGCTCTGGGACTTCCTTTGTGGAAGATCCTCACTATTCATCTGAATTTCTTCGTTAAATGATTTCTCTGAGTGTTGCTCCACACCGTGATAAGAAAAATAGAAGGGCATTTGGAGACTACATGAATATTAATTCAACCAAGTGGGTCCCACAGACGTAAGTAAAATTGTCACAAACCGTCAAATAAATTACTTGAAGAACAGAAATCTGATAAAGGATATTTATCTTTTGCCATATTTCACAGACAACTAAAGGAGAGATTATGTTCTAATAGCACTTAGTTTTGAGGCACTTGGCCCAAGGCAAGTTAGGGTTTCAAGATTTGAGAGTAACATGTGACAAAGGATTAGTGTATTAATTAGAAACAGGTTTGTCTGTGAATAACAAAAAATGTAGAATAATACTAGCTTTAAAAACAAATAGAAGTTCATTTCTTTCTCAAGTAAAATATAATAAGATCTTTCTGTTTTGTGGCCCACTTGGCATAATTTCCATTGTCAAATTCATCTGACAGTCCAAGATGGCTACTGCAGCTCTGGCCACTGTGTGTCCCCCACCCCGCCATCCCAGTAAACAGGGGTAAGAAAAAAGAAAGAAAAAGGCATACGCTCATCCATAAGAACACTCAAAATTTTTCATAAGATCTTAAAAGTTTTTATCACAAGAAAAAAACTTTTTATAACTATATATGGTGATGTGTATTAACTAGACTTATTGTGATTATTTCACAATATGTACAAATATCAAGTCATTATATTTACACCTGAAACTAATATAATGTTACATGTCAATTATATCTAAATTTTAAAAAAAGAAAAATAGATAAGTTGGGTCTATACTTTATTAAAATTAAAAGCTTTTGTGTTTCAAAGTACACTATCAAGAAAGTAAAATCAGGGGCGCCTGGGTGGCACAGTCGTTAAGCGTCTGCCTTCGGCTCAGGGCGTGATCCTGGCGTTATGGGATCGAGCCCCACATCAGGCTCCTCTGCTGGGAGCCTGCTTCTTCCTCTCCCACTCCCCCTGCTTGTGTTCCCTCTCTCCCTGGCTATCTCTCTCTCTGTCAAATAAATAAATAAAATCTTTAAAAAAAAAGAAAGAAAGTAAAATCAGACCCCACTGAAAGGGAGAAAATATTTCCAAATCAGATATATGATAATGGTCTAGTATCCAGAATATATAAAGAATTCTTACAACCCAAATATAAAGAGACAAATAATACATCTAAAAATTGGAAAGGGATTTGAATCCAAATCTTTCGATACAGCAAACAATCTCTTATCAATAAACAGGAGAAAAGATTAGCAATATCATTAACCATCAGGGAAATGTGATCAAAACCACCATGAGATATCACAGGACACCCACTTAGCTACAAGCAAAACGATGGATAGTAATGAGTGTTGGAGAGAGAGAAGGAGAGAAAGAATGTGTTGCAATGTTAACATTTGGGTGGGATTCTGGGTAGAGTATACAGGAATTCTTTATACTATTCTTACAAACTTTCTCGAGGTTTAAAATTATATCAAAATAGAGAAGTGAAAGTAAATAAATAAATAAATAAAATACAACATGACTTAAAAAAACATACATAACACTTCCCAGAAGTTTTCCAACAGTTTCACTTACGTGTCATTGGCCAAATTTTAGTCAAATAACCACTGGGCTTCAAAGGAAGCCATAAAAATAATCTTTATTCTTGTTGGTCACATGCCAATTAAAACTTTAGAATTTCATTACTGAGGAAGAAGAGGAGACCTAGAGTGACCATGTAATTTATCTTACAAACTGAAACTCTAATGAGTTGTAAGAAGGCACCATTATTAATTATGCCAGAACAGCACACATAGCCTGGAACATATGGTCACCCTAGGGAGATCAGATATTGGGGCACAGCAAGCAGTCTCTGCTATTGTTAATAATACTGGCTGCCATTTTTGAAGGCCAAAAATGTGTCAGCCATGTAATATCCTCTTGGCTTTTTATTTATTAATATATTAAAATTTTTTATGTATAACATTAATTCTCAAAACAATCTTATGAAGTCAATATTTGCCCCCATTTTAATGGTTAAGAGATCAATGTTCAAAGAAGTTAGTTAACTTGCTCATAGCCATACAGATAGTAAGTATCAAATCTAGGAATCAAATCGTTGCCTCTGAGTCCAGAGCTCTTGTTTTTTCACAACCCAGATGCTATTGGTTTATATAAAAATGGGTACTCTGGTCCCAAATGCATTATGTCAAGTTAAAGAAACCCAACATAAAAGAATGTATACAGTATGATTCTATGTATATAAAATTCAAGAAAAAGCAAAACTAGAGTGCTAGAGTACAGATCAGTGATTGTAGAGAGAGGGATCAGAGAGGCGGTTATGTGCAAAGAGGCAGGAGGGCAGTTTTGGAGGTGATGAAAATGCTCTGTCATGATTGTGCTGGTAATTACCTGGCCGAGTTCATTTGTGAACTACACAACCAGTATTGATAAATTTTATTGTATACGACTTATACTTCAATAAAACTTACAAGAAATAGGTAGATACAAACAGATGAAGACGATGATGATAGATAGATAGATGATAGGTAGGTAGATAGATAAGTAGATAGATAGTAGCTAGCAGATAGAAAGATGAGCTCAATCTCTAATAGAACTAAAAAACAATGGTGGTCAAGGATATCAAAGGTAAGGGAGGTGTGAGTTTGCAAAAATCTGCTCACAGCCCAATATTCCCATTTGTATTACCAGAAGTGGAGACTGAATAGCATACCTTCCATTTCACTAGATCCTGTGTGTTTCTGTGGCCTTCCAAATGAGCTAGAGTCTTGACTGGGCCTCTTCCAGGAACCCTAAGAGATTTCCTCTCTAATACTATGATTCTTCTTCTGAGGTCCCACTTGCTTCCACCTAACCTGATCACATGATTACATTCTTCAATTCTTTTTCTTCCTCCATCTGTTTATCTCTGTGTCTAGAATTACTGAGCCATCAAAACCGTAGATCCTCTAGGAGCAAAGGAACAAGCCCCTGTGGTGACTACAACACTTCCAAGGAAAGGAACACTGGGACTTGCGGTAGCAGAGTTGCTATGGTCTTGGGAAGCACCTTTCATGCTGGTGAAGAGTTTTTACCCAATTCAGTCACCAAATGAGAGCTCTTTGAAGGGATTTCTATAGATATCGTGCAGGAGAGTGACACGATAAAACCACCATGCTTCTATAAAATGGATCTGGCAAAGTCATATAGGATGGATTAAAGGAAGAGAGATTAGAAGAAGTAATTCAATTATGAAGACTTCACAATGGCCCAAGGAAGAGCAAATGAGGGTCCCGAACAAAGTGGAGCAGTGGGTGCTGAGAGGCAAATGTGCGATGACATGAGGTAGTTAAGTGCTGTGGAGGATGGTAGAGGCGACTGTTCTCCCTCCACCCACCCCCCTCTGGCCCAGACCCAGAAGTGCAATGGGGAGGAAAAACAGAACAGTCTGACGAATAAAGGTGTGGGTGGCCTTGGAACAACCTATTGAAACTGAAATTATTATTCTCTCCCTGCAATTTATATTTTTTCCCTTCCTACTCACAGTATTTAGGTATTTGTTTTTGTTTTTTTACCACCATATACATTTCTGTTACAGCGAGGGAACATTGACATTAAATGCCTTGCAAATTCTTCTTTGTTAAATTAGTTCTAATATAACTGACTACCATCAAAAAGGCTATCATTATCTTGCTGTCCTCTTTCTGTAATTCCATTTCCTCCCTTTAATTTTTTTTTGCTTATTTTATGGGTGCATTTCCCTTTGCCCATACGGTTGATAAAACGTATTTTTCTTTTCTTTTTTTCTGATCAGCCACTTTGTGGCAGGTTTATAAAATTCACTCGCACTTTAACTCACATGCGAGGAGAGAATGAAAGTTCTTTATAGTTCTCTACTTAATCTGGCCCTCTGTTATAGACCCCTCTCGTTAACAAATTTACTTGATTAAGTTAAAACTTAATCGCATCTAATCATGTTAACTTCCCCTATGGACATAATCATACTTTTCAAAAAAATCACTTAGTCCCTGAGCTAGCCCCGCTCCCCCGTCCTTCTCCCTGTCCTGACGTGAGTCCTCCAGGAGCCGGAGTCTTTAGGGCACTGTGCTCTGCGTCCCGGGTCTCCATGGCAACACCGTGGCTCCTGGGTGCTGTTCGCCCTGCTGCTGTGCTGCAGAGTTCCGCTCTACATCAGTGGGGCTCCGGTTTCAGTCTCGTGGCTTTGTCAGCACCTAGTGCTGTATCCTGGTTAACCCTGTCTGTCCTCTGCTCCTGCTGGCCCCAGGTCTCTGTATGGCAGCCGCCGCCTCCCTCCTTCCCGCCCACGAGCCTGGCGTGGACTGTGCGTGCAAAATCCCCTGGTGGGCCACGGCTCTCGGTCTGGCTTCTCACGTAGGCCACTGAAGGCAGCTCAGGAAGGCCATGCTGGAAGGTCTCCTTCCGAGCACCCTGTAGAGCTGCGTTGCTTTGGCTGTGCCTGAAGGGAGTACAAGATGAGGCTCAGAGGTGATGGGTAGTAGGGACAAAAGCTGCCCGCGGTCTTTGCCTTCCACGTCATCCGCACTAACCCGTCGCCTCCGGAGCTGGTGGAGCAAGACAGCCCAGTTTTGCCGGACTATTCTTTAGACACGAGATCTCAGAGAAGTTGTTTCCTGGCCCCGTGCCCCAGTCCCGGAACGGTGGAAAATAAGAATTTACCTCACAGGGTCCTTGTGAGGATTAAATGAGTTAATATATATCTATATACATTTAAGTACTTAGAGCAGCCAAACGCATAGGAGGTATTCAATAAGTTCATACTTGTCCTTCTCACAAGTTTCTTGGGATAGGAAAAAAAGAAGGTTTTTATTCTCTTCTTTAGTGACATCTTCAGAACTCCAGCCCATCCTAAATGGCAGGCTGTTACATCTCTGCTATACCACAGGAGAGCTCGATAAGCTGAGGCCTCCACACTTGGTTGTGGGCCTACTATCGAAGGAGATCAGGAAAACTGGGTAAGTCTCTCTCAAGGCGGAAGGCTAGCTCCGCGATCCTGCTACACGGTCGTATGATGGAATAATACAGGCTGAACATTTTCTTGGTGTCTTCCTGGTATCCCTTCCCTATCAAATTATAATCTCTGCCCACCTGCCCACTCCCATCCACCAGGTAGTTAGATGTCCAGGCAAATTAGGTCAGAGGGCTTCGAAGGTAAAAAAGAATAGCACACTAAAAATTCTAATGTTACTCTCTTTCGTTTATATTCTCAGCCTTGCCCTCTATACTGTAAGAGCTAACCAAATAATCAGAATTAGATTCAAATGTCTCTGTCCTACCCAATTTAGCATTTGCATATGAAGACCTCCAGCTTAAAATTCAATCCATGTAACTTCATCTGCTGTCAATAATACGTGCCAAAATATGCTTATGTGACCAACTCTCTCTTACTTTTTCCCCCAAGACATTGTCTCTGTATGGTTAAATAAAGTGCATTAAAAGTGATCCATTCTGGACACATTGTCAAAGAATAGCAAAATATCTCAACAGGTACCACATAATATGACTATTTAACTTTTGCTAAAAGCAGTAAGGCTAATGACTTGTGGTATGAAATAGAAAGGGAACAGTAAAGAATCCCCATATTTTTAATGTAACTCAAAACTCAGGGATAAATTGTAATGGGCAGTGACCATAACCACATATTGACTGCAACTATTAATTTGCAGTAGTAAGGATTGACCGTCTATAGCAACAACCCTCTAAATTGAATCGTGTTGTTTAGAACATTAACGGTTGAATAGCAACTCGTGAGTGCCGAATGTTCAATTATCACGGAGTGCGCATTATCGAAATAAACATGTTCAGTACCTCTTTTAGGAAAGACAGGCCGTAAAGTACAGTTGGCTTGCTTGTGTGCAGCTTACCCATCCATGAACCCTCGGGGGGCATTAAGCTACATCGTAGCAGCCTGGGCCAACCCCTGCCAACAGTCCCATGTTCCATTTACGCCGAGTCAATAAGCCCAATCAGAATAGCTTGACATAATGGTGACAGTAATTGTCACCCAAGGAGCAAATTTGGATTTAATTATTCAACACTGTAGTGTAGAAACCAGAGTGACATAGGGAGCTTGGGGAGGAAAAAAAGATCCAGTAAAACTTTGAATTTGATGAAAGTTTTGAAAAATAAGGATTTAAAAAAAAAGATGTTATTCGGTCTGGAGACAAGAACCCTGAGGGGATATTTATCAGCCGTAAATTTTAGAGTCATTGCAAGCATGAACTTTGGAAACACAAAGACCTGAGCTTAAAATCTGGCACCTCTGCTTACCAGCTCTATGTGTTTGGGCAAATTATACAAAGTTGATGAGCCTCAACTTCCTCATCTGTAAAACGGAAATACTGATCTTGTCAGAGAATGAAATGAAATAATGTAGGTAATGTAGGTATAACAGTGTTGTCCATGCCCCATTATCCCAGCTTAGGGAGTGTTTCTCAGCACCCTGCAGGATTTATGAGGTCCTATTTGACCCTCCGGGGGCCTGTGGCTTATGTGTCATGGCACAACTGGCTGGTGGAACAGAGGACATTATTGGCACTGACCAGGTACAACTCTCTCTTCACTTACTTAGCTGTAAAGGGCTCTTAGTCTCTAAGGAAATGCAAATTAAAAACACAAGTAGATAGATACTTCACATCTACTAGATGGGTAAAAATTTTTTAATGACAATAGCAAGCAATACCAAGAATGCAGAGCAACTGGAATTCTCATACACTGCTGGTGGGATCACAAATGGTATTGTTTTTGGAACACAGTTTGGCATTTTCTTATGGAAGGGAAATTACCCTTACTGTATGATGTGTAAATTCTAGTTATGGGCATTTGCCTAAGATTATTGCATGAACATGCCAACAAATGACCTGGGTGCTAATGTTTATAACAGCTTTATTCATAATAGCCCAGAACTGACCAAAAAACAAATGCCCATCAGTTAAAGAAAGGATAAAAACATTGTGATATATCCATATAAAGCAATACTACTCAGCAATGAGAAAGAACTAATTCTTTTTTTTTTTAAAAGAACTAATTCTTGATACATGCAACAATATGGATGAATCTTAAAAGCATTATGGTAAATGAAGGAAGCCAGAGACAGAAGGCTACATACTACATGATTTCATGTACATGACGTTCAGAAAAATGCAAAGTCATGGGGACAGAAATCAGATAAGTAGTTACCAGAATCTAAAGAGCTGAAGAAGGGACTGACTACAATGAGGTACAAGGCATCTTTTAGATACAATGGAAATGTTCTGTACCTTAATTACGCTGGTTATATGAATGTATTCACTCATCAAAACACACCAAAGTCTTCATTTAAAATTGTACTTTTGCCTATATAATTTTTGCCTCTATAAACATGACTTTTTAAAAAATCTCATAGTAGGGCATCTGGGTGGCTCAGTGGACTAAGCATCTGCCTTCAGCTCAGATCATGATCTCAGGGTCCCAGGACTGAGCCCCACATCGGCCAGCCTGCTCAGTGGGGAGTCTGCTTCTCCCTCTGCCTTTCCCCCCTGCTCATGCTCTCTCTTTCTCAAATAAATAAATAAAAGTCTTTAAAATAAATAAATAAATAAATAAATAAATAAATAAATAAATAAATAAA
>NW_024426996.1:731544-907294 GCF_017311325.1 Ursus maritimus | reverse complement strand
AAATAAATAAATAAATAAATAAATAAATAAATAAATAAATAAATAAAATCCCATAGCTAATGAAGGGAAGTAAAAGTATAAGAGAAAAAATTAATAGGTTATAGATTTAAGGCCAAATTTTTATAAAAATCTTTATTATGTGATGTTTATGAAAAATATATCTAAAACATAATTTACAGGAGGTCGAAAAAGAAAAGGATGAAAAACAAGATATCATAAATAAATAAATAAATAAATAAATAAATAAAAAGAGAAAATAAGGATCAGTGTAGTCAATGATTGATTCTTGGAAAAGAATGAAAAACTCACAAATTTCTTGTCAGACCAATCAAGGAAAAATGAAAGAAGCCACAAATAACCAGTGTCAGAAGTGAAAAAGTAGACATCATTACAGATCTTGCAATCAATATCAAAGGATATTGTAAACAACTTTAAGTTAATAAATTTAAATATGTACATAGGTTATGTTCCTAGAAAATAGAAGTTACCAACACTGCCAAAAGAAAAAAATATAATATTCCTTTAACTGTTAAAAATGCTGAATCCAGGGGCACCTGGGTGGCACAGCGGTTAAGCGTCTGCCTTCGGCTCAGGGCGTGATCCCGGCGTTATGGGATCGAGCCCCACATCAGGCTCCTCCGCTATGAGCCTGCTTCTTCCTCTCCCACTCCCCCTGCTTGTGTTCCCTCTCTCACTGGCTGTCTCTATCTCTGTCAAATAAATAAATAAAATCTTTAAAAAAAAAATGCTGAATCCAAATTGTCCCACTATTCAAATTCATTAAAATTAAATTCTCTTGTTCCAGTTAACTTGAAATACATAGGAAGAAATAACACAAATCTTATACACAAATTTCCAAAGAGTAGGGATGGATGGTGTGTGAGGAGGCTTCTGAAATGATTTCCAACAATCCCTGCCTCCCAGAATCCTCCTCCTGTGTAATCCTCTCCCCTTGGGTGTGGATTCAACTGAGTGACATGCTTCTAGTGAACAAAATAAAGTAAAACGATGGGCTATCACTTCCAAGATTAGCCACCAAAGACTGGGGCTTCTGTCCTGCTAGGAGGCTTTCTCTTGCTAGCACTCTCTCTCTCCTTCCTCACTTGGATGAAGCCAGCCGTCTTGTTGCGAGTTGCCCTATGGAAAGGCTTATGTAATAAGGAACTGAGAGTGGCCTCGGGCCAGCAGCTTATGAGAAACTGAAACCTTAATGCAACAACCAGCCAGACACTGAATCTCGCCAACAATCTGGGAGTCAGCCCAAAGTGACCTCGCCCCACTGAGGTTTCAATGAGTACAGACCTGTGAGAGTCTGAAAGCTAGAGGACCCACCTGAGCCTTTGTTGATCCACAGAAACTGTGAGAACATAAACTTTCTTTTAAAACCCTATGTTCGGGACTTACTTGTTACACAGCAATAGGTAACTAACACAGACAGAAACAGCTACAATTTTATTTGGGGAACTGCCAGGGTTTTAAGCTCATCTATCACACCATCCTGGAATGTAGGGCAAGTTCCAAGAGACTCAGCTGAGCACCATGAAGTTAGACACTCCCAGCAGAGAAGGAAGCAAGTGCTCCAGCCCTCGGGGTGGGCTACCACAACAAGCACCGCAGACAGACAGGGTAGGTGCATTACCATCATAAATCTAGCAATGTGGAAGCTCTCAATGCAGAGAACTATAAAATATCATTGAAAGAAATCAAAGAAGGCCTCAATAAATGAGAAATCAAAGGTAACAATATAGGAGAAAACATACCATGGGTATCAATGACAGGCTGGAAGTCATAGAGATGTCAAATCTCCCCAATTTGATCTATAGATTTGATATAATCCTAATAAAAATTCAAACGTTGTGTATGTGTACTTCTCTCTGTTCAACCAGTACTAAATATATATGGGAAGGTACAAATGGAAAGGGCTAAGCTTAGCCAAGACATTCTTAAAGAAAAAGAAATGGGTGGAAAGTATTTGCTCCACTGAATATGAGTGGTGGTTATAAAGGTGCAGTAGTTAAGACAGTAAGGACTAGCATCCTAAGAATAGAAATAGCTCAAAAGAATGTAATAGAAATCCTAGAAATAAATTCATGCAGAGGTGAACGTGTGATTTACTGCAGACGTGGCACCACAGAGAGGCGGAGAGAGAAGACTTTTTCCGAAATGGTGCTGGAACAATTAGATAGGTACATGGATACCTATAAGGACAAACATGAAACTGGACCCTCACCTCATACCAAACACAAAAGTCTATTGCAGGTAGATTATTTAGCCAAATGTAAAGAACAAAAGACAGGAGATTTTCTAAGAAGTAATAGAAGAGAATATCTTTGTATCCTTAAAGTAAGACGAGACATCTTAAACAGGACATGAAAAGCTTGAACCACACAGAAAATATCAATAAATCTGACCATAGTAACGTTCTTTGTCCAATGTCACTGCTAACAGAGTAAAAAAGCAAACCACAGAATAAGAAAAAGTATTCGCAACACATAGAGCCGAAAGAAGACACACATCTTGAATTTATATTTAAAAAAAAAAAAAACTTCCAAAAATGAAAAAAGAAAGTCAAACAATCCAATGGCAAAATGCTTTTGAGTTTGAATAGGCAGTTTGAACCAGTGGTTATTCAAATAGCAAAAAAACAACCTCACTGAAAACGATGGAAATAAAGATTAAAGCCATAAAACAAGATCCCTACACTGCCATTAACACATCTTGGAAAAAAATCTAAATGACAATACCAAATGTTGAAAAGACTGTGAAGCAAAAGGGACTGTACTGCTGGTGGGAGTCAGACGTTCTGTCATGGCCTACTTCATCCGAAACCACACAACCCGTTCCTCAGCAAGTCGGCCGCTGGAAGCGTGCTCAGCAGAAATGCGTGCACGTGGGCACCAAGAAGTATGTACAAGAATTTATAGCAGTGTTACTCAGGACGGTCCACCACTGGAAATAACCCAAAAGCCCATTAATAGTAGGATGGAAAAATGAATTGTGGTGCATTCATATATAGAATACAGTAAAAAAATATACTGCTACCTTTCAGTTATAGGATAAGAAAGATCTGAGGATCTAATGTACACATGGTGACTACAGTTAATTATATAATAACCTATATTATATGTATTATATACTTGAAATTTGCTAAGAGAGGAGAACTTAAATGTTCTCACCAAAATAAATAAATAAATAAATAAATAAATAGGCAGGCAGGGGGGATAATAAAAACTCTACACCCTGCAATATGGATGGATTTTATAGACATATTGAACAAAAGAACTCAGCACAACAGAATTCATATTAGATTATTCTATTTATATGAAATTCACAAACAGGCAGGACACTCAGTGTGTAAAAATACATGCTACGGTGGAAAACTCTAAATAAAAGCAAGCATGTGGTGACCGCAAAAGTCAGGATAGTTTTTAACTTTGGAACAGAGAGAAGTAGAAAGTAGGAGGATGTAGGAAGTAGGAGAGCACTTCCTCTGGGGTACGCCTCCAGGGTACACTTCCGGGGTGCTGCAATTTTGTATTTCTTGATCCAAGTGGTGGTCTAACTAATGCTGGCTTGGGATCTCATCAATCTCTACTTCAACGTTTGTTCACTTTTATTTATATATTGTATTTTACAAGAAAAAAAGGTAAAGAAACATATGGCTACAAAAAGAAACACAAGTTTCTTTTTACCTAAAGAAATGACAAGTTCCTCCTTACCTACCTAAAAGCCTCGCCAGCTCCAGCCCCCGGGAGTTTCTGTTGGGTGCTTTTCTCCCTGTGCATATCCCATACACCTATCTCTGTATACACCACAGCTTTTCAACTTTTAAAATAAATGTTACTATTCATATTAACACATGATAATCTCTCACTTACTATTAATATGTGACAATCTCTTCACTAAATAATAGATCATAAACATATTTCCGGGTCAGTATGTTTATTAGCCTTATTTTCTAAGGCTGCAGAGCATTCCGTTGTATAGACAGGCTATAATTTACGTAATCATTCACTTACTGAAAGATGTTTAGGGGCGTGTGGGTGGCTCAGTCGGTTAAATGTCATCTCTTGATTTCAGCTCAGGTCACGATCTCAGGGTCATGAGATCGATCCCCACATCAAACCCCATGTTGGGATCTGTGCTGAGTGTGGAGCCTGCTTAAGATTCTCTCTCCCTCTCCCTCTGCCCCTCCTAGCCCTGCTCATGCACACATGTGCTCGCTTTTTTTCTCTCTCTCTCTCTCTCTCAAAAGAAAAAAACATTTAAATTGGGTTTTTTGCCTTCCAGATAAGACTTCTTTGAATGTTCTTGGATATATATTCGTATCACTGTTTTGTTTTGGTTTGTTTCTTCGTTTTGTTTAATGAATCATTCTATTACTCTCTCTGAGTCCTTGAAGTTTTTAGCTTCTGGCTCACTGTTTCTCCAGCCCAACTCAGTCATATATCCTGCCTTGCTTCTCAGTCCCTCCTCCTCCTCTCCTCTAATGACCACATCTTCCCAGCCTGGTGTTCTTTCCCACTGTCACAGTTTAGAGTACACAGTGTTGTGACCGGTACCAAACATCACACTTTCAAACCATCACACCTATATCCAATGCTCTCTGGCTTCACCAAGATCTAAAAGCCTTAGTGCAGACCAGTTCGCCTCCTAGATTTCTCTAGCCCACTCATTCTTGCAGCCTTCTGGAAGACTACATGCCACCGTCTCCTCTTTCTGAAGCCTCCAATACCTCCCCCCCATCACTCTCTGCTGAAGAATGTGCTTCCTATTTCACTGAGAAAATTAACCAGAAAAGAATTTCCAGAGGCTCCCACACCACATTTATTCCTGTACTGGCGTCTGCACCCACGTGGTCTGCCTTCGCACCCATTAGTTCAGATGGATTATCCCTGCTCCTGTCTAAAGGCAACCCCTCTTGTGTACTAGACCCCATTGCCTCTCACCTACACAAACTCATCAGTTCAGCAATGCCTCTGCCTCTCTTTCTTTCATCATTAATTTTCTACTTTCCACTGTGACATTCCCACCAGTGTACAAATAAAAACTGCTATAATTTCTACCATCTAAAAACCATTTAAAAAATCTCTTCTTGACCTCACATCTCCTTCCAGTCATTCCCCGTGTATCTGCATCTACAGTCCTACAAAACTCCTTTAACATTTTCTTATACCTGCAATATCCAATTTGTCCCCATTTTTGGAGCCCACTATAATGTAATAAGTCTTTCACCCTCTACCACCACTCCATTCAAAACTCCTTTTATCAAAGACACCAACTTCTTTTTGATCAAATCACTACTCAACAACTTAACCAGTCAGCCATGCTCCCTTGGAAAACTTCTATCCTTTGGTTTCTGGAATAACATATTCTCCTGATTTTTCTCCAGCTTCACTGTTCACTTCTTATCTTTTCTGGTTCATGCATAGTCCCTTATGATTCAATTTTTATCCCTGTTCACTTCAGGATATATATACATATACATATGCTTCTGGTTCCCAAATTTGTAGTAATCGCTGAGATCTCTCTCCAGAACTGCAAATTCATATATCAGCTTTCTGCTAGACAAATCCATGTGAATGTCTAATAGACTTCTTGAACCTAACAGACCCAAAGCAGAACTTCCTTTTAACCTGCCCCTCCCACTGCCTGCCCAGTTTCAGTAAAGAACACTTCCATCCTTCCTGTTCCTCAGACCAAAGACCTTGGAGCCATCCTTAGGTCCTCTCTTTTTCTGATTCCATGTCCAATGCATTAGCAAATTTTATTGAACCTATCTTCAAAACATTTCCAATTCTCATGACCCTAGCCACTACCACCCGGCCCAGAGCCATTATCATCTTTTATCAGGATTGGTCTTTTTTTATCTCATAGGTAATCTATCTTCAACCCAGAAACCAGAGTGATCCTTTCAAAACTAGACTGAAGATCACATCATGCAACTACTCAGAATCTTCCAGTGGCTTTCATTCCACTCAGAGGAAAAGCTTCATTCCTTACAATGGTCCCTACAGTCTTATGTAATCTACATCTTGTAACCTTTCTGTCCTCATCTATTACCACTTTCCTTCTTTGTCTCCTCCAGCCATACTAGTCTCTTTAATAACTACCGACCAAAACTTGCACTTGCTTCCCCTTCTGCCTAGAAACCTCTTTTATTCATAATTGCCACGTCTAGCTCCTTCACTTCCTGCAGATATTTATTCAGTTACCTAATTGATGAGGAATTCCAGGACTATCTTATTTAAAATAGCTTTCTTTTTCCTGCCCCCCACTTCCTGGTTATATGTACTCCATAGAACTCATCATTGTGCGTGCACGTACATAAAATTTACACATACATAAATTTATTATACATATTATTCATCTCTGCACTTTAGAACATAAACTATATGAAGACAGACTTTACTGTACATCTTGTTCATATTTCTGGCATCTACAACAGTGCCTAACAGTAGCCACAAAATCATTAGTTGAACAAGTTAATGTACACAGTCATATTTTTAACAGATACACAGTCTTCCTCATTTAATATGTCGACTCTGCTTTACCTTGGCATTTCAACAAAGGCTCCTCCTCCACTTTGATTCTTTACACTTAGATTTAAGAAGAAAAAAAAATCTTACATTATTTCCTAAAGTTGGTTGTTTAATTAATGTCCCCTGTGTGGTTGATTCATTTTAATGCTCTGTTATTTTCTTATCTAATCACTGCCTGGGACAGGAAATGGAATTAAGGGCTAATCTTTCAGGATTCCCCTGAAGCACTATTGCATGAGGCAATAGAGCTTTTTCCTTAGTAGGACACATTTTCATGTTCTCGTGTATATTTAGACACTGAGTCCCTTTAAAACTAATGGGAGGTCTGTGGGCCAAACACATTTATAGGAAATGAAAGGAAATGGCACAGTAAAAGCCAGCTGTGAAAAAAAAGATCTTCTAGGTTGCTGTTACCTAATGTGTCACATGAAAGACTTATTCTAACATTTCTGTTAAATGAAATGAGCAGGAAAATGCCATGCACAGTATTCATTCGGTATTCTTGCTCTTACTTCTATGAATACCTCCTCTTCATTTGAGTCATGTACTGGGGTAAGAAAAAAAAATGTGGAATCTAACTTTCCCCCAAATCAGAAATGCCATCCTATACTTAATAACTAATCACAAAAAACCAAAGTTCTTTTAAAAATTGCAAAACAATTTTGATGGAGTTTCAAGCTGCAAACTGTCAATACATAACCAACTTATTCAAATTTTCAATGAAAAAAATAGCATTTGGTCAGATTGGTTGTGGTTTGGCTTCGTTTATTATTTGCTTTGTTTTTAAGAAACCTAGAGATTTATTCTAAAGTTGGGTGTTCTCTTACCTTCAAAATATACTTAGTAGGGTATCTACTACACCATCCGGCAGCCAGAGTCACACTTTTATTCTTTATTCCTTGACACATTCTTACCTACATAGCAGTTTATCAAAAGGAGCAAACTCCTTTACTTTTTTTCTCCAGCCATTGCTAAATAGTACTGTCTGTTGCCAGCTCCCTCCACTGCTCCAAGATAATATCCCAGGCATATCCCATACCTATCCAGTGTCGTTCAGTATCAAAAACAATTTCATTTAAGTAACTGTGATTCACCTTCAGGTACTAAAATCCCATCCGGTCTAAATTAGGACTTCAACATGACTTTCACTTCAAAACTTCATCCCTCTCCACAGTTCAAACTTGATCACTGAAAGAGGTAACTGCAATGACAGAGATCTTGTCTGTTTCCTCCCTTCTGTCCTGCATCCTCACTGTCTTTTACCGCAGCTTCTCCCAGGGTGAAGATAGGAGATAGGGGAGATTATGATATCTTATACACCAGGTGTACAGGATATCTTATTGTAACAGATAAATTATAATTTTCCATAGCAGATGCCCTCATGGGGCACATTTGTGCCTTCTTTGGGAACCCCACTAAGGGACCTCCAGCCTATAAGTTGCCCTTATAGGAGTGATGCGTCTCTAGTTGACTTGTTTCAACTGCCCTCACCTTCTGCCCTCTTGGCCTCTTACCCAGGAGTTCCCTCTCCACAGAAGGCTTCTTCGTTGGATAAAAGCTCAGTGAGACAGGTGCCCTTCCATGGCAGGTGCTTGGACCATAGGAGATTGTGTATTCTTAACCCACCAAATGGTAGAATACCATTGTGAGGGCTTTGTCTTCTCCACTTTTCTTGCCACTGGAAGATGTTCCAGCCAGCTTCATGGCTGAAGAGTTCTCCAGGCTGGAAGCAGACAGGAGGAAAGCACCAGTTTCTTTATGTATGTCTCTGCTCTAAGGGACCTGTCAAGGGCTCTGAAGAATTTTCCTGCCAGACTTCAGTTTGGTGAGAACACTAGACAAGCTTAAGTTTCTGAAGCTACATAAGCATTTATACTCTCCAAATTCCTGGTATCTCCAGTCCTTGGTGACCCATTATTTTGCTTGAGGTAAGTGCCAGAATCCTATTCTTACTTACTTAGTTCGGAGGGAACAGAAAATGCCATATTACTCCTAATTATTTCAGTGGCATACCTATTTTAACTACTCTCTCAGATCACTCTTTAAAGTTTGTGTTCTTCTCTAATAGAAATTGGCAATTGGGTTGATAGTTTCCTAGATAGGTTTTATTATCTTTTAGTAATTTAGTTATGGATGTGTTTGGCATCTCTTTAAAGATTTTTAAAAATTATTTTTATGCATTTATTTAGAGAGAGAGAGCACGTGAACAGAGGGAGGAGCAGAGGGAGAGGGAGAGAGAGACTCTCAAGCAGACTCTGTGCTGAGCATGGAGCCTGACATGGGGCTTGATCTCATGACCCTGAGACCATGACCTGAGCTGAAATCAAGAGTCAGACGCTTAACCAATTGAGCCACCCAGGTGCCCCAAGTTTGGTGTCTCTTTAAAATGTGAGTGTACTTACCTTTCTCAAGTTTATGACCTCAGTTGAAATTCTAGGACAATAGGAACGATCCTAGTCAACATCCTGTGTCACGTATCTTACCATTGCAGAATCTCTGTCATTCTGCTTTAAGTCAAAAGCATTGTGTGGTAGACTGAATTAATGTCCCTCAAAGTTGTTCATACCCTAACACCTAGAACCCATGAATATGTTATCTTAAATGACAAAAGGAAATTTGCAGATGTGATTAAGTTGAGGATATTGAGATGGAGAGATTATCCTGCATTGGTCAGGTGAGCCCTAAATGTAATCACAAATGTCGTCATATAAGGGAAGCAGAGGGGCATTTGACTTCATAAATAGGAGGTGTGATGGTAGAATCAGCAAGTTGGAGTGATGCAAGGAAGGGCTCAGGAACCAAGGCCTCCAGAATCTAAAAAATGGAAGGAAATGGATTTTCCACTAAAGCCTGCAGAAGGAAGCAGCCCTGCGTACTGATTTTAGCTCAGTGAAACTGGCTTAAGACTTCTGGCCTCCAGAACTATTGGAGGATAAACTCCTTTTGCTTTAAGCCACACATTCTGTTAAATGGTCATATCAGTCATAATACATGAATACATTATCTCACTTATGATGAATTTAGCTACAAGTAATTTAAATGTCAAGCTCGAATAGGTGTAAACAATAAGAAAATACCTTATTCCATATGTCAGGAAATCTAGATTAGGGCAGATTTTAGGTGTGGTAGAATCAAGACTCTGGCTTCTTCCCATTCCTCTGTGTTATGCCCACTCTGCATGAAATTTTATTCCTGCCAGTGACAATGGGACAATATAGTATCTCATTCATTGATTTTTAAAAAGCTGTCATGGTCTATAGATCCTGCCTTTTAATCTGATTTGGCCATTAGGGTATGTGCTCACTCCGGGGCCAATAACTACTTAGAGATGCTATTTCTTAATTAATGTGAGCAGATGTTCTTGAACCAGTCACAAGCAAGAAGTGATATTAACATAACTGACATTAACTACTCAGGATCCATCCCTGAAGCTGGGGATAGAATGGATATCTGGGCAAAACTGGCATTAGGAAAAGGGCAAAGCATAAGGAGACCATAAAATTTATCATCCAGCTGGAACATTACTGAGAATGAAAGGGTGCACGATCAAGAATTTCCCCATATGACAGATATAAACTGGTACTATCCACTCACCCTGGGACTTATGGACACCCAATATTGTCAACTACATGTCATTTTGATTAAGGCTGATTAGAACACCCTTTTGGTTTAAGATCAATTCCTGAGAATAAAGGATTACAAAAATGATCTGCAAAGTTAGACAACTTACTAAAGTCATATAATTGGAAAGTGGGAAAACCAAGTCTATAAATAACCAAGTTTTCCTAATTCAATTTCAGAGCTCCTTCCATACATCATTTCATGTGATATAGAGCCAAATACAGAACCAGCCTCACCTGTAATTGTTATGTAGTATTGCCATAACAAAGTCATGGCTTAAATGATGGAAATTTGTTTCCTCACAGTTTTTGAGACCGAAAGTTGGAAATCAGAGTGCTGGTAGGGTTGGTTCCATTTGAGACCTGTGAAGAAATGTTTTGTTCCAGACCTTGCTCCTTGACTTATGGATGGCCTTCTTCTCCCTATGCCCTTTCTCATTGTCTTCCCTTTGTGTGTGTCTCTGTGTCCAAATTTCTCCTTTTATAAGGACACCAGTCATACCGAATCAGGGCCCACCCTAATGACCTCATTTTTACTTGATTTCTTCTGTAAAAAATCCCACCTTCCAATAAGGTCATTTTTTGAAGTACTGGAAGTTAAAATTATAATATATAAATTTGACAGGGGAACACAGTTCAACCCATAACAAACTCCCAAGGGAAATTCACAGTAAGGCAGCCAGACAGGAGAAAGAGCTCTTTATTAGGCTATATAAGGAGCTGCTAAGAAAACAAGGATATTATGTCAGAAAAAAACTCTTTGAGAGAGAACTTGTAAGTGAGGACTTAGATTTATTTTCTGTAAAGTGAATAAAGTGAGAATTAGAATCAACTGATGGAAATTGACTGAAGGAAGATTTTTATTCACTTCTACAATATCTATTTTCCTCTCTCATCAAGTGTCTTCTGTCTATGGATTTGAGTCTTACAGGTGATTGTTATAAACAGCAGGAGAAATTATTTGGGGGCACAAAAATACTCGATAAGGGAACACACTCTCAACATCAAAGACCAAAGATATCACTGTCAGAGACTCTATATTAGTTCTAATGATGAACGTCTGACATGATCCCAGGGGCCTACCGCCAACATGTGATTGAGAGAGGCTCCTCAAGGCTCTCTGCTGTCCTTGTGCTAGGTGAGCAACAGCCTTTGCCCTGCTCTCTCCTGCCCATTTTCCTGGCAGAGTGGAGTTGGTAACTGCACTAAGTTCTCAGAGGGTCAATTAAAGGTCAAAGGACCACAGTGGTTTTGTGGGAAAGGGAAGAAGATTAATGACACCATGATCAATTATCAATGCCAAAGATATCTGTAAATCAGACTATTCTGATAACTGTTTTGGCTGCTTCGTTCTTTATGGTAATCATGACCACATTGTCTCTGCCAATTAAATGCTGCCATTAGCTCCCTGCCACCTCACATCTCCATTCCCATTGACTTGAGGGAATTCATTCCAATTGCAGCAATTTCCACTATCATTCTTGGTCTAGAGAGAACAGACACCACGTCTGTTACTGTTACTGAGGTCTCCCACATGAATACATTTCCCACAAATTTGGTGAAACAAGTGTCCTCTATACTGTCTTAGAAAACATAACTAGGGCATGGGTAAGCATATTTTACAGGATAAATTCACTGTAGCACTTTGACCTTCCAAAGCCTTTATTCAAAGGCTTTCTCCTCAGTATTTCACGGAAGTTCTGACATTTTAACTTTGATTTACTGTTAATCCAAGGGCATCTTGGATTCAGGTTTTAGTCAACTAATTAAAAAAACTCTTAAAACTACTCTTAGCTGCTCATGTTAATATATTGAATCCAGAAAATCTGCTCAATCTGTCCATATCAATGAACTCAGTCTGATCTATTTGCTGAAGCTCTATTCTGACGCATGATCTGCATGTTTCTATCATTATAAATTGGCAAAATTATGCAATTATTTTAGCGTGTATTATAACTACTCATGGCAAATTCTCTGTACCTCACCCTGTAGGATAACCTTGAACTGAAGTATGATTATGGTTCCAGAAGTAATAACAGATGTTAAGAATAGGTCCTGAGGAACATCAACAATCTCTTACAATGCAACTATCTCAAGGGAGGAAGTTACAGGTCCTTCAAGAAAGGGAGACTGACTTCTTCAGACAGGGGCAGAAGGGCTGCTAAAAAAGGAGGCTGATGGAATATATGGCTTCATCAAAATCTGTCCATATGTCTCCATCCCAATTTGTAGGATTCTACTTATTCCCAAACAATGCTCTGTCTTTTACATAAGAGAATCTTCAAGATTAGGAACTCAGTTTGCATATCTAAAATAATATATAAGATATGATATGATATGATATGATATGATATGATATGATATGATATGACATGACATGACATAACATGACATAATGCAGCCACCCCTATAATTAGAATTTGGGCTTGATTTTCACAAAACTCAGCCCCTAGAAGAAAAGGTAGACATTAAGGTGAAGAGAGTAATGACAAACCAGACCTCACAAGAACATACAAGGACAAACAGGATTCCATCACTGCTTCTATCCTTGATGGACTTGGTGGAGGAGAAGTTGGTATCCTTCACCCATTAGATGTACAGGCTTGACCCAGGACTTGGAGAAGCTGAAGAAGGAACACCTCAGAGCCAGCGTCCCTGCCTGTGCCCTAGTGAGAGCCTGCAGATGAGCCACAAGATATGTGAATAACACCTGTTATCCCACATGAACCTTTCTAACGTAATGGCCACTGCTTTACCACCAGCTTCCGTATCTCTTTCAGTTGCTCTTGTGGCCAACCCTAACTCTGAACTATACAGGAGGAGGATTCTGGGAAAGAGTTCCAGCTTAGCTAAACTGACACTGTACCAAGCCACCATGTTTTCCCCCCAATATTCATTTCTCCTACCTTTCTCTGTCCCAGTTGCTCTCATATCAACATCCTTTCTCCTTTTTCAATCAAAGAAACAGAAGTCCCTATGCATTCAACTTGGTCAAATAATTATCTTGGGGGGTGGGTGGAAGCAAGGGGATACAAGGTCTCACATGTCTGATCTCTTCTGAAGCCTTAAGCTCCTCCAGGTCACCCTAATATATGTTTGTGTGTGGATTTATATGTATATAATGTGTGCATAAATACATACAGTATACGTGTGCACGTCTGTGTGCCTGTAGGTATTTGTAGGTGTTTAGTGTGTATGTATAGATATGTATGTATGGTATGTGTATACAAATATATACATATAGCATGTATGAGAACACACGTATATGTATGTGTAAAATCAAGGCCCTTGCTTTTTACTTTGAAATATCACATTCATATTTTTATACTAGAAGTTTTTTTTGAAGCAATGAATAAACTAATACCAAAACTTGAATAAACATAAAAATAATAAATGGCAGTTCCGTTATAATAATGTAGACATTAGGATGCATTTCTGCCAGTATGAATAAATTAAATTAGAACTGAGGTCAAAAGATCCCATATTATATTTTATTTTTCTTTCTTTTCCCTCACTCAGTTTAATTATATAAAGTAGAATTCCAAGAGAATGACTGCCAGGAAAGTTTTATTATCAGCCTCTCCTGATGTCTCTTTGTTAAATAGCTTCTAATGTGAAATCCTTATTCATTACCTAAATTCTATTTTATTAAAGACTGATTTTAAAAAAGGTTTCATATTCTTATAACTTTCCATCTTGGGTAATTTCACCTGCATTTGACATTTTATTAAAGAGAAACCAATTTCTCTTCTTGATGATTCACTGAGCTCCTCAGATCAAACATTCCTTTGTAGGGATTTGTTTATTATATGAACTCATGTCCCCACACCAGCACCCACACCCAAACACATGCAAAAACAATGTTTAAATTCATAAATAAGTATGGTCTCCTTAGCCTTCCACTCTGCATACTCCCATGGGGACAAGCCTGGCAAAAGGCAAAACTCTAGTGTAATTATAGAGCTCACACCACTCCTCTTCTATACCTTTACCTGATTTTCTCCCATCTTCACCTCCTGCCTCACACCTATCAGATCTGACTTCATACCAGAAAAAAAAACAAAAAGAAAAAAAAACTTCTTTCTCTACATCTTTGTGCTCAGCTAAATGAAGTCTTCAGCCTTCCAAAGTTATATGATATAGGTTCCTAGTGTTACTGACATTTGAATTGTGAGCTCTTAAAGGATAATAAAATTCAAAACTGAAAATTATTAAACCCCCAACTGTAGCTCTCAGGCAATGTGGCAAAAACATTGCAGGGCCTTTAAATTACAGGTAAACAGCGCTGCCTTCCCAGCTACTCATAAAGCCGACTCTCCTGTACCTAGAGGAATGGCAGAACACAACAGCATATCCAGTAGCCAGTTTCCTCAGAGTGTAAAGATAAAATAAGACTATTCTCTTCTCCTTTACTCTCTCAAATGCAATGATCCCTGCCAACCACAGTTTTACGTGGACATATCAAAAGTCCACTTCCATTATCTTTTTCAAAGATGTATGATTTAGATCAACATGCTTAAACATGTATGTGCAATAACAACAATGTGCAGCCATGAAGAGAGCAGAGATAGGTTTACGCTTTACCTTTTCCACATATAATGGAAGACCAAGCCATTACTGGGAAAAGTACCCAGGACGATCATTTGTGATCGTCTGGCAGGCGTGGCAGGTATGCTAGCTTTTGCTGAGAATTGCAAAACTGAATCAAGAGAGATTGCGAGGACAAAAGAAAATTTAAATTTCAACCCAGTAAGGGCTGATTTCACTCTTTTAACATAAAACTTGTGGGAGAATCTACCTCAGCAGATCATAACACCAGTAAAGCTTCCTGAATAATTAAAGCAGGGTATTCAAGGTGAGCATTAACTATTAGATTTGGGTTTTTTTAATGTAAATTAATCTAGTTTGTTTTGGAAGCAGGGGATTTCCAGATCATTTATATCGTGCATTAGAAATATATACTTAATTCAATTTTCACTGTTCTTTCCTCCATTCTGCATTTTATAGAAAGCCTTGATTTCAAAAGCCAGTTTTTTATTCTACGTACCACAGTTGTAAGATTAAATACAATCAGGGTTGCCAAAGAAGCATCAAAGCACCAGAAGGATTGTCTAAGACAAAACCAAGGAGGGGGTTCTTTCTTCATTTCAAAAACTGGGCTATTTCTAGGGGCCTGGGAGTGCAAGCATTCCTCAAGCATTCTCGCAGACTGAATCAAGCTGTTTCACATCTAGGCACCACTATTGTTTCACAAATGTATACAGCAGTTTTATTCACAGACATCAGGTACCTGGATCATCGCCTCTCTTACTCCATTCTTTGAAGGTTTTACCTTCTGGCTCATCTTCTCTTTCTCTATCATTATTTTCTATTCCACATCTATCAGTGGTTCCCAATATGGGTTACAAACCAAATTTCATGAGGAGCTTTTAGTGCATAAGTCCTACTCCCAGAAATTCTAGTGTAATTGGCCTGAGATGGAGCCTAGGTTTCATATTTTTAAAATATTCTCCAGGTGATTTTAGTAAGCACCCAGGATTGAGAATCACTAAAGTAGACTATCACCCATACGCTGGACTCCCCATTTCTAATCTTCTCTCCTCCAAATATCATGTCCCCACCTCACTTCAACCACCCACACTCATGGTTATACAATAAAATTTACCAATATCTTCAGTCCTCCATAACATCAATTTTAAGCATTCCACTCCTTCTGCCATTCCTTTTCAAAATATTCTCTCATCCCCCTTTGACCTTCACCCCACTGACCACCTTTAAACTGAAACTCACCTCCTCAGATCCTCACTTCCTTCCACTTTCACCTTGAATTCTGTGGTTCATCATTATACCAATTCTTCTGCATAAGCCATAACTTTCTTGTCTCTCTCACATTCCCTCGTTTATGCCTGACCAAGCCCGAGTACTGGATAAATCCAATCCCCTCCATGCCTTGTACCCAGTGTGATGACTCACTATGTCACTTGAATACTAACCACAAATCTTCCTTAGAACTTTCTAGTAGTCAGGGGCACCTGGATGGTTCAGTAGGTTAAATATCCTACTCTTGATTTCTGCTCAGGCCATGATCTCAGGGTTGTGAGAATTGAGCCCTGTGTTGGGCTCTATGCTGAGCATGGAGCCTGCTTAAGATTCTCTCCCTCTCCCTTTCCTTCTTTCCCTTCCGACCTCTTACTAAAAAGAAAATTAAAATTAAAAATTAAAAAAAGAACTTTCTAGTAATCCAATCATATTTTCCTTTCTAACTCACTCTCCCAGTCTCCTAGATCACTATTTTACAATTTCTTTTCTCCTCAAACTTCTAGCACAATTTCCATTTTCTTCACTCTCTGGTAATGGCCTTGCTTCTCATTTTATTAAAAATTAGAAACCATCAGAAAAAGAACTTCCACATGTTTCTACCACAAAATGCCCCTACACCTGCACCTTGCCTACATACATCACATTGATGATACGGTATCAACATCATAATAATCCTCAAGACAAATCTACACAGACTACTGAGATGAAGTTCAGTAAGAAAAAAAGAAAAGACACCCTCTACAATAGAAATAAGTAAGGAAATATATACCACATTCATTGATTTGATAAATATTTATTGAGCAGCTATTATAACTTAGTTAATACTCACTGTGCTATGGCAACAACAGTAAACAAAACAAAGTCCTTTAACACCCAGGTGGACTATTATCTTAAGGCTTTTGAACTATTAAAATGGAAAAGTCCCCCAAGGAATCTGAATGGCTAATTCCTCACCTCCTTCAAATTTTGGTTCAAATGTCACTTTCTCAAACAAAGCCTACTCTTCCCACACTATTGTAAATTTCAACCTTATTCCCCCCCCCACACACACACACACATCATATACTCCCTATACCTTATCCTACTTTATTCTTTATTTCTCCTGTAGCACATTTGCTATTTAATGTATTCTATTATGTATGTATGTATGTATGTATGTATGTATTATATCCACAGAAATATATTTAATTTTCTGTTCTCTATGCTAGAATGTGAACAACATGAATGTAAATACCCCCATTGGCTTTGCTCATTGATGTATCCCAGGCACCTAGAATAATTGCGCAGAGGAAGCTTTCAATATTTATTGAATATTTCTTGTTCATTCTCTCGGTTCTCTGGAGGTCCTATTAGAGTACGTTTGGTCTTTTTGTAATATCTGCCGTACTGTTCAAACTCTTTCATAGCTCCTGCCTTTTTAACCTTTGTTTTGCCTCTGGCTCATTTCCTCAGATCTGCTTTTCTATTTACTAATCCACTCTTCACCTATGTCTATTTAACCTCTCCATTATATTTTTAATAGTTTTTTTCTTCTCATTTCTGCAATTTCAATTTTGTTCCTTTTCAACATGCTTTTTATTCCTAACGTTCTTTTGTTATGGTTTTGATTCATTTTTATAACTCCTGAAACTACATATTTCATAGTGTCTACCAATAATTCTTATATCTAAAGTCCTTAGGCATCTGATCCTACTGTTTGTGTATCCATTGACACTAACCATAAGTAGATTTTGCTCATGTCTTTTGAATTTGGGATTGTGAGGGGCTCTCTCTATGACAGTCTTGTGCAGTCTGAGTGTAGGGTGGATCTATTCAAAAGGGTATGTATTTACTGCTGCCAGCCACTCTCAGACTAGCTGAGCATTTTTTTATGCTAAACTTCTCAGCCTGGTGATTTCTACATAATTCAGTTTGTATGAATGTAAACCTCACACATACGTGGCAGAAACATGATTAGAAGTTATTCAGAGAGTTTTTTTTTCCACACAAGGAACTAAATGGAAATATATAAACTTCCTCAGTATCTCCCATCTTTGTAAACAGTTGTTGTTGGCATTTTTTTTTCCTTGTTCACACCTCACTAGGGATGCAGCTTCCCGAGAGGTCTCAGCTGCTGCTCTCTGTGCTGGTAAGGTCCAAGTCTAATTCCCTGCCTCATGTGATCCCTGAGTCCAGCTCTTCTAGTTACTTTGGCACTACAATATTAGCTGTATATTAGTCCATTCTTTGTTTTGGCCATTAAATATCACTAAGTTTGCTAGAAATTCAGCTATGTATTCAAAAGAATGATTGTTATATCTTAACCATAATTTCTAATTGTTTTGTTGTAGGCAGGTTTTCAAGTTACACATGTAAATAAAGTTAAAATCTATAATCATACATGTAATGATAGTAAATTATAAGAATCTTCCTTGCTGATGGGGTTGTGGGATATAGGTGAGGTTCAGCGGGGTGGAGTCCAGAGCCGACGTCTTTGGTGCAAAATGGTGGTTTATTAAAGCACAGGGACAGGACCTCTGGGCAGAAAGAGCTGCTGCCCCAGCTTGTGAGGGGGTGGCTGATTATATACTATGGGGTTGGGGGAAGGTAGGGAAAAAGGGAGGTTTCAAAAGGATTTTCATTTGTTAAAGACTCACAAGGTACCCAATGCTTTGCCATTGTCAAGTTAAGGTTGTTTACCCCTCTAGTAAGGCATTAACAGTGAGATAGTGGATAGTGGGAACTTCCTGGAAGAACATTACACTCTGCCCGCTTCAACTATCTGTCTATGGGCTGCAGGTTACAAAGACATTCCATTGTATTTACATTTCCTTCCAGAAGCTAGGTTATTGATACAAATGTTTTGTTCTTGTAGACTGCTAAGACATTTGTAAACTGAGGGAGACTCAGGTCTTGCAGGATTGTGGTCTCTATCGGTTAACTCTTTCTTTTTCCTTTAGGGCATCCAGGAGTGCCTGAGGAATGTCGCATTTGAGGGGGGGGGGTTGCGGGGTGTCAGTTTCTGCTTTGTCCTCAGCTTGCCTTCTGTTCCCTCATCACTTGCAATCTTCTCCAGTATCCTTTTGTTTCCAGTGTTTCAAGATAATGTTGTGCGTACCATTTGGTGGAATGGTTTATGTCAGTTTATGTTAGTTAAATGTATGATTATTTTTAGTTTTCAATGTGATTCAAAAAAGAATAACAAAGACACTTTTCAATTCTAATTCAACCTAATATAATGAATGATGTACGTATTAAGGACACTTTCCTAAGCATATTTACATGTTATTAACACCTTCAATCCTCATAGTTCTGTGAGATAAGTACCGTCATTAGCTTTCATTTTAAATAGAAGGAAACTGACACACAAAATGATTAGAGCCCTGCTTAAGGTTGCACAGTAAGTGCTTTAGCTGAGAATGTTTCTAATAATTCTGATATCAGATACTGATGTAGCAGTAACTATTCTATCTTGTAAATTAAGTAGCTACAAAAATCATAGGCCTTGAAGAAAGTTAGGGGAGGAAAATATAAAGTTCTTTGGGATTTCAGAGAGCTTTAAGTTGGCAGAGATGGCCAAGGACAGTAAATCAGCCTCCATGTGATAGCATTTAAAAAAACGACTTAATTGAGGGACACCTGGATGGCTGAGTCAGTTAAACGTTCGACTCGATCTCAGCTGAGGTCTCAGTCTCAGGGTTGTCAGTTCAAGCCCCACGTTTGGTTCCATGCTGGGCATGGAAGTTTTTAAAGAAAAACTTAACAGAGTATCTTACATCCACTAGCATCATTGACCATCAAGGATAGCACATTGTTATGATATTAAGTCATATTATTATATTATGCACGTTATAGACCAAGTTTCTTGCAGCTCTGAACAATATTTGTTCATGAATCTATTTGCCTCTGTTTGTCTTTCCTTGATATTTCTTCTCAGTCCTTGACACTAACTTTGTGCATAGTAGGTACTTAATAATCTTTTTAACTGAATCAGTTGAAACAAGCTAGACTATAGTTTGTTTTCCTTAGGCACATATTCCCTGAGCAGTGAGGTGAGAGCAACCTGGAAATTGAGTTTCTAGGGAAACTCATGGGAATCCGGGCAAAAGCTTGGAGTTTTTAATTGCCATGAACAGTCAAAAAGGCAGATAACTGTGTTGTTTGTTTGTTGATTTTATGGTCATCGACAACATTATATTTTGTAACAAAGACACAGGCTATCCCCATTGCTGATTAGTAATAGGAGCACAGATTCAAAATAACATTATCTGCTTTTTAGATAGCTCCTGGCAATTAAAAACTCTAAGCTTTTAGATATCAGTATTGTTTGATAGACTTATACAAAACTAACTCTAGTGTTTTGAGCTTCAGAACTTACTCTTCCAGTTAAAAATATTGGGATTACCCTACCAAAGTCTCATGCATCTGTTTCTGGTCATCAGGGTCCCTTCTTACAACACAATTTATTTCAATATTGGTAAAATTTTTCAATCCAGTATTCTTCACAACTCTGAGGATTAAAATAGGTCACTTCCCTCAAAATGCCTCATTCTTATTTTAGAGTAAATAATCTGGCTTAAACCTTTAAGAAAAACTGTCATTGCTAAAATTTGAACCATTCATCCCAATCATATTGACCAGCATTTATTTCAGGGTGCTAATCCAATCCTGTCAACAATCTTATGAGGCAAGTATTATTACTATCACCATCCCCATCGCATAAATAAGAAAATTGGGAAACAAATCATCTAATGTGCCCAAGGTTGTACAACCAGTAATTGATGACCTGCAGACAAACCCAAATAATTTAGCTCCAGGGATATCAATCACACTTAATATCTATGTTCACCCCAGGATCAACCATAGGACAAATGTGTGCCAGAGGCCAATTAGGATCTACACCGTTAGTATTTTAAAAGATGGGATGAGAGCAGCTATGGAAGGCATCTTTTAGAAATGCTACTTCCTGCTTTACTTAAGTATTGAGAAAATTATTGTCACCTATTTTATAGAGATGCTAGAACTGGCTGAGCAGTTCCTCTGTCTTCAATGCCAAGTAGGCCTCCAAGGATGCTCTTGAGTTGGAGAATCAGATCCCAAATGAAAAGGGGATATTGCAGCCTGTGCTAAGTCAGCAGGATAGCCACTGGGATGCATAAACCTAAGAGCAGAGGTCATATTTCCTGACTTTTCTGTGGGTCCATCAGACCTATATTGCTTAGTGTATAGAGTATTCTAAAATGGAGGAATAGTAACTGGTGTGCCTCAGAGGAGTCCTTTTCTCTCTCCTTCCTAATTGTCCTTTCAAATCCATCTTCCTAAATGGTAGGATCTTCTATACTTTGCTTTTATTTATTTATTTATTTATTTATTTATTTATTTATTGTTTCTATTCCCAAAAGGTTTCTTAATGGTACTTTATTTCAGAGGCCCCAAGTCATCTTCTTTCCCTCCTTTGATGGATCTCTTTGGAGAAGAGACAAAAAATAGTTTAGAGTCATCGTTGGGAACAAACAGTGTGTTCTCATCAATATTCTAAGAACCACAGGGTTGGTTTGGGAAGTTCCAGTGTGCAAGCTGCCATAGCAATTAGTTTTTAATATCTCTGTTTACAAAATAAACACCATGAAGAAAACTTTGCAAAAGATAGCTAAAGAATAGGAAAGAAATTTTTTTTCTAGAATATTTATCTCACACAAAAATCCTCAACAGAGTGCAGTAGGGAGGAAGAAATTAATCAGAACCAGCAACTAGAAATACAAACCTTTTTAGTAGTAAAGAAATACTCAAGATACTAATGCAAAATCACCATATCAGTTGATACAAGAAGTTTGACATAATCTCTACCTGGGCTGCAAATTTTGCTTTTCTTCTTCATTTTAATGGGAGATCAAGCTGATAGTGAAATCCAAAGCAGTCTTCCCTGTAATTAAAAATTATGTCAGGGTATCAAATTTAGCCTAATGTTATTACTCTGGTCAGGAACTATCAGGTGTTTGGGAGGTATATAAAAGAACGCATAAAATATCTGTGGGCTGGCGTTTGCCTCCCTACATAATCAGGATAGAGTACTCTTAAGTTTCTTACTCAAACCATGAGAGAGAAGTATTAATATAGTCTGATAAAGGTTGAAGTGAGTATAATCCAAATCCAAGCATTTCTAGATTTACCTTGACCAAAACCATATTCAGAATATTTTTATATTTGGCCAGTCATGGAAAGCAATTTGAAATGTTGCTATAATTTTTAAAGTCAGATGACTTTCTTTTCTTCTTAAAAAATGACACATCTTAGAAAATGGAATTGAAGAAGGTTTCTGCTTGATAGTGCTTTTATCCAGAATCTATAAGGTATATAAAGCACATGATTAAAGTACTAAGATCTGCCTGCACGTAAAATAGTAGATTCCTCAATCGTGGTATACCATGCTTCTGCATATGGTGTTCCTTATTGCAAGACAACCTCCACCAATGTTGTGTGGGTCCTGAGGTCTGAAAAATAGCTTACAGACCATGATGATAGTAGTTAAGGTGCTGAAAAGTGATGAATTCTGGGTATATTTTAAAGGCACAGCCACAGGATTTTCTAACAGAAGGTATATAGGGTGTGAAGGAAAGGAAGAATTCAATTGCAACTACAAGATTTTTGTCTTAAGATCCTGGAATGATACAGTTGACATCAACAGACAGGGCAAACCACAATGGGACAGATTTTGATGGGAAGAGTGGGAGTTCAATTATGAGTATGTTGACTTTGAAATGTTTGTTAGACTTTCAAGTAAAGATGTAGAGAAAACAGCTGAATATACAAGTTTGGAATCTGAGAGGCCTAGGCACAGCAATACAACAATGAAAGCTGTCAGCTTATGAGTGATATTAAAGTCTTAAGAGTTCATGAGGTTGCCAAGGAAGTGAGTATAAATGTTGAAAAGCAAAGAACTCTTTGGGCCACTCTGGCATTATGTGCTCAGGGAAATGGGAACACCCAGCAAGGGAGACTGAGAAGTAGTCCATCAGACAGAGGGAAAGTGCTAAAGATGTAATGTCCTGGAAGCTAGTTGAAGAATGGGCATTAAAGAGAAGTAAATCATTCATAAATCAAAGCTGCTCTTAGGTCAAGTGGAGAACTGAGAATTCTCCATTGTACTTTGCCACATGAAAATTATTTATGACCTCGATGTGATTACATTTGAAAAACAGAGGAAAAACCTTGACAATTAAAATGCTGTTTGATTGGATTTCATAAGTATGGTAGGCAGAATAATGATCCACTCACCCACTCAAAGATGCTCAAGTTCTAATCCCCAGAATCTGTGGATATGTAACATGGCAAATGTGAATTAAAGTTGCAAATGGAATCAAGCTTACCAGTCCTTAACTGACTTTAACATAGGGAAGTTGTCATGGAGTATCCAGGTAGGTTGATGTAATCACAAGGATCAGTAAAAATGGGAGAATGAAAGAATAGAAAAGGTCAGGGTAATGCAGTGGACTCCATCCACCATTGATGGCTTTGAAGTTAGATTAAGGGGGCCATGAGTCAAGAAATATAGGTGACTTCCAGAAGCTGGAAAAGGCAATAAATAAATAAATAAATAATTCTTAACTTAAAAAAAAAAAAAAAGATTCTCTCTTAGAGTCTGCGAAAAGAACACCTCCCTGCCAATACCCTGATTTTAGCCCAGTTAGGACTCTTTTCAGACTTCTGATCTACCAAACTATAAAATAGTAGACTTATGTTCTTTAAAGCCACTACATTTGTGGGGATTTGTGATAGAGGCAATAAGGAAACTACCACAATAAGAAAGTTGGTAATTATGTCATTGCTGTCCCTGAGTTTTCAGCCTTTAAGTCCTCATCACTGTCACAAGGAAATGGTAGGAGTATTTGTGGTTTAGTGTAGCCGATGCTCATCTTTCACGATCATTCTAAAAACATATTTCCAAGCAAACTGATGCATAACGACAATGAAGAGCTCAATAAGAAGACACTTATTGCTAAGTATCTCAAAGTCCTAAATGAATTAGAAATGCAAATTCAAAGTAGAGATGAGAGAGAGAGAGCAGTTGGTAATAGTTTTCTCGTATTCCCGGGGCATCTGAAAACTTACGGAGCTGGGGCTAACAACAAAAAAAAGTGTTTCGGTTTTTAAGACTTATTTATTTATTGATATACTTGAAAGAGAGAGAGAGTACGAGCAGGGGGAGGGGCAGAGGGAGAGGCAGAGGGAGAGAATCTCTGACAAACTCCCCACCGAGTGAGCAGCCCACCACGGGACTCAATCTCACGACCCCGAGATCATGACCTGAGCCAAAACCAAGAGTCAGACACAACTGACTAAGCCACGTAGGCTCCCCACAACAAAAAAAGTTTTGACCAGCAGTAGTCTTTAATGAAGTAAAAACAAAACATCCCAATAAGAGACAGAGAAAATAGACAAATAATGGGGGAAGTCTTGAAATGAGAACCAAACTGTGGAAGGGGAAGGAGGAACAATAAGAATCCTTGAAACAGAAGGCAGGTCAGGCACGATGGCAAGTATATGATGTTACTTAAGACCTCTCATGAGATTATAGGCCCCTTTTGACTTTCCCTGTCTCCAAATAATATCGTCATCCACCAGTGGCCCAAATTACAAACTTGGGCAATCAACTTTAACTTCTCTTTTTTCCCTTATGTCTGATGACTTATCAGTTCCAATCATCCCATCTCCCTCCCGTCTCTCCGTTCTCTCAGCTGTTTATCTGAATTAACCACCTCCACTCCTTCCCTGGTTTACACTATGGTATCCTAATTTCTCTCTTGGCCCCCAGGTGTCCCATTTCTAGGTCATTCTTCAAACTGCTTCCAAAATGGTCTTCTTAAAGCACAAACCCAATGCTAGTTAAATCCTCCCATGGCTTCTGGAGCCTGTCATGAAGTTCAGACTCCCTATCATGGAGTACAGAGTAGTTTTTAATAAGGCCATCTCTTTTCTCCCCTCCTTCCATCTCTTTTCTTCCCCCTCTCTCCCAATTCTTCCAGAATTATAATGAATTCCTAATAAATCACAATGTTTCTAACCACTGAACCTTGCATGGGCAGTTTTCTCTGCCTGGAATACACTTCTCTACTACTCCCTACCTGCCCCCTCCCCCACAACGGCCTTCACTGGGCTAATCTTTGTATGCTTTGGCTCTCAGCTAACAACTGCACTTTTCCCAGGCAGCTGACCCTGATACCTGAAATTGGGTCAGGCGACACTCCTATGGGATCCCAAAACATCCTAGAACCACATGCCATGTTGTGATTACCTATTCATTTTCCTGTCTTCACACTAAACTGTTAACTCCTTGAATGAGGGGACTTTATTCTCACCAGAGTTAACCATGGCACCAAGCAAAATGCCTGACATATACTAGGTTTTCAATAATTATTTTTCAAATAACAAAAAAAAACACATATGTATGTAAAGAAAGAAGGTACAGAATTCACTCTGATTGTTTTCATCTCTGACTTCATGCTGATATTGTTTACTAGAAAGAGGTAACCCAAATTTAGCCTAAGAACCCAGAGCTGTTAGAAATTTTGTAGTTACTTATTTGCAGCCGAATGTCAAGTAAGTGTGCAGCTCTTAAATTTTTCAAATGAGTCTCAGCAATATTTTGGGTAATCACAAGATTTCCTGCCATGTCCTGGGTAAACAGTGTTAAATGCCAGGTGTAGAACAAATGCTATCACTTTCCCCGTCCCCATTCTCCTTAGGGCTTCACTCACCAGATGCTCCGCCCTCAGCCACAGTCTGTTTCCTCTCTTAGGTCCTATCACTGCGCTGCGCTCAGTCTAACTCACTATTGGACACGAGATGTTGACTATAGAGCCAAGGCTAATGCATTGAGCTTCCAACTTCCTCCAAGTGATCACAAATAATCTCTCTTTCTTTTGTAATTTGTAATGCATCAACCAAAAAGAATATCTTGGTCTGGCTTCTAGTTCAATGTCCTTTGTAAAGTCACAAAACTAATTTTCCCCATTTCTCTAGCTAAAAATTTTCATGACACTGGGCTATTTATTTGGAAGTTTAATGATTTCATCGTAGAAAACATTTGTAGATGGGTTGCTTGTGTGGCTCAGTCAGTTAAGCACCTGCCTTCAGATCAGGTCAGGATCCCAGGGTCCGGGAACCAAGCGCCACATCAGACTCCCTGCTCTGCGGGGAACCTGCTTCTCCCTCTCCCTCTGCCTGCCTCTCCCCCAGCTTGTGCTTGATCGCTGTCTTGTCAAATATATAAACAAAAATAAAATCTTAAAAAAAAATTTGAAGAGGAACAAGATACTGAGATGGTTACTAGTATCATATGACTATTCCCTGGTTGTTAATCTTTCTCTCCCATTACCAGTCTAGGTGCAGCGAAGCAGTGGAAATTTTGTAATTCTGCCGTGTAAACATTCTTAGATATTAGACAACATTGTGAAGGACCAAAGTGGTGATCAATCTCAGTAAGTATGGCTTAGAATGACTTTTGTTTCACCAGCTCCAAAAAAAACCCCAAATGTGTCCTCTGTATGACTTTACTTTTTGGCACTAAAATGGATTTTTGGAACTAGGTGCTTATTGTTAGTGAAAAGTAGTAATTATTCTCCAATCACATATTGCCCACTGTGGGTTCTCATTTTTTTTTTTAATGTGGCTTTTAATCATAGAAACAAGTGAGGTTTTTGGTTCCTACTATCTGAAACAAAACTATATCATATTCAGTAGTTAGCAACTTAATGACCCAAAGTTAAAGAATCAAGTTTATAGAAGAAGTCTACCAATACTTAAACAAGAGGTCATGTAATAAAAAATTCATTGAATTATAGTTTCTCTGTTCTTCATAATGAACTAGTCAATTTTTATGCAAAATATGTGAGACTGTTAATTTCTCTGCGGACTCTATACGCATTTTAATCACACTTTATATCGTAGCTGACAGCTCTTTTCTGACAAATTTGGTTCCAAGCAAGTTAATCAGAATTTTCAAAACTAAGTATTTAGTATTGTTTTATTTTGTTTTGTTTTTATGGAGGTTCCACACCCAGCATGGAGCCCAACATGGAGCTTGAACTCACAGCCCCGAGATCAAGACCTGAAGCTGAGCTCAAGAGTTGGACGCTTAATTGACTGAGCCACCCAGGCGCCCCAAGTATTGTTTCATTAAGCTTTATTTTTAGTAAGGCTGAAGTTTTTCCATGGAAAGATTCTAGGGAATTAACGGTTTTTCTTTCTTATCACTGTCAGGCTAAGTCTTTACTAAGCAGAGTCACCACTGGAACAGATCATTAATTGGAAAGTAAAACCTTAGGATGCCCACCTCTGACTCCAGGGTATCAGATATTGCTTTGATTCCAAATAATTAACTCAGTACAGAAAAAGCACAGTAATAACTATCACTTGACAACTACCATGTCGTGTTTGTGTTTCCATGGAGATACAGTCATTTGATTTTCTTGCCTAACAATTACCATTTTAAAATCTGATCTGAGCATCTATGTCTTTGGATCAGTTTTATGCATTTATATTTATTGTAATTGCTATCACACTGGAATTTATTTCTTACAGACTATTTTACATTTTTATCTATCATGTTTTCTTATTCCCCCGCCCTCTTTCCTATCTTCCATTGGATGGATAGATTATTCTGCTGGTCTATTTCTATACTTCTGGTGGTTACCACTAATTTATTGATAGCATATATCCAATTACTTTCTCCTATCATTTTTAAGCCCATTCATAGGTAAATTGTCCCCTTTCAAAATGTCAGCTGCTAGCTCAGAGGGCAAATTTGCATGAGTTAGAGAAAGACAACATTTCCTCAAAAAAAGAATCCTTTTAAATTGGTGAAGGGGATTTTCTAGAGCCCTGACAGGCAGCAGCCCCACTAGCTGTGTGCTTACACATGCTCCCCCTCCCCAGCATCTCGGAACTCACAGTGTGGCAGCACATACAAGTTCTGGCCTCACCCCCAGTCCACCCTTCAGCAAGTAAGGTAGTAATGTGAGGGCCAGAATTCAGGCCTTGCTTATCTAAGATGTATCTGTAATGTAAATGACGCCTCCTTAGATGTGATGCCAGCCTCCCTTCGGCACAAACTTGAGGACCCCTGTGCTACAGTGCTGCCTGAACAAGCCTAATGCTTTAGCATAAACTTGCCTCCTCTGGCTTTTCCACGACAATGTGATCATCACATCAAATAATTTAGTTCTGGATTGTTTGAGATATATTTTAGCTTGCTTTCATCCTTTATTATTTAAACAATGAACTTCACTTCACTATAAATATATATAAATATTTTTATATAAATATTTATATTAAAATATAAAATATATAATATAAAATATTTTTATATATTTATATATATTTATATATTTGTGGTGCTGACCGTACAACTTGGGAAGGGAGACTTCCATGAGCGGCAAGATAGGCCTGGATAGCATTATTTCTAAAACAAAGTTCTTAAGAAGGAAAGGAACATGGGGTTCACCGCCTGACACAGGTTGGTGTTCTGATGGACTGAGAGGATGAAAGAACAGAGGGGCAAGTGAGTGCAGGTTTGGGGAACTAGAGGTCTAAGCACTGGGAACCTAAAGCGGAAGTGAGGGAGCAAGCAGACGGGCGGTGCTGCGGGAGAGGAGAAGGTGGCATCCGGTGCTATGGGAGCAGGGCCCTGGTGCGTGGGGATCAGACAGTGCGGCGGTGTGCCGGCTGCTAGGATGGTTTGGTTGCAGCAGGAAGGTGCGTGTGGGGGGGGGGTGGTAAACAGGGCAGAAGCGTGCCATGCTGGGGAGAGGGAACACTAGAGTTCTGCTAGCCTGCTCTCTGGTTAGGGCTCTGGAATACCTACCTGTAGAGTCAGGGCAAGGATTAAATACCAGAGTGTAGGGAGAGCACCTGGACATCTGCTCCCTAGCAAATCCTAAGTAAATAACTGCGGGAGTTATCGTTAGAATAGTTGAGGAAGACGGGGCGCCTGGGGGGCTCCGTCAGTGCAGCGTCTGCCTTCGGCTCAGGTCGTGAGCCCAGGATCCAGAAAGAGAGCAAGTGAGCGGGTGCGCACAAGCAGGGGGGAGAGGCAGCCTCCCCCCCTCCCAACCCCCCCCCAGGAGGAAGCCCCACCCTCCCTTGGCACACAGGCCCCAGTGTTACGCTCACGAGCCTCCGCATAACGCGCTGTTGGCTTGCCCCAGACAGAGTAGTCCAAGAGAGGCAGGCTGATGCTGGAGAACCATGGTCTTTGGTGACCGGTGCTGTTGGCTCCGCGATGCTCTGTTGGTCACGCAGCAGCCGTGTGGAAGATGGCGTGAGGGTGAACGCCGGGAGGGGAGGCTGATAGTATTGTGTGGGAGGCCAGCGAGCACAGGGAGGAGGTTCGGGGGATGGCTGGTGTGCACCTGTGTCTCTCCTCGTAGGAGCCGCTGGTAGTCACGACATGTAGGCACGTTTGCAAGTTAGTGCTTCTCAGTGACAAACTGTCCAGTTAACATTCCTGACTCATTTTGTTCTTACAACACGCTTATGTGATAGTTGCTTTTAAATTTAATACATAATTTTCAAGTGATAGAATTAAAAACCAGTAAGGCCACTAAGATAATAACCAAAACAGCAGCCCCTTGCCCCCCTTGCCCTGCCCTGAATTTCCACTCTGCAGAAAATACCATTTGTATGTAATCCTCTTGGCTGTTTCCTACAGTAGTTTTCTCTGTGTTGCTGAATAGCCTTGCTTACACACCTGTTTTTTGATTTTCAGTGTTACACTTCACTAATTTTCTACTGTGGAAAATAAGAAGTTGGCACTTTTCCACATATATCCCATGTACCTCTTCTTAGTTATCACGTCAGTATTCCGTGTTTACATTTTGATGGCCGTAAATGTTCCCAGCCAGTCTGTGTAGTAAATGATGATTGCAGCTTGTTTCTCTTACAACTTTGTATTTTTTCCTGGAAGTAATGATTGTCCTTTTTTGTTTGCTAAGTTTTCTGTGTCTTTAGCAGTAATCCTCTCCAAACTCCCTAGAAGAACTAAACTCCTCCCCGTAGAATCCGGTAGTCTCGCAGTTCATTTTTCCCACTTCTCCTGGCAGGGTCCCACCTGGACTTCCTCACCTGCCCCACCAGAGATGGCCCTGTGCCTGCGCCCGGATGCAGTAACCAGGCTTATCTCACAAACAGAAGCAGTGGCTCCTGGAGTAACAAGTTGCATTGCTCCCTCCCCCTGCAACCCCTCCCAAGACCATTTATTGAAATTAGAGACTTTTCCCCAAGATTTCTAGGACTTTTACAGAGAAGAAGAGAATAGATATTTTTCCAGCTTGAGACCTGTTCTGAACTTTCTTTTTATAGCTCAATAATGCTTCCATTAATTTTTAATTTTTAATCTGACTTTTAAAATATTTGTTTTTCAGAGAGATCAATGGGGCATATCATTGTCCTTTCACTTAATCTTTGGGCCTCCAGAGGAGAGATCACTTTTACTCTCTCCATACTTCGCCTGGTTTTCCACCACCAAATGGCAGCACCCAGCGAGGCCTTCGCCAGATCCTCACTTGCTTTGACTTTCCTATAGCATTTGAGGCCATTTCTTTTTTTTTAAAGATTTTATTTATTGATTGATTGATTATTGCTCTAAGTAACAGAGAACCCGTGGCTATTCTCATGGCAAAGCAAAAGAGGACATTTCCTGCTTCACGCTGCTTTTTCTTGGAAGCCTGAGGGAAGGAGAAAACAGGAGGCTTTTACTCTCTTCATACTTCTCCTGGTTTTAAATTTATATATATATTTATGTATAAAATATTTTATACATATATGTATATATAAAATATTTTTATATATATTTATGTATAAAATAAATATTCATATGTATGTTTAATACTCATCCTAACTTCTCTTATCTTGTAGTTGCCTAGATTCGTTTCTCTTCTTGCTTGCATACTTTGTCCTAGAGCAAGAGTTGACAAAGTTTTTCTGTAAAGGAACCAAATAGCAAATAGCTTAGGCTTGTGGATTATATAGACTCTGTTGCAACTACTCAACGAAGCCATCATGGCTGGAAGGAAGCCACAGATACAACATACAGCACTGAGCAGAGCTGTGTTCCTATAAAACGTTATTTACAAAAACATGTGGTGGACCAGTTTTGGCCTACGGCCCATGGTTCTGACTCTTGTCCTAGAGTATTTTCAAAAAGGATCACTATGTGATAAATCTTTTGAAGCACTGTACACGTGAGGATTTTTTTCATGCATTTAAATAATTCAGCTGGAAAAAATTCTAGATTCAAATATCTTTTTGTTCAATACTCTAAAAATAGTATTCCATATCCAATATTGCTATTGCACAACCTGATAACAATGAAATTCTTGTTATCGAGATTGAGACGATCTGCTTTTAAAGTCTGGAAGCTATTAGAATTTTTCTCTTAGACTTAAATGTTCTTACATTTCATCATAATATGCAGCTGTATAAGTTCTCATTTACCTATTTTGTTTCACACTGTGTGGAACTTGTCCGTTCATCGCATGAATATCTTTCCTTAGTTTGAGTAAATCTTATTATTTTTTCAATTATTTCCTTCTATTTATTGCTTGTCTTGCCACCTGAAATACCTTTTATTCAGACACAAATGCTACTACTATTTTCCATAATTCTTAAATTTTTATTGTCACATGGTCCTTCTCTTTATCCCTTTAGGATCTTTATCCCTTTCTGATGCCTCTCAATTAAGTTCCTGAACTTCCTCTTCCAGCTCTCCAGTTTATTTCCATTGTCCTCATTGAGCTTTTTAACCCTCCCCATTGAGTTCTTTATTCAAGTTATATTTTTCATGCTAAATATTTCCAAGGAATTGTATAAATGACTGCTTTTTGTTTCATACGTACATTTTCCTGTGTGTGTCATTTGAGAACTACTCATACTTGTATGTATGAGTAACAGAAAATCTAATTGATAGGGGCTTAAGCAAATTAAATTGCTTACCCTTCACAAACAGCAAGAGATGTAGAAGTAAGTGGTTGTTGTCACTTCCAGGTGTTAGGGTCAAGGTCTCTTCTCCCCACATCTTTCCCTCATGGAGGCTAGATGGTAAATGCCCCCAGCCATCTTGCTGCTGGTAGCAGGAAGAAGGGAGAACAAAGAAAAGGAAGAGAAGAAGTAATACATTTATCAGGCAAACACTTCCCCCGAAATCCTCAATAGACTTCTTACATCTTATTATCTACCATTGTGTCACATATCCAACTCAAGCTGCAAGGCCATCTTGATGGCAGGTTTTGGCTTCCCACACTCTTATAGTGGTTGAAGGCATGGCAAAAGCTCTTTGGAAAGAACATTGAGTGAGCCAGCCTTCAGTACCTGCCACAGTCGTCATTTCTCTGAGATTTTATTTGCCTATTTTAAATTCTTTTTTGGTTCATGTGTCTGTTTATCTGGTATACTTTTTAAAAACTTTGCTGTCTTTTTAAATAATGTCAAACTTCAAATGTCTTCTTTTCCCCCAGGAAGCAAGCGGTGTTGGAGAGCTCAACTAGTGATGGATTCTTCCAAGGAGGGTATGAGCCCAGAGTCTTTATTTAGTGGAGAGGGGCTAGATACCCCCCAAGGTGGAAAACCTCTGGTGTTGAGGACCGTATTTCTGTCCTGGCACTGTTCCTTTGCAGTCGCAGTCTCCCACAGTAAAAATCATTGTTACCTTCTTAGAAAGGAGAAGAATGGGAGGAATTCTCAGAGGGCGTCTGTACCCACTGTTTGCTCCATTTCACCCCAGCTAGACTTGGTGTTATCCAACTACCGGTTGCTAATGTTGTCCTGGAAACTGGTAAGGGAGCTAAAGACAAGTCACATAGTGACTACTTTCTGGAATTGCTGAAAACCAGCCACCTCCCAATCTTTGGGAGAGCTAGAGAGAGAGGGATGGGATAAGGAAAATTTTAAATCCACAGAGCTTGCTGTTCTGATCACGTTTCTATTGAATAAATGCTCTTTAAATTGTGGCAAGCTTTTAGTTAATCTTCAGAATTCTGGAAGAGTTAATTTCAATCATTTTTTTGCCAGCGTTCTTGTTGCTTTAATGGAGGAATGCATTTTTGGAGCTCCTTGCTCCATGTTTCTGGAAATGCTTCTCATTTTTAGAATATCTTTATATAAAAATAAATGTAGGTGTTACAGAGGTAGAAATAATATATGATAACCTATTTTTCTTCATGCCAAATATGATTAGCTTCATAATTTGAAAATAGTGAACCAAAATGAAATGATTTACCTATATTCAATAGGGCACAGAAAAGGAAAACAAGAAAAAGTACAGGAATAAATACGTAGTATAGAGCAGAATAGGCATCTTTTGATTTTTGTTTTGTTAGAATCTTTCAGTTTGGCTTCACCAGTATGCAAATCATTTTAGAATTATTCAGATTATTTGAAATGATTACATCCTTGAGGCAAAAACAAATTTCATACAAGTTTTCCCCACTATCTGAAAGTAGAGCATGCCTATGAAAACTTTCATAAGGTGAAATGGCATAAGGCAAGGAAGTAATTACCATGAATTTATATGGAAAAATATTTGAGCCTTCCCAGACCCAAAAAATAAATCATCTTTGGATTTTCTGATACTTTAGGACATGTCTTGCTAAAGGATGCACAAAATAAATCGAGATAAAGCACACATGCTCACAGACACAGTTCAAAGCTATGGCAGCTCGAAGCTGAGATGCTGAGTGCGGTTCCTGGGGAAGGGGCTCGGTGGGGCCACACTCGCTGCTCCGGTGAGCACTGCCTCTAACTACTCGCTGCAAATACAACACTGAAAGCTAGTTTCGCTTTTCACCTTTTGTAAAAGCAAAAATCCTCTTTGGATTTCTTTCAGTTAGTGAAAACAGGTAATTTCATGTAGGTAAAGACCTTCACAAAAATGAAGTGGCATAATGCAAACTTTTGAAGAATGGTTGATAACTATATTAGATTCTAAATACTTAATATGGTAGACATGAAATGCATTTTTAAAAACTGTTTTCCTTCATTTTAAAAAGTATGGAGTTTTTCAAAATATTACGCTTACTCTGCCACCCAAAATAGCATTTATCTCATTAGTATTTATTGTACTTTTTTGAGTCCAAGTTTATTAAATTATTAAAATATTTCATACACTTAAAAGTGAGCAAACTAAAATACAGAAAAATCAGATCAATTTGCATTTTCATACATGAGAGAGAAAAACTAAGAACAAAACAAAGAAGTAATATGCAACAATTAAAAAAAATAAGATTGAGTGGTAAGTTAATGAGAAAGGAAAATCTCATTATAAGAGAAGAGGACAGGCATGGACTTTAAGTAGAAGGAACAGAATAAGTTAAATTAGTAAATTCAGTCTTGCCGGTTAGTTTGGTTCGCAAGAGGGGCTTCCCTTCCTACTGTTTTCAGTGTGGCTTCCTCTGTACGATTAACCGCGGAGAGTCTGTTCTGCCAGTCTTCGGTTTGTTTTCTGGGTTAGATGCACTGATGTGACTGTTATCTAGGTGTATCAGTGGGAGGAGGTGAGCTTAGAGTCCTTCTACTCTGCCACCTTCCCAGCTCGCCAAATTAGGAAATTCAGATGAAAGCTGGTCAGCCATAATTTAGAGTCAAAGGGAAGCAATGAATAGAAAATCCATAGAACAGTGAAATGGTATGTATTCTTGCCTTGTTTTAACACTGCAAATGAGAAAAGTCCAGAACACAGGATATCTAAGCAAGTGCAACTAATGATTTCAGGTAAGACTGCATTGTACAGACTGTATTTCTAGTTGCTTAACAATAGGAAACCCCCAACCTTACAATGCGGTTGTGAGAAAAACCACAAACAAATGTAACAAGCAGTAAATAAATGCTAAATACTATAAGGTCTGGTTAGCTTCTTCTTCATGGAAAATCTGGAGGATGAAGTGGAGGGACTTCTGCCCAAGGCATTGAATGCCATTACAAAGAAAAAGAATGTGATTCATTTGTAAGGTGATTACATATCCTGGTTAACCAGGGACGATTTAAGCCTGTGGTCCTGGCTTAATCATTAATAGTTCCTCTCTTCACTCCCAAATATATTTCAGTTTGAACAATAAGTCGTTAGGACCAAATATGCACTCTTTCTACTTACATGTGACAACTTGAGCCTGTCATCTACAGAGGGAGCTCTTGGGCCCTCTAGCTTCTCATGCTAGAGGCTTCTGTCAAAGTCACTTTGATCTGCTTTATGCTTCCTCCTTCTTTGGTGTTCACCAGAGGGCAGCAAACAACACAGTGCATCATCACAGGGCAGAAAACCTCTAACTCTGCCAACTTATCCAGTAATGAGAATGACCAATTGATGGGTCAATGAAATAGCACCTTGTATTTGAAATGTAAAAGGCACCTTAGAAATGTGGAAATGGGGGTACCTGGGTGGCTCAGTCGGGTAAGCATCCAACTCTTGACTTTGGCTCAGGTCATGATCTCATGGGCCCCACCGGAACCCGCCTCGAGCCCCATGGTGGGTGCCATGCTCAGCAGAGAGTCTGCTTGGAGATTCTCTCCCTCTCTCCTTCCCTCCACTTGTGTGCACATGCTTTCTCTCTCTCTCTCAAATAAATAAACCTTAAAAAAAATGAAAACATGCAAACTTGGAGGGCTCAAGAGTCCTACAAGATAAGCACAAACACTTTTTCTTAGAAGACATACCACAGTATTATCCATTTTAATTACAAAATAATAAATATTAGTATTTTTATAAATTGTCCAAATTTACAGTTGTCCTACTTACAATGTGATAATTTGAGTAAGGCATGTAGTTATGGATAGTATAAGTCATTGCAGTTACTCACCAATGTAACTGCACACCAATGAGTATGATTTCTTTGAACCGAAGGACTGTCATTCTAGTTCCCCCTTCAAAAGAAAGACTTCAGGGAAATAATCGAAAGATCCATGTAATAGAGATCAATCATTTCTTAGAACATTGAATTGATTCTAACCAATTTGGAAGAGCTACCATAGAAATTCAAAGATCTCTTGAAGCAAAAAGGCAGATAATAAATAAAAAATTTTAATGAATGAGTGAACAAAGAAACATTAATCCTGATTCTAGGCCAAAGGAAAGAAGTCTTTCTTAATTTTTAGCACACTAGTATTATGAAGATAAATATTTTTATTATTATTTACAGCGTGTGAAATCTTTAATCCTCGAGTTCTTTGAAATGGAATTAGATCATCTTCTTTCTAAAATAGTTTTAAAAAAGTAAATAAACTCAACGAATTAATACAATCTCTTCTGGGCCTGGGAATCTATTTATTTTTTACAAAATACAGTTAAACTTTTAGAATGTGATAATGCACTGCTTTTAGTAACACTGGATGCAACGTCTACATAGCAGTGTGTATCTCCTACATGAGTAAAACCTAAGCATTACAAGTTGAGATTTTAGGGGCGCCAGAATGGCTCAGTCCATTAAGCATCAGACTCTTGATTTTGGCTCAAGTCATGTGATCTCAAGGTAGTGATCGAGCCCTGCTTTGGGCACCACACTGGGCATGGAGCCTGCTTGAGATTCTCTCTCTCTCTCTGCTCCTCCCTGCTCACACACTTTCTCTCTCTCTAAGAAGAAGAAGAAGAAGGAAGAAGAAGAAGAAGAAGAAGAAGAAGAAGAAGAAGAAGAAGAAGAAGAAGAAGAAGAAGTTAAGATTTTAATAAATATCCAGTCCAATCTATTATTACAGCCAAAAAAAAAAGAGTTGATAACACAACATGGTAAAATGCACCAAGAAAGTTGGAACTAGAGGTAAATACAGAACTGCTATGGTGCCTCTCTCAGGAAAATGGTGAAGAAAATCAAAATAAGCCAGCACGTGGAGTATAATTGCACCTTCTGTGGCAAACCCAAACAAAACGGTGAGCTGCAGGGATCTGGCCCTGTGGTGTAGCTTGCGGTGCCTGGACCTCTAGCACCACTTCTGCCATCACAGTAAAATCTGCCATCAGAAGCCTAAAGGAATTGAAAGACCAGTAAAACTCCACCACGTGAAGCATTGTTAGCCTATAATAAATGGGCTAAATTATGTGACAATAAATAAATAAATAAATTCATTGTGAGAATGAGAAGTAAAAATTAAAACCCTACACGGTGGGCATAGAATGCAGAGGTGCCATTCCACCTAATGAACAGGTGTGGAGAAATGTGGGACAGCACGACATCAGTTATTTCATAGAAATCTGACAAGCACACCCCTACGGGGTGATCAGGTGATTCATCAACCCCCACTCAAAGCCAAGTCCTGAGCATGTCTCCTTTCCCACAGCTCCATCACTACCCTGGTCCTCCTCCCCTTCAATGGCAAAAGCCTCTGGCTTTCTCCTTTATAGACAGTCACCAGGGGCATGTATACACAAACAAACGAGATGAGATGTACTGACCACCCAGGTCTGAAAATGTCGAGTAGTACAAACCCTCCTTGGCTAACTAGTATCCTTCCCCTCTTTTATTTGCCTTTAAGCAGAGCCTCTGGACGGTTAATTTTTTTTCCCCAAGGATATTTTGCAACCCCTTTAATCTGGGCTGAAAGCGGTTGAGAGACCACAAGATTACTGGCTGATACCTCCAAAGATAAACTCTTTTGGGAGTAAAGAAAGCATTCATAAGCTTGCTTTTCTTGGTATCTCCAGGTAAAACTCTGAGTCTGAGTACTTACTATAGAATATAGGTTATTGGGGTGATGAAGGGGAGAGGTGTCCTATGCTCCAAAATCCATAGTCTTCTCTTCTTCTGGCCTGGACTAGATTCCCCACTCCCCTCCAAATAGGTGAAACCATCGAATATGAATGCATGTGATCCAAGCCTGGCGCATACCAACTAGCTAAGCCTTTCTCCTCTCTTCTCTCCCATCTCACTGAAATGGAGACACCCTCAGGGTGAACTTGGAAGCCACTCCTTGAAGAAGGCAGGACTTACATCAGCTTCAAGCCTAAGGATAAGTGGAGAACAGCATCTCTGACTTATTGACCCTCAAAAATCTATCACATGAGTCAGGAATATTCTTTTATTGTGCTTAAGCCATTACTCATTTGAGAGTGTATGTGATGGTAGTTCACCTACCCTAAGTACAGAGGACTGAAGTAGGAAAGCATATTGCAATGTGCATAAGCTTCACCTGTATAAAGGTTGTTGGTTTGCTTTGGTTTTAACTCCTTTAAGTTAGACTTGAAATACATAGCTCATTGTAAGAACACAGGCTAAGGTCAGTAAAATATCCTAAGATTCTAGCAGTTAAACTTGTTTCAGGATTTACTAAGCGCAGAAACTCAGTGAAGCCACAACAATTGAGAGGGGTCTCTGGTAGTGTTAACAACTTGTTTACTCACTTCTATTAAGACTTCAGCTGAACTGTAAAGGAATATTATCTCTTAAAATGTAATTCACATTTCTGGACATGCTAAAAAGCAATCAAATGATAACAACCACATCTCTAAAGTAGGGGAGAGGCTGCAAATCATCATACTATCAATCAGTGCATCTAAATGCTTAATTTGTGTCCAAAACTGCCAGAAACTGGGGAGAAACAAAGGGATTACAATGTTACCTGACACTGGGTTTGTCTCTTGAGAAGTGTCAAACCAAAATACACAACCAAGCCAAAGAATAAGAAAAAGAAAGGTTTTATTTGTAACGCATAAAGGAGAACACTAGGGAAATTTCCCAAACCAGTGTCTCCTCAAACAACACTTTTATGATTCTATGCAGTTTCAGAAACTGAAGAGAAGAGATCCAATATTATGACAAAAGATGCTCCCATTATTCATATCACTCAAGAAATTCCAAGATCTTGGGGAACTTTTGAGCCAGGAACCTTGGATGATTTGGTCATCTGAATGATAAATATGTTTCTCATAAATCACAATATCTCAGTATCATGGGTTACTTTGAGAAAGATATATATGTGGGTACCACTTAACTTCAGAAAACTTTCATGGAAGAAAAACTGCTGCAGAAAAAAAATTAAGGTTTGGATAAGGGCAGAAACAGAGGACAGACTGGAGAGGAGGGGTACCCATGTTTCACACCTCAGCTGAGCTCCCAGCAGCACCAGGATTTCTTTCTAGTCGCAGAGGAACTGACACCCAAGTCTTCTGGGTGTCAACATACCTCTGGGCTATGCCTTAGCAGAAAAAAAAAAGTTGCACAAACAAGAGTTGAGGAATCTAGTTCCATTTTTATAACTTACCATTTGTATGACCTTGAACAAATCCCTCTGTGCCTCAGTGCTCTTTGTGATACTGGCATAGTTAGGCCAAGACTACCTGTCTTGCAGGATCAAATGGGTCAATGAACAAAAAACCCCAAGGAAACATAGGAAGAACAATCCACATGTAAGTCATTACTATTGCCATCCTCACTGTCTCTCCTGTTATTTGCAAAGGCAGGGGAGTGAACTGACGTATAGATGACTTCTGTTATCTTCAGAGTCATACAGCTGTTTGTGAAAGATAAGCTTTCTCTTACAACTTTACCTCGATTTAGGGTTGCACAGTGGACACTGGGCATCAGCTCTGGTTATGCAGTTCACTTATAGTCAGATGGCCTTTGGGGGCAATTTGAAGACTTCCTGGATGAACACATATCTCTTCATAGATTGGTTGTACTACCTGTTTCCATGGCAACTTTAGATCCATTTCACACTCACCCACTTTCTGTTCCTATTCACTGTAACATCTCTTTAAGAGCAAGAGACAGAAAGTTTAATAAAGTAGAAGCATTTTAATAAATGGAGGTAAAATTTACATAGAAGCTTTTGGCATTTGTGGAGTCCCTAGAGTTCTCTGTATGTTACAGTAGACTCGTAGTTCTTTGTCTAAGGAGAATGGAGGAAAGATGCTTTTTATAAAATTCTTATAAGTATGTTGAGACAACATTGCCCCACAAATCCTCTGCCATGTTTTATAAACAGATCACTGGCCAACATTTATTTCTCCTTATTTTCTGGGAAGAGAAAATGCGCGTTCTGATTCTCATTTGCCACACGCACATTTTCATGGCTGTCTCACTCTCTCCCTTCTTCCCAATACCTGGTCATGTGGGTGGGAGTCCAGAGGAGGGACAAGGATCACAGCCACACCAAGACTGGCCTATCAGGGTTCTGAGCAAACTCACAACAATTCTACGAGGTAGTAGTGTTTCTCCAATTTTCCATTTGAGTTTATTGAGGCTCAGAATATCTGACTGACAGTGTTGTAAAGTACATAGCGACAGAGCCAGGATCTAAACACACACACAATTGTGTCTCGAGCACATGGATTTTGTTGGGTGTACCGTCCGCATAGCATAATCATCACAATTCTGCCCACTGATAAATGACTCTGGTTCTTAGTTTGGGTTCCTCCAGAAATCAGAACCTGAGACAAAGACTTGGTGCTAGTACTTTATTTAGGAACTGAACCCAGGAAGCAGGAGCAAATAAGTGGGGACAGTAAGACAGGAGAGAGGAAAACTGTAAGTTGTCTTTTTGAGGTCACAGATGGATTCCTCTAGGATGGATCTTGTCTCTACCAGGACCTCTGAGAAGCACATGAAATGCCTTCTAGGATTATCCAGCTGTCAAAGGAAAGCTGGAATACTTACACACTAATCTCCCACCTCCACCCCCATTGTCTGAGAGATGTCCCTCCGCATGTTAACTCTCCTACAATTTCTTGATGTTGTTGTCTGCCACATAAGAGACCCCCTAGAGTCAGAGAAGACCCTGAGGTAAAGCCCAGAAAGACCCATAACGGCTCCAGGTGGCAGTCGGCTGGGTTAAGTTGAGACCGAGCTATAGGACACCTGCCTGCCACAGCCACCACTGAAGTTAAAGCTGGACCTAGAGGCTATGGTCCAGGAACCAGGGTATTAGCTGTACCATAAGTCCAGGATATCTCACAGCTTGCTAAAATAACTACTGATTTAGCCTTGTGACTTACACACTCATACTAACATGAATGTGACCTTAATGACAGATATGGAGAGGCTCTATCACAATACACACAATTGATTCAACAGTAGCTTCTCTGGAGCAGTGATCACAGCCTGAGTGTGGGCTCTGTGTATCTTGCTCTTCTCCTGGTTTCATGACTAGAAAGTCTGCATGCATAAGTTCCTTAAACTCACTGTCTTTCAGCTTCCTCACCTAGAAAATGGACATAATAAAATTCACTTCATAGTTTGAGGTAGGGTTAAATGAAATAATACATGTAAAGTACTTAGAAGGGTGCCTAGATATAGTAAGTACTCAAAGGGGTGGATAGAATTTTATAAAATAATTCATAATTATGAACATAGCCATTTCCTCCTCTCATAGCAGGAGGTGAGTGCTTAAAAACACTCCATGTCTTCCCACTCATGACTATAATATGCTAACCAAAAGCTTAAAACAAAATAACTACAAGTCCAGAAACCAAACACCATGATGACAGGAAATTTCACCACCCCAAACCCAACATTTTCTTGGCACTTCATCTCAAAATAATGAAAAGTGTTCTGTGGTGTTACCCTTTCTCACAAGCTAGAGCTAAAGGAAAAGATCTCAAAGGCTCATATTTCCACTTGGTAAAAATCCTTTACTCTGGTGGAATAACAGCTGGTTAGAAAGGGGGAAAACCAACCCACACAGGAGCTGAGTTGCTTCTGGTCTCCATAGTAACAGTGTGTCATAATCTGACCCCTTTCATCACCTCATTCCCTTAGGGTAAAGAAAGAGCAGGGAGACAAAAGCCCTAAGACCAAAAAAAAAAAAAAAGTCTTTTGTGGAGTGGATGATGATAGGTCAGCAAACACAGCCAGGAGGTGATTCTAACCACCTACAGTTATGTGACATTTCCTCAGAATTATTTCTTCAGTAAAGGTGATAGGTTAGTATTGATCAAGCAGAACTTAGTTGAAATTACTGCCCCCCACCTTGTATGCCACAGCACATGTAAGATGGCATCCTGGGGATAGGGAACAGTTTGCAAACAAGCCACCGTTCATAGCAAGATAATTGCTCTCCGCAGGAATGAAATATATGATACTTGTCTTCTTACCACGAGCCTTTGTTTGATTTCTAGGAAAGATACTAAACATCTTTTGGATGATCAGAGCTGCACATCTCAAAGGAAAGTCCAGGAACTCCTACATCAGAATCCCTGGGGGCATTGTGCAGATTCCCAGGGCTGATTGTCAGAGATTCTAGAAAAGTGATGTGGAGTGGAACCAGGGAGGTTGTATTGAACCAGCAGCTCCAGGGGGTTCCTATGCACCCGACAGTTTGAAACCACTCAGAGCTGGAGAATTACTCAAAAATCTAACTATAGCTAACTTTCCTCCACTCTGCTATCTGTGTTGGTATTCAAAAGATCATTTATAAATGTGACGGATGCCACTTTTCTACAGATGACCTACAGAGATAATCCATTTTGAGACAAAAAATACAGGGAGGCATTCAAAACCATTGAAGTGAAGGGGAACAAAAATCTATTTTGGAAAAAGAGCTGTAAGTTAACAATGCAAAGTGTATTGGCTTGACTAATTTCATTTAATTCCCTATATTGGCTCACCAGTTTTAATAATGTCCATCTGATCAATGTAAAGAATACCTTTTACTTCTTATAAGATAGAATTCTTATGTTAAAAGACAGAAACCTACTGCTATAAATCACTAACTCATTTCACATCTTCTGGAAAATTGTTCCAGTTCCATTTAGATGCCCATCCAATTTTATTCATATGTTCATATATTCAAATGTTTACTGAGTACCTATTAAGTGCAAGGCAGTGCTCCATGTGCTAGAATTGAAGAAGTCAAAACCACTACCATGTGAGAGTTTACATTTTAGGAGGGAAGACAGACAATAAAAAAATTATGTAAAATAGCTACCAGGTCATGTGGTGAAAAGTGCTAGAGAAAAATATAAAGCAAGGAATAAGATGGTTGCAGTTTTTCATAACTGGTATGAGAAGAGCTTTAAAAAGAAGATAACACTTGAATAAAAATCTGAACATGATGAAGGAGCCAGTCTCACAAATATTGGGGAAAAGGATGTTCAAGGCAGAGGAAATATCAAGTGCAAAAGCCTGAGGCAGAAACATACTTGGCCTGTCAGAGGAATGTCCCAAGGTTAGTGTGAGGGAAGGAAGGAAATGAGGGAGAAAGTAGTAGAAAATGAGGTGACACATAATAATTCTAGCACAGGAGGCACATAGTATGACCTTTGACTTTTATTCCAAATGGGACAGGAAGAAGCTGTAAGAAGATTTTGTACAGAGAAATTACATTGACTGGCTTATGCTTTAAAGGATCATTCTGGCATCTGAATCGAGAATAGACTATCAGAGACACAAGGATAGAAAAAGGGAGACCAGTTGGAGAGGACGTGGAGAAAGGGGATCCCTCTTACACTGTTGGTGGGAATGCAGGTTGGTACAGCCACTTTGGAAAAGAGTGCAGAGGTCCCTTAAAAAGTTAAAAATTGAGCTACCCTGTGATCCAGCAATAGCATTACTGGGTATTTACCCCAAAGATACAGACGTAGTGAAGAGAAGGGCCATATGCACCCCAATGTGCATAGCAGCATTGTCCATGATAGCTAAATTGTGGAAGGAGCCGAGATGCCCTTCAACAGATGACTGGATTAAGAAGATGTGGTCCATACATACAATGGAATATTACTCAGCCATCGGAAAGAACGATTACCCAACACTTGCAGCAACATGGACGGGACTGGAGGAGATAATGCTAAGTGAAATAAGTCAAGCAGAGAAAGACAATTATCATATGGTTTCACTCACTTATGGAACATAAGAAATAGGAAGATCGGTAGGAGAAGGAAGGGAAGAATGAAGGGGAGGTGAACAGTAGGGGGAATGAACCATGAGAGACTGTGGACTCTGGGAAACAAACTAAGGGCTTCAGAGGGGAGGGGGGTGGGGGAATGGGATAGGCCGGTGATGGGTATTAAGGAGGGCATGTATTGCATGGTGCACTGGGTGATACACACAAATAATGAATCATGGAACATTGCATCAAAAAAAAAAAAAGAATTTCATTTTGGTAAAAAATATAACAATAAACAAAAATAAAAAAATAAACACTTCTTGTGTTTTGATTTTAAAAAGGTGGGGGGGAAGACCAGGTAGAAGGTATTCCTGTACTTCATGGTGAAATGGTGTTGGATAAGTCTAGACTGGCAGTTGTGGTGGTCATGAAAAATGGTAAGGTTCTAGAAAAAAGTTAAAGGCAGAGCCAAAAGAATCTATGGAAGAATCAGATGTAGGATCAAGAAAGAGAAAAGTTATGGCTTTTTATTTGAGAAATTGGAAAGAATTTCCAAAATTGGAGCTGCCTTTTACTGGCTGTGGAAGATTGGGAGAAGCAGGTTTGAGGACATGTTACTATTAAATCATCTATTAAACACCCAGATAACAATGTCAAGTAGACAGCTGGATCTATGACTCTGAAATTCAGGAGAGATATCTGGGTTGGAAGTAGAAATTTGTGAATCACCACTCTGGGTGCTGTTTCCTAGGGAGTGAGCATAAACTGAAAAAAGCTCCATGTCTAAATACTGGACTACTTCAACATTTGAAGTTCAGGGATCTGAGTAGGAATCATCAAAGGGACTGAGGAGTGGCCAGGGAGGTAATAGGAAAAGACAGAAAAGAGGAGTGTCCTTGAAGCCAAGTGAAGAGCACATTTCAAAGAGTAGGAGTGAGCAAGATGTCAAATGCTTCAAAGTCGTAGCATGAGGGCTGGGAATTGACGATTAGATTTAGCAACATGGAGGTGACTGATGGTCTGCACAAGGGCAATAGATGTCCTGATGGGATCAAAATCCCAATTCGATTGAATTCAAGAGGGAATAGAAGAGGAATTGGAGAGAAACAGTATAAAAATTTCATTTCAAAACATCAGCTATAAATAGGAGGTGAGAAATGGGATGATAATGGAAAGAAATGAGAGCTCATCAGAAGTGATTTTTTTCCTTTCTTTTCTTTCTTCCTTCTTTTTTTAAAAAGAGTTTAATCATTCATTTTTGTGTGAGAGAGAGAGCACTCACATGCAAGTACATAAGTGGGGGGGGGCAGAGGGAGAAGCAGACCCCCCACTGAGCAGGACCCTAGGATAATGACCCAAGCCAAAGGCAGACGCTTAACAGACTGAGCCACCCAGGCACCCATCTTACTTCTTTTTTTTAATATGAAACTTTAAAGCATATTTACAGTCTAAGAATATTCAAGTAGAAATGACCAATTTGATTACAATGGACAAGAGGGAAGAATTGCTGAGCAATGTCTCTGAGTAGACAAGAAGGGATGAGAGCCAATAGGCAAGTGGAGGCATTAGAATTTTTTTCTTTAGTAAGAAATGGTTCATCTGTAACATCAGAAGAGAAAGCAGAAGCATATAGCTGTGTAGAAGTGGTTGTGGCACCTTACGGAAGTTCTCTGCTGTTTATTTGTTTGTTTTCCTCAGGGAAACAGATAACAAGCTCACCTATAAGAAGGCAGGAGGGAGAGTTTTGGAGGTTTGAAGAGAGGCGTAAGGCTGAGAAATATGTCATGGTCTAGGAGACAGGGAGGGAATGGACTTGAGAATCCTAAAGTGACTGCCAGCAGCACAGGGGATGCCTTGATGAATGTAGGGCGAAACTGTTAGCCACTGTGGCCTAAATATTCAGGGAAAGTATAAGTTTAAAAGTCAAATTTTAAAGAGTCAAATTTAAAAGTCTGAATTAGCCATCATGAAAAGCTTTCCAACTCACCTATGAAATTTCCCCACTTACTCTTGACAAAAATCAGGTTGACTATTTCTCATCCTTCCCTACAAGTACTGAGTCATGATTATTACCCCCGCACGCCTGATGTGAATTTTGGAGAGTTCGTTGTTGATTATACTGGTATTTCCCTTTTTAAGATAGTGAGGTATATTTTTTAAATACCTCACTTTGGGGGCGCCTGGGTGGCGCAGTCATTAAGCGTCTGCCTTGGGCTCAAGGCATGATCCCGGAGTCCTGGGATCGAGCCCCACATCAGGCTCCTCTGTTAGGAGCCTGCTTCTTCCTCTCCCACTCCCCGTGCTTGTGTTCCCTCTCTCGCTGGTTGTCTCTCTCTGTCAAATAAATAAATAAATCTTTAAAAATAAATAAATAAATAAATAAATAAATAAATAAATAAATACCTCACTTTGCCAACCCCCATCCTTTATTCCATGGTATAAAAGTCTCTTTGGCATGATTTAAGCTGACATACTTTCTAAGTTTATTCCTACCAGTATCATGCTAAATTCAACTCAAAGGAAATCATTTTCAATATTGAACTTTTGAGGTTGCAGGGGCCAAGGGCAGGACGCTCCAAGATGGTCCACTTTGGCATATTCATTATTTTAAATAAACGTTACTTAAAAGACAGCCTGTGCAAGGAAGATACTCAGCCTCTCCTCTGTCCTCTTGAAAGCAGGAAAGAAATCTATGTGAAATGTATCCCTCACTGCACCAGTTGGTAAAGAGGCATCCTAATCACCAGAGATGGAAAACTTAGAGCCAAGAAGGAAAGATAAATAATTCTTGTTACTTTTTACGAATTTACTCCCCCAGCCCAAATTTTGTTTAGAATTCCTTACTAGTTGAAGCTTCCAAAGTTAGGTTTCCTTTGTCCTGTCAATTCCTAACAGATTAATTATCTTTTTGTCTTTGTCTCTCTTGTCTAAAAAGTATAAAAACTGCCTACCTTTGTCAATTCATTATTCAGTTTCATTATTGGGGAGTGCCTGGGTGCCTCAGTCAGTCAAGCATCCAACTCCTAATTTCAGCTCAAGTCAGATCTCAGGGTTCTGAGATTGATCCCCACATTGGGCTCCAAAATGGGTGTGGAGCCTGCTTTAGATTCTCTCTCTCCCTCTCCTTCTGTCCTCTCTCTCTCTCTCTTTTTCTTTTTCTTTCTCCCTTTCTCCCTCTCAAAAAAAATTTTTTTTTTCATTATTAGGCCTCCCTGTGCACTTAATAAAATTTCAGGGTTTTTTCCTGTTAATCTGTCTTATGTCAATTTAATTCTTAGTCCAGCTGGAAGACCTTGAAGGGTGGAGGAAGAATTTTTCTTTCCCTTCAAGGTCTTAAATATTTATACCAAAGAATGATACAAAATTTCTTGAAGCTGAATTAATTTTAGTTCCAGACCATATGGCATATTACATATAATTTACTAATGGCAAGAGAAATAAAACTCAAATTAACCAAGAAAGGATTTTATAGCTCAGAAAGTCAGGATGTTTTATATGAATCACAGGAATTCCTCCAGTCAGTTCTGCTTTGGAATTCTTCACAAATCATGAGTTTTCATTCGTTGCTACTAATTAACCCTCTGCTTCACATCTTGCTGCCTTTCCCATTCATCCATTGGTTTCTGGGCAGTGACTCAAGTAAACTGTGAGAGAGAGGTATAGCTGGCATTTAGGGAAAAAAACCTAGACATATAACTGCATTGTGATTTCATAGACACCACCTGCTATCACCAGGAACGACTGCTTCGTCTGCATCTTTTTCATAGGATACATCAGACACCTGTTATTTTTTTTTGAAACTTAAAGTTGGTAAGAGAAGGGAGGAACAATATACTAATGCCCTCTTTATGAGACTCAAACATATATATATTTTTTCATTTTAAGGTATCTTACAATTTTATATTGAAGTGACTCTCCCTGTTTGCGACACATTTTGGCCACACATGTGAGTTATTTGATAAAGGGTATTTGTTATTAAAGTCCTAATTATAGCATGTCCCTATAGAAAAGTGGAATTCACTTGGCCATTCTGTTAATATGATGCCATTTCAGGGGCTACTGTGTCTTTTTTGCTGATATGTTGATTGACTAATTGATTAAAAGGCTGGTCTATGTGCTATGATGGTAAATAATTATTTCCAAGCATGTACTAGTTTCATAAAAAATATTATTTCATATTTGCCTTTTAAAAATCTCTTCAAGATTTATCTACCAATTAACATATCATTGAATTTACATGTCTCCTACACTGTGGGTGATCTGTGTCATTTTGACTTAAGCTTTACATTTTAAATTCTTCCTTCTGATGATCCATTCAAATAGGAAGCAGTTTGGTTGCTGGATAACAGAGTATGCTCTAGAGTTGGATTATCAAGCTCAGTCTTCACTCCAACCTTTGGTAGCTCTGTGATCCAGGGAAATTGACTTAAAGTCTGTGTGTCTTACCTCTAATATGGAATAACAATAGCACACAGGTCATAATGTCATGGTGAGGATTAAGCACACTAACTCATATAACATGCTCAGCACCTTATGCCTGGCAAATAGCAAGAATTCAATAAGATGAATTTTTACTAAATTTATAATATATTAAATGGACTTATCCAGGCTGTATGGTATATATAAAGTATTTAGAGTGGATTGATTCCCGGTTCTTCTACTGAAAAGTTATTTAACCTCTCTGAGGCTCAGTTGCTTCTCAATGGTTAAAATGGGATAATTCTTCCCTCAAGTAGGGGTTCCTAAAGCATCCTATTAAAGTCTTTGATACTTTGTAAATATTCATTAAAACTCCTATCTATATTAATTTGTCATAACAAAATACTACAGAATGGGTTAAGCAATAGAATTTTATTTTCTCACAGTTCTGGAGGCTGGAAGCTCAAGATCAAGGTGTTAGCAAGTTTGGTTTCTTCTGAGGCCTCTCTCCTTGACTTGCAGATGGCTGCCTTCTCCCTGTGTCTTCACATGGTCTTTCCTTCTCTGCACACACATCCCTGGTGTCTCTCTGTGTGTTCTAATCTCTTCCTAAAATAACACCAGTCAGATGGGATTAAGGCCCACCTTAATGGCTTCATTTTAACTTTATCACCTCTTTAAAGGCTCTATCTCCAAATACAGCCACCTCTTGGGTGTTGTGAATAATGGGGCTGTGAACACCAGTGTACAAGCATCTGAGTCTCTTGGTGAGCCTATATTTAACTTGTTGAAGAACAGCAAACTGTTTTTCCACAGAGGCTGCAGCATTTTACAATCCCACCAGCAATGTGTGAGCTCTAGTTTCTCCACAAGATCACCAAACTTATTTTTTATTTTTAAAGATTATAGTAGCTCTTGTGAGTGTGAAATGGTACATCACAGTGGTTTTGATTTGCATTTCCTCGATGACCAGGATGTTGAGCACCTCTTCATGTCCTATAGTCCATTTGAATGTCTTCATTGGAGAAATGTTATTCAAGTCCTTTGCCCATGTTGGGATTGGGTTTTTTTATAGTTGTTGAGTTGTAGGTGTTCTTTATACAGTCTCAATATTAATCTCTTATAAAATTTGCAATTTGTGAAGATTTTCTTTCATTCTGTAGGCTGTCTTTTCACCTTCTTGGTAGTGTCATTTGCATGAAAGTTTTTAAATTTGATGATGTCCAGTTTATGAATTCTTTTATTACCTATGTTTTTGGTATTATAATCACTAAACCATTGGCAAATCCAAAAAAGGGAAGGGGTTAGTTTCAATATACAAATTTGGGGGGAATACAGTCCAGCCCTCAGATAATGCAATTATCACAAAACAAACAAACAAAACCTAAAGAAACAGGAGTTTAAATGCTCCTGTTATCACAGCCTGAAGAAATAGAGAAGTTTGTGTATAATAACTTCCTATACCTGCAATAAACTGTCAATTTTATTTTCCTTCCCCTGCTTCATTTCTTAAATCCTGAAATTTTAGGCAGTGATTCTAAAAATACATCCACTTTAATAAAATGTCACTAGAGTAAAACATTACATATTGAGTCATATATTTTTTAAATATTTGACTTATCTGTAAGCAATGAGTTTGATAAGCAAATTAACAGTGTGAAAAAGAATTAGAATACCGTTAACTGAGAAGAATTTTTAAAAGATACAAGAGGAAATTTTTTTTACCAGAATTGATAATATTAACTTGTCAAAAACAACTTTGGCAAACACCCTAGCTTGCCTACCCAACAGTCATTCACTCTCCTTTGTGCCAAGAAAACTTATTATGTCCATCCTTCTTCAAGAAGCCTTTGGCCACAAGGGAAGTTGAACTTTCTGGACCCCTGAGGGTGAATTACGATTGACCTCAAAGCCAACACAGTAAATCCACTCCCCTTTATAGTGATTGGCCTAAGCGTAGATCAATGAACCTGAAGGGAAGTCTGCAAAGAGCTCTAGAAAAAGGAATACAAGAAAAGGCCACTTTCTTCCAAATACGTAATATGAGGCCATGATTCTTGGAGCTTCTGCAGCCATCCTGTCTTCCAGAATTAATTCCCCTGTTCCTGAGACTACGCACAAAATAAGAAAACAAAGTCTCTGAAATCAGAGACCAGTTTTTTCCAATACAGAAATTAATTTTTAAAAGAAATTAATTTTAAAGAACAGCTAATTGTTAAATGAATGGGAACTAAAAAGAAATCAGAGCTACCATTATATACTGTTTCCCTCTATCCCCCCACTTCCAATTACTGTACTTAACTGTTTATTATCCTCCGCTGTACAACTTGATTTTTGCTTACTCCAAAATGATTCGGAGTGAATAGTGACCACCATATGCCCACTTCAACCCCCAGATTTGTACTTATAAGTACTTTTAATTTACCAGTGTTTCAAGATTTGTCATGTGTCTCCTGTAATAGTTTTACATGACCCTTCTTGTCTATCTGTGATCCGGCATCATTTCACAATAGGCCATTTTCCCTGCATCCAATAAATAAAGCTAGGGCTCTTCATAACTCCTAGGAAAGATAAATTTACCCATTCTGTTTTCAAGGAGCTGAGAACAAAAGATGTGACAAAACAGGTCAGAAAATAAGTTGATCATGTTGACTGTGCTCTATAATCCAGTAATCACACAAACCAAAGTGGCAAGATGATCACAGACCTTTGGTGACAGGACTCATTATCTTAAAGAGCAATCTAGCAGGAAAGAACAGTTCATCTTGTTCAGTGAATGGAAAGTGTCGGAGTTTAATAGTTATCATTTTTGTTGCATCTGTGGCCTAGCATACAGGAAAAAAAAAAATCATGAAGTTTAAATCCAGGTGATAATTTATGTCTGGTAGACACATTATTAAGTAAGCACTTAAGATTTTATTTTGAATAAGTTAACACTCCACTCCTGGGCTAATGCTGTTTCTATCTACTTCCGAGGGAATGTGCTGAGGAGGAGGGAAATAGTGGGGAAGTGAGAGGAAGTTTCTTGGTCACCGGTTGACAACTACTCCCACTTCTTGCACTGATTCTAAAAAGCTCTGAGAGTCAGATCATCTCTTGGAGCAAAGGAATTTACCTTTAAAATATGGAAGATTATTCTTCATCTTAGTCAAAGCAAATTTTTCTTGGCTAGGTTATAGACTTAGAAGCAGCTGGAATACCCATTCTTTGCAACAGCTAGAGGAATGACTTCTGTCTTCCAAATCTTCACAGAAGCCTGTGAGCCAGTAGAAAGGACAGACAGATGGAAATCCCCAGAATCAGCAGTAACGGGGCAAGAAATGGTTAAATGTTCCACATGGCAGTTCAGTGGCTTTTGTGTAATTACACCCAATGTTCTTATCTTCAACTTTCTTAAAAACACCCCTGATACTTTAAAGCAAGATTAGAAATACAAACTAGCATGAGAAAAATAAAGAGTCAATATGGCATGCGAGAGGGTAGTACCAATTCCAGGATCAGACACATCTGAGTACAAAACCCAGACCCCCCATTTCTAGCTGTGTCAACTGGGGAAGCGGTTTAACTTCGCCAGGCCTCAGCATCCCCATTATATTGGAGGCTATAAGCATTCCTATTTCATACCGTTGATTTAAAGATTACATGAGATCATGTCTGTAAAGCATTTCCCAGGGTGCTTGCCGTTGCTAAGCACCCAAGAAACAGTATGATTATTGTGCTATTACTAATAATGATCTATATTCCTATCTCACAAATAAGCACTATTAATGTTTTGGCATGTAGGCTTTCATTTTGTTTTCTGTGTGCATGCTTCACGTATTTTTTATTCAGTAATGGGATCATACTATGCATAATGGCCATAGCTTGTTTTTTTAAAACAATCTTTCCATGTCAATAAATAAAGTTCCACAATATAATTTCCAGTGGCTGCCTAATACTTGCTTTTATAGCTCCATAATAATTTATTTCATGATCCTCTTATTGCTGAGCGTTAGGGTGCACCCAAATTTTCGCTATGGTAAGCAATGCCATGATGAATAACCTTGCATGTAAATACTTCAATGTCATCCTCATCAGGTTAAATTCCTAGAAGTGAAATCACCAGGTCAAACAAAGTGTGCACTTTTTTATATTTTGACACATTTTGACAAATTTTCTTCCAGAAAAGACTCCCACTGAGAATATGTGAAATTCTCTTTTTTCTGAAACTATCCACAACACTGGGTATTATAATTTCACCTTCAAAGAGAAAAAGCATTGCCAATACGATAGCAGCGAGAAAGGGTTCCATTGCTGTCACTAGAAAATAAAAGCACTCTAATGGCTAATTGAAATCTTTTAATTGCTATTTTCCAGTTGAAGTTTATTCTAGAGAAGGAATTGACAAACTATGGCCCACGGACCAAATCTCACCCGCCATCTATTTTTGCATATCCACAAGCTAAGAAACGTTTTTACAGATGAACACTTGCAACCAATTGGATGATAGGGAATGCTAAGCGAAATGCTATTTAAAAAAAATTCAATTCTTCTCATTAGCCAATCTACATTATGAAAACTTGTACCTAATAATCATTATTCTATTTTGAATGTTTTCAAAAAATTCTGTGGAAATTTGTTTGCTTTCATGTTATATAATTATCTATTTAATATTCTCAATTTTGCACCCTGGCGCACTAAGCATAAAATACTTACTATCTGGCTTGTTTACAGAAAAAAACTGCCAACTCCTTCTCTAGAGTCCCTATTACAAATATGAAAACTTAAACCTATTTTTAAGTATTTTACCTTATATATGAGAGTGACCATTTATCAAGGATATTCATTTCTTCCACTTATCAGTGATGCTCAAACCTAGAGTTGTCAGGTTTCTCAGAAATAATCTTGGGAGGAAAAAAATGAGGGCAAGGAGAAGTTAACAAGTCTTCACACTTTGAACATTTTTATCGCCTCTTCTTTCATATCTAGGTTCCAAATAAGATTTCATGTCAATAATTAGTCTCCCTGTAAACAAACAAACAAAAAAAAAAAACTGTCTGAAAACTGCTTCATAACATGGATCGGGGCTCCCCTTATGCCAGAGGCTTCTTTTACATATCTTCTTCCAGGCCACTGACAGTAGACGCTTCCAAGACATCCCCGTCAACCTGCTTTCTCAAACCTAACTGCTCGGCTTTTTAAAAAGTTCTATTTCTGATTGATGAAAATGGCTAAGGACCATTACAAATAAATCCAAATTGGTACTGGTAATTTTTTTCTCTTTTCAGGAGGAAACAAATCTTGATTCTTAAAGCTGTTTCACACTGAAAACTGTTCAGCAACTATTGTCGCAGGAAGAGAGGAAAAATAGAATTTAAAAGGAAAAAGAAACAAGGGCACCTGGATGGCTCCGCTGGTTAGGAGTCCCACTCTTGATCTCACCTCGGGTCTTGATCTCAGGGTGGTGATTTCAAGCCCCATGTTTGGCTCCATGCTGAGTGTGGAGCTTACTTAAAATAAAATAAAATAAAATAAAATAAAATAAAATAAAATAATAGAAAATGTAGGCCTAAATTTCTTTTTTCTGAGCAATTTATTTAGGTTGTGAGAATAAACTACACTGAAGCTATTCCTTCACTCTGTGGCAAATGAAATGGTTAGGAACAAAAAACTAAACAGAGGAATAGGGACCCGGTTGCTTTTCCATTAGCTGTGACTTTCTTGATGATCGTGCGGTTCCAGGTTTAACATAATTGCCTCCTCCCCCTTTCTGAGCTGCTCTAGATACATCCTGACACATTCACACACGCATAGCTCTTCTACATTCAGGTGCAGTTTGGCAGGAAAATTCTTTCAAATAAGCAAGAAAGAAAATTATCTGCTCTTTACTGGGTATAAGCTATTAAAAATCAACAACAAAATAGTGTATCAATTCCATAACGGGAACTTTGGGCACCAGAATTAAAATTTCTCTAATCAGTTGATATCGAAGTTATCTGCATTCTGGAGTCAGATCAGTCAAGACAATGAGAATATAATCAATCGAATTATCGAAAGAGTAATGGTGATAATAGCAATACTAGCTAGCGTTTGGGTGCTTTCTGTGCAGCAGGCCATAAGAACCAGTTTTGACTGACGTTTTGTATTAAAAGACAATGGATGTATAACATTATGTTAGTTTCACGTGTACATCAGTGATTCAGTCTTTATGTATATTGTAAACTACTCACCACGATACACCTAGTTAACATCCGTCAGCACACAGTTACACAGCTTTTCCTTGGGGTCCCTGGGTGGCCCAGTCAGTTAAGCATCAGACTCCTGATTTTGGCTCGGGTCACAATCTCAAGGTTGTGAGATCGAGCCCTGCATCAGGCTCCACGCTGGGCATGGAACCTGCTTAAGATTCTCTCTCCTCTCCCTCTGCCCGTACCCGCTGTTCATGCTCTCGTTCTCTCTTTCTCACCTCTAAAAATTTTTTTTAAATAAATAAATATTTTCCCTTAAAAAAATCTTTTTCTTATGATGAGAACTTTCAAGGTCTACTCTCTTAGCAACTTTCAAATGTATAACACCATATTACTAATTATGGTGACCATGCTGTACATTAGATCCCTGTGACTGATTCATTTATAACTGGAAGCTTGTACTTTTTGAGAATCAATTGACTTTCGGTTGTGATAACACTCACTCACTTACTATAATCAGGCGCTGTTGCTGTTCCATCACACGCATGGACTGCTTCGAGTCCCTGGAGCCCGTGGGGCAGGCACCATGACTGTCGCGTTTCACAGGTGCAGTTTAGCAGCTCACCACACTCACAGAGTCACTACACAGTGGGCTGAGAACTTGAGCCTCGCCTCTTGGTTCCAGCTGGGATGGCACTCATCTACAACCTTCTTCTGCCTTTGAAACCTGCCTGATGGGGGAAAATTAGAAGATCGTAGTAGGATAAGCTCTAGCTTCAACCATCACTGACATGGTGAAGAGAACGGTTTAAAAACAAATGAAATGGAAAATGCAGAGAGTATAGAAGGAGGTAACCGCTACCAAGCGTGCATTTGATCCCTGTCTATTATCTCCAAAAACTTTTAGAGTAAAAACCAGGAAAATGAGCATCAGCCTCAGTACTCTGGCCCATTAGACAGAAGAGAGCAGCAGTCTTCCAATCTGGCCGAGGTGAGGTGATGACCACAGGAAGGAGAAGCAGCCAGGGACCGACCAGCTTCACGTCTCCCAAATGCTGGTGCAACCACAAGATGGTCAGTAAGTATCAGGACCAAGTGGCAGTTAGAAGAATTGTAAAAATTGAAAGAAAGCAGCTACCATTTCCAAAAGTGTATTCTAGGTGATGCTGATAAAAGCTTTTATTAGAAAAGTCTAGGTTTTATAATATCAGGAGAAACTGGGGCACCTGGGTGGCTCAGTCAATTAAGCGTCTGCCTTCAGCTCACGCCATGATCCCAGGGTTCTGGAATTGAGTCCCTCTTTGGATCCCTGCTCAGCAGGGAGTCTGTTTCTCCCTCTGTCCCTCCCCCTGACTTGTGCTTGTGCTCTCTCTCTCTCTCTCGCTCTCTCTCACTCTCTCTTGCAAAAATAAATAAAATCTTAAAAAGAAAAACTAATATGGGGAGAAGCTGGGTGAAAGAGTTAACAGTTTTCTTTACTAAAAGGCTGCCAGGGTCTTTGATAAACTAAAGTGAATTTCCATGAGACGACTGTAATATGCAGCATTTCCTAAACTTTTTTGAATGCAGCATTCTTTTTTTCTTAGAAAAAGATGTTAACATTTTGCAGATTGCCCATTTTCCATAGAACACAGGATGAATGAAGGAATCAGCCTTTACTCTTTCTCTGTGGTCCCACCTAACAGAGCGCATTGTGGGGGGAGAATCGGTGCTGTGTGTCTCAGGTGTCCACCCCCTGCACACTTCACGTACCGCAGTTTCATAAATCGGCACAACCAGCCTGCCTTATCATGTACGATGCCGTGTGATCTAGAAGCAGGACTCTTAAAACTAGAGGTTCCTTAACTACCTGAGTCGGGGAGGGACCGTGAACTACAGACACGATGTGTGTCTATGTTTATTCCCACTGTCAGAGGGACAGAGGCTCCGTCATGTGCATCAGAGAGTCAAATAATTCCAAGATCCAGAAAAACATAAGAACCAACTATACTTCACACAGGCAAGATAATCTTTACAAAGGTGATATGAACACTGAATTCTAGATCCTGCTTATGATTTCAGACAAATCGCAGTTTCTTTGGGGTTTAGTTTCCTCATTTGAATATTCTTTGTCCGGTGTACTGTGTCTAGTTAATACGACAATGACATAACGTAATAAAGAAAAACTATGAAGAGCATAATGTGCTTTATTACTGTTAATATTATTATTATTATTATTACTATCATAACATAGAATCACATTTCCTCATCAGAGGCAACATAGGAAAATGAAAAAATTTGTAGCATTTTGAGTAACGTGTGTCTGAAAACCACTACAAACTACAAAGCAATGGAAATCATCAAAGAATTAAAACCAAAGCAAAGTTCTCTGTCAGGTAAGGTCAGGATGACAATTAAGTCATTTGATGAATCCATCTGAACCAAGGCAGGAATTCCACTGATCTTAATAACCTGTTGCAAAACACCAATATTTTAAGCGAAAACAGCATTTAAGTATTGCTCTTTTAAAGAAGTATTAGTAAAATTCCTGCTTCCCAAATATACTTTCAAAGAAAGCAAATCTAGCATGATGGCAGAACTTTAAAAATACCTTCAATTACAATTTTTTATAAATGGTAACAGCTCTGTGGCCTTGTTACTATGCAATAGAAACCATTCACTCTCCCTAAGTGCTATTCAGAAAATAAAAGGCCTTATAAAATAATGAGTTAAGTGTCCACCACTCACCCGGCACATTTCATGCACAGTCCATTTAATTCTGGGAGACAGAAATTAATCTACCAGTTTTACAGATAAGGAAACTGAGGTTCACACAGGTACGACCATGTTCAGATAACAAATACATATCAGAAGTAGGATTAAAAGTTTGATCTCTTTGATTCCAAAATCTTTTCCCTTTCAGTAAGTCTGCTGTTTCTACATTTTTTAAAGAAACAAACTTATTTTAAAAATTAATAAACTAAACAACAAATGTCTTTGCTGATATAAGATGACCTCTAAAAGTGTAAGTAGCTGAAAATAAGCTCATAGTAAATTTTTAATACAAAAAATATTTCTACAGTTATCCCCAAAACTTATTTTCATAATTACATACATAGAAGTTTCAAAAGAAAAATTACTTTTAACAGAAGTACTACTTAGTAAGTGACAGTGTAAATGGTACATGAAAGAAATAGTATAACTTACCACTTAAAATAGCAGAAGCACTTAATGGCTAATATTTATTGATTGATTGACAATAGATCAGCACTAAAAAAAATACAAGTGTTATATTTAATAAACTGTTCTCTGCTCAATATTATCTATTTTTATACTGATCTTGAAATAGCACTAGCAAGTTTTGTATTTTAAAACCAGGTTGAAGGATGATCTAGTTTCTTTGCACCCTCTGAGTCCTTTTTAAGAACGTTTTTTTACCTTCACAAGTTCTGTGTGAATACCTCACAAACCATTCTTTCTAGTTCTGATAAACAAAGAATTCAAGGAAGACACTTCCCACTGTTTACCCTTCAGCAGGAAAATGCCACCTTCAGAAATACCTTTCCCCGAATATCAACCTATCACCATTTCTTCATCGGATGAGTAAATAAGATGAATGCCCATACCAACATCCCAGAGTAAAATCCCCAAAGTTTTGTCAGGACATCATTCAGTCCCATGACCCATAACTCAAATGGAAGCAGGACAGCTATAAGGAGTGGCGCCTGGAAATCAGGGGCTGGATAGCTTATGTGAGTATCCTCTTCCTCAAAACCGGTGTCCCATTCCCCTGTGGAGGTGTGAGTTCCCTCAGCAGCTTAAAGACACAGGGAAGCCACATGAAGGTATGGACGTCATAGGAACCTATTCTGTCAGCAAAAGGCAGAGGGGCTGCTGTGTCCTGTACCTGGGTGGGGAGGGCTTGCATCGGCACCTAACTGGGTTGTACAGGAAGGGGAGCTCCAACAGGACAGCTTTCAGGGGTAATGGCCCACCTCAAAGCTTTCTTTGATTTCCTAGTTCTTGTGACCTTAGGCACTTTCTTCTCTCCTTTCCTCTTGGAGATTATGTCCAACCACACAACTTTCCAAAGCTTCTCTCCACCAAAGCAAGGTATGAAAATAGTGACTTTCCTCAGTCTTACAGAGTCCAGGCCCAAAAGCCAACTCCAAGAAGTGGGGAGCTAGAGCATAGGCCTGCTTCTTTTGTTTCTACCCGGCAATAATCAGGCACTCCTTAAGCACTAAGTAAAGAATGCTTAATGATGAAAGACCTAACAGGCAGGTCTGTTTAGTCTCTCCTCATTAAATGCTGCTGTCTCAATGGCAGAACAGTGGTCATGACTGGGCTTGACTCCTCCTGATGAGAAAAGCAAGATACCATCCTTTCTTCTGGGTTTTTCAGGGCAATCTCAGGGAGAAAAAAAAATGATTTACCCATCTTTCCTCTTGGATTTTTATTTTATTTTATTGTAAGAATACTAAACATGAGATCTACCCTCTTAACAAAAATTGCAGTGTACAACATAATATTGTTAACTACTGGCACAATGTTGTACCATAGATTTCTAGAACTTATAACTCTTGGGGCACCTGGGTGGCTCAGTTGGTTAAGCATCTGACTCTTAATTTCAGCTCAGGTCATGATCTCAGGGTCCTGGGATGGAGCCCCGCGCTGGGGTCTGTGCTCCATAAGGAGTCCGCTTGTCCCTCTCCCTCTCCCTCTGCTCCTCCCCACCCCTCCACCAGCTCCCTCTCTCTCTCTCACATAAATAAATAAAATCTTTAAAACAAAACAAAACAAAACTTACTCCTCTTGCTTAACTGAAATTTTATTCCCATCGATTAACAACTCCCTATCACTCCCTTCCCCTTGCACCTGACAGTCATGGTTCTATTATTCAGTTCTATGATTGTAACTATTTTAGATACCCCTAGATAAAATGCCTTCAAGTAGTTGGAATCATGCAGAAACAAAACATACGTGTTGACAAGGATGTAAAGAAATTGCGGCCTATGTACACTGTTGGTGGGAATGCAAAATGGTGCAGCCACTATGGATAACAGTACGGAGGATCTTCAAAAATTTAAAAATAGAGCTACTATATGATCCAGTGATCTCATTTCTGGGTATTTTTTCAAAAGAATTGAATCAGGATCTTGAAAAGATATTAGCATTCACATATACATAGCAGCATTATTCACAATAACCAAGACATGGAAATAACCTAAATATCGACTGGTGGGTGAATAAATAAAGAAGATGTGCTACCTAGATACAATGGAATATTATTCAGCCTTAAAAAATGAGGAAATTCTGCAATATGTGACAATGTAAATGAACTTGGAGAGCATTATGTGAAGTGAAAGAATCCAGTCACAGAAGGACGAAAAAGACCACATGATTCCTCTTGAGTTTGGACATATAGAGAAACATCTCCAGGCTGAGCAGAGAAGGGTGGCCAGGGGGCAGCGTATGACATCAGAATTTGCATTGCCAAAGAGAACACTAGGGAGGGATGAATCAGTTAGTTTGCTTTAATTGCAAGTAATTGAAAGCAACTCTTAAGAGAGTTTGCACGAGTAGGAAAACTGACATTACATATATCTAGAAGTCCCAAGGAACAGGAACTGCATGGAAGAGGTTTGTCAATCCAACCACAGAGGCTGTCACCTGGGACCACATTTCCACTTTCTTCTTTGCCTCTTAAGCACTCACTTAATAAACTGAGCTTGCCAAGGTTGCCATAACTGAGTACCACCGACTGGGTGGCTTAAATGACACAAATGTATGGCCTGACAGTTCTTGAGGCTGAAGTCCAAGATCAAGCAGTGCATGAAGTTAGTTTCTTCTAAGGGCGGTGAGGGAAGGTCAGCTCCGTGCTCCTCTCTCCTAGCTTCTGGCGGTTTGCTGAGGATCTCTGGCATTTCTTGGCTTGTCAAGCATCACCCCAACCTCTGCCTTCAGTCTGTCTGCGTGCACATCTGTACCCAAACGTGCCCTTTTTAGAAGAACACCAGGCATACTGGATTAGGAACCTACTCTACTCTGATACAACGTCATTTTAACTAATTACATCTGCAATGCTCCTATTTCCAAATAAGAGCACATTCTGAAGTATTGAGGGTTAGGATTCCAGCATATCTTTTTGGGAAGGGGGGTGGGGGGAGACACAATTCAACCTATAACAATAGAAAAACAGCCGCTCCAGACATCCCATCTAGATACGATGTCCCAAGGAAATAGAGGCTATCTCTTCCTCACTGCTTTTAAGAAACTTCTCGGGACACATATTGTCTTGTCTTGGTGGCCAGATCTGTTACATTCATATGCCTACCCCTAACCAATCTCTGGTGAAGGGGTTGGAACCGCAGAGATCTGGAGGCGAAATGCTCCAGCGAATGCAATTGCTGTCTCGACTGATAGACAAGGAGAAAGAGCATAGAGAGATATTACACATGTAATGTGTATGCGCACTTATATTATCCAGTCATCTGAGTTGTGAGCAATTCTTTATTTTTGCTGATTCCATTTATTAGCTTTTTTAGAATATTCACTGAAGAAAATTAAGAAAGTATTAAAAATGATAAATTTTGATCGACTCAAATTCCAACAACTGAGATTTCTTCTAAACACTGGTATATACATGTTTATTGAAGGAAATTGAAAAAAAAAGTTAATACTTTAAAAAGAACAAATTTAAAACCATTCACATTCCCACAGAGATCCCCCCTACTGATACATTAGAAAATATATTTCTTATCTGGATATATTACACATATATAAACATAAATTGGGATTATGGAGTGTATACTGCTGGTAGACTGCCTTTTTTCATTAATTTGTTTACATTTCCTCTTTTTCGTAGTGTTCGTAGTAATCATATTATCTGGAGTGCCTCACTTCAAACATATTTACAATCTACAGTGTAAATGATATTAAAAGGTATACATTTGGCATCAATGGATACCATTATATTGTCTGGAATAAAGACCCCCAACATACTTATACTTTGCAATGCAAATATATATATATATATATATATATATATATACATATACACAGACACACAGTATGCATGATACCAGTGTAATGATGCCAAAAGCACCAAATGTATCATTTGATATCATTAATTGCAAAAGCCTTCCATCTCAAGTTAAGTCACAAAGTGAAGTTCTTGGTTCCAGCCACGGTTTGGGAGAGAAAGTCTGTTCAGAACGGATTTAAACATTATTCACTACGGCCAAAGTCAAATCACCAAATGCTACCTTCTCTGCCAATCTTGCTTGTCTGACTCTCACTCCAGCTTAAGAATTCCCCACCTGTGCTCAGTTATTATTTGTCTGTGTCTGCCTATCTGACTGCCTCGGTCTTCTATCATAATACCTTGAATAGTGGTATCAGTGGTTTTTTACATGACTATATTCCCACGATCCTCCTGAGAGCAGACACGAGCTCTAATTCATCTGGTATCTTCTGGACCTGGCATCCATAGACATCAAATATATGCTTTATTGAACAAATGAATGAATTCATTAATTCACAGAACAAGCTCAGATTTTTTTCTCATTCCGTGCAATGATTCCCTGCAATAGTTTACCTTTAAAAAAAAAAAAGAGGTAAAGTTGGAATGGTTAGTTTTTAAAGTAGCTTTGGAAGAAAGCGAAATGTAATTATTTCAATACTAACCTGGATATTAGGTTTAAGTATTAGCGAGGCATGTGCCTAAAAAAGCCAAATGTCTCTAAAAATCAAGTGATAAGTTGACAACCAGGTGACGGTTGCTAAGAAACTGCATTTTCCTGTGAACACATGGTGTATGAAGTATGGCCTAGATTCATATCCTACATAAAACATCTTCCTGGGAGTTACCTAAAAAGTCTGATTTTGCATGGCTTGTCAAGGCATATAAGCTACTCCCTCTGCTATGCTGCTCCTGCTATTAAAAATCACAGTTCTATACATAGAATATGACTTCAGCACCATTATCTGTTCTGAACCTCAGCTTGCTTAGACTACAGACCGAGGCCCCCTTAGTCCCAAAGGGTTTCAATCGCTACTGAGGAACGCTCATCACTTTTGATACACTAACAGAGCCCAACACAAAAATTAAAATACCTACAATGGTTCTGTATTCCAAAGTGAAATAAAAATAAGTTGGGTATTATCTGCACGTTTTGAAAGACTTCTGTTCACCGCTAGTGGAACATATGGAGATCTTGCTATACGCTGCCCCAAATAGGAAGTCCATCCCTCACCTGGACAATGGAAGGTCCAAAAAGTACTCAGCGTGTGCTGAATTCAAGAGCTAGAAAAGCTAGAAATCGTGCTTGAAATAAATATCTTAATATTAACCGCTGTAGTCCTTTGAACGTTTTTATTGCCAGTAAGAGGAACTCAAATCAGATCACCTAAAGCAAATGAAGAAAGGACATATGGAGACATTAGAATAAGTCCTTCACAAAACTGAAGGGCTTGCTGAAGAATTAGAAGTAGACCAAGGGTGACAGAGACGGGAGCCACTGAGGACTGAATGACTCTCTTTCCACCCCAGTCCCCAGCTGTATCTTCTACTTCTCTCTGGGTCTCAGCGCCATTTTCTCAGGTTTATCTTCATGCCGGGGATGTGACCACCAGCAGTCCTGGAGTCACGTCCAAAAGGCGAGAGCTCTGACTCTTCACCGCCATGGTGGCGAGTTGTATGGAGAGGTTACGGCTGGCCCAGCCGGGGCGGCCTGTCTGGCTCATGGCACAGGGGTAGGGTAGGTGCGGTGGTTCACAGGCCCTCCAGAGCCCCTGGGCATGGCAGCAACGATTTCTAAGAGGAGGAGTGAATCTGTGACAAGAGCAAGAGCTGAAGTCAAGATCCACAGAAGTCCATCACTCCAACCGTGTCGGCAGTGACCTTAATATCACTTTCACCATTTTTGCCACGGCAAGATTCTGGGGCAACCCAACCCCGACCTTAGACAATATTACGCCAAATGTTCACTATTCTAAAATGTCTTGAACTTCTTTCACCTTAAAGCAGCAAGGGATCGCTACCACAGTGCAGTTGATTATTCTTACGTGCATCTATAAAGAGCTCACACAGAATTCTGAGGTTTTTGCAAATTAAAAGATTTTTTTATTGAAAGGCAAGAAGCAAAGGGGGAGAAAGGCGAAAGATGCAGAGGAAGTACCTTCCCAACAGTTTCTAAGATTTCTAAAATCAATGATTCCAGTTCATTGACAATCCCTCACTTAATTACAAGAATAACAACACTGATAATATAACAAATGTAATGAATCCCATTGTCTATGTACAGGTGTCTGCAGCCAATAGGAGGAGCCTCTCAGCTCTCTGGTTGTATGCTGGGTTGTCTGGTTTTCTCACTCAGATATGCCTCGTAATAATTCACAGTGCGTTTTAAATGAAAGAGTATAATACATCTACACGGGAAGATTCTCGTAAGGCACAAGCTGCTTATTTCATAAGTACTTACAGAAACACACTCACTCTTCCCTACCTAGAAATCAGTCTTCACTTAAAAAGAAGTGATGCTTACATTTAAGAAGCGTTGCCACACAGGGGTTGGGATTTTTTATCTATTCAAAAGGTATTTATCTGCCAGAAATGTGACAAGTCCACTCCATAGCTAATCTCTCAAAACATCCTAGAGATTCTCTGTTTGAATAGTCAGTCAGACAAATTAATCTAAGCCAATCCTCCCTGTTAACCTAAGAACACTTAATGCATGTCTTCTAATCATCTTTAGCCCCTATGAATTTTCAGTTTGCTTTCAAAGTGTACTAACTCTACTCCTGTTTTATCCACTTTAGTGTCTTACTCTCACCCCTTAATTCACAGAGCCACTGCCTCTCCCAGGCTAAGACATTCACTGCTGATCATTCCTAACCACAACAAGAAACAAAAAGCCCACTGAACCTAGGTGAGGGGGGTTCATTTATTTATAAAGGGTTTCATTGCAAATGTGCAAGTGGGAGTTAGGGACCGGGGAGCCTGCTCTGTGAACCTGGGATTTTCAGCATCCGCATCCCCCATATCACCACCCTTAGGCCAAGGGCACCGGGAGGGTGCTTGCCAGAAACAGAGGAGAGAAATCCACACGCTGGTGCTGGCCCAATAGCTGTTAGATGAGGTAGGTACAGAAACTGAGGGTAAGCATTGACAAATCTCGATAGCAATTTGATAGAAGGACTGTATGTCTCTTGCATCTAATAATAAAAATGGCGTGGATTATCTATGTCTTTATTTTAAATTTTACTTCATTTTTCTGGCAATTCCATTGCATTCTATTTACAAAAGTACCAACCTGTGACAAACTGCAATTTGGATAATGTTAAGAAACTCTGCTTTGGAAAAGGCTTTCTAGAGAGGAGCTGCCCCTCTGTTATGCAACACAAACAACCCAAGGGAACCCAGTCAGAGATAGTCAAGGAAATTGGTACCCTGTTCTTATGCTCCTCTCTCCCTCCAAACTCCTATTGAAGTTACTAAGCCTTTTGATGGCCATACAAGCCAGTCCTTTGGGACAAACAGCAGGATACAGAAGTGGGGAGAGTGGATCCCCTTTCTGTGCAATGGACAAGTTTATGTTCCCAACATAGCAAATGCACAAAGTTCCATCATCACAGAGTGATGTCGTTCTGGTCCTACTTCCTGTGCCACTTACCGGGTTATGACCCCTCAGCTCCAGATTCACCCTTCAGTACATGCGTTACCCAGACGGACAGAATTCCTTTACACACTTGTCCTATAGCATGAGCACCGTGCTGAGCTTTCTCAGGGGAAGGCCCTGTGGGATACTGCGGGAGGAAGGGCTTCTCCTGCTGTTGGCAGCTGCTGTGGGTGGGAGGGCTTCTGTCATGCTCTACCCCAACCATACACCCAATCATACACCACATCCATCTGCCAGCTCTCAGCTCCAGCCTGGCCGGCTATTAAAAATAGAACCCATTTTCCAGGGTAGTTGTGAGTACTAATTTTTAGAGTGCATATGTAATCAGTTATGCTGTTCTCACGGGTCGAACCAAAAACACCTCTGATTTTATTCCCCACCTGCCTGGGGCCTGGGGCCTGGGCAGTCCTTTTACCCCAGGGTGAAACTGGGGCTAGCAAAATGACTGTTCTGACACAGGACTTGAGGGGACATCAAGTCCTACATTCACATAGTCTCAGGTCAATTATGAAAAGTATGCAGTCCAGTATACCAATCAGTACTTCCATCTTTATTCAAAGACAAGACACGTGGGAAGAAATCCTTGTCTTTTATATCTCTTACTCCCCATGTCTGCTAACTGTAGCTTCTGGCCCCTCCAGAGTTGAGTGCTTGGATGGAGGAGAGAAAAAGAGGCATAGAAAGTTCTTATTTGATAAGTACAAAGTGTGGCTTCATGCCACCCAGACTGATGGGTCGTTAAAGCTAGCCCTTTCTCTTACTGGCGCTTTTAGGATTTCTCAGAGCGGCTCCTCCCCAAAGATGTATTCTAGTTCTCCACTTGTCCCACCTGACTAAGTCCTTGGTTTTCTGGCGGTCCACCCAGTACTCACCTTCTCTGTCCTCAGGATGGTATCCCTCTTACGCATGACTTGATATTGTTCCAGACCAGATAGATTTCTTACCCACTGCAGGGCTCCCACCAGGCCAGGGAAATACTCATGTATCCTTTGTCCAAAACCCCTAGGACTGAAGGTCGAGCCGAATGCAGCAACAACTTTCCCACTTGACCTCCAAAGCCACTTGCCAGCAAATTCTCAGCCTCTCTGTTTCCTTGGGGGAGTCAGACACCAGTTCACCCTGTCCATCCTGACTGCAGCGAGCTCCTACCGAGGATTCTGCAGGGCCCGCTGGTGGAGACTGCCCCAAAATAGAGAACGAGATGGGTTTTATATACTTCCTCAGCTTTTTGAGGGAGGGAAGCATTTTCAACTTGAATTCTTCCTAAGAGACTTTGCCTGTAATTCATAATTTTTCATTATGAATTCATATCTTTATTTTTCTTCCCCATGGCCCCAGGTCAAACATCCCTTTGGTGACCACGAACATGGTCATAAATTATCTGCTTGTTGCCTTACTGGGGCTATACCACAGATGGGTCTATACAAGCATGATCGGTACAGTAGGAATTAAGCCATCATATAAAGTTTAACACATGCAAGCCCCACCATTAGCACTGTTCTTTGGTGATCTTGCTGGGCATATGCAAGCTAAACGACCTTGAGATCTGATGCCTCCAGTGGCCCATCTAATTACCTACAAAGTCTGGTAACAACATTTTTGACCCAACTTTGCTTATGCTAACTGGCTGTGGTGAGCCGGGTGGAGGAGGGTGGAGGATAAATGATTTTTAAATGTTATTTTTGCCAAAATCTGCTAATAGTACTTAGTTTCATAGTTCTGGGCATAAACCTGATGATCACAAGAGTTTTGGACAGAAAGACCAAAGTCCATAGGAAAAGAGTTTTATTTCCGTTTCCTTAGAATTTAGACCATCCTGTAAAAAAATATGGGATGTCTTGAAGGTAAATAAGTAGTATTCACAATAGACTGAGACAGAGGAACTATAAAGGGAAGTACAAATGTGTATGAACAATACTGTTTGGAGGTAACGCGGGTCCGGTGGGCCAGTATAATTAAAATGGTCAAGGTGACAAGGAATTAATTTGAAAGAAATCATGAGAATCCCTAAAAAAAGCAGTTCCCAGAACTGGCTGTGTCAGAACCATCTAGATTAATAAGTTCCCCGAGTGAACCAGACACAAACCTGTCTTCTCTACCTGAGAAGGCCACTAGTCTACCCAATAGCCATTCTTCACTTCTTAGTAACAGAACCCTGATTTTATTGCTGGTAGCATACCCAACCAGAAGCAACACTTCTCAGCTTTTCCTGCAAGTTAGTGTGGCCAGATGACTAACTCTGAGCAGTGAATGTAAGTAGAGGTGGTTGTATGTTCTTTCCGAGAAAGCCACTTTATGGGGGATGAAGAATTAGGTGTGAGTTTTTTGTTTTCTACCCATTCCTCCCTTCTATGTGGAATTAGACTTCAGACTGGATTTCTCCGGCAAATATCTTAGAACATGAAGTCGTCTCGAAGTCAGAAGCCACAGATGACAGATTGGATCCCCAATGACCAGGAAACTGCCATACCAGCCTTGTACCGCTTCTTCCACATTCTTTTGTAGGAAGGAAAGTAAACGTGCCATGTTTAGGTGTCTATTATCATATACCATCCAATCCTAAACACAGTGATACTGGCATCTTCGTGGCCTTACCAGATTCCAACACATGACTTTCATTTTCACTCAAGTCTAACTATCTCAACAATGCCACCTGCAGCATGCCATTCGGAAATGTGAAAACGGGGGAAATGCCCATCTTAAGAAGTCATGGAACAGGTCTTCAGGGTTTTCCGTTCATCCTGCTGTCTTGGCCTACCTGAACCCTTCCTAGTAAAGTCACTGCTTATGAGATGTATGGAAGTTGGGAGCCTCCAATACAGGAGGTTAAATGGCCACGAGGGAATGCCTTGGGCACGGTCAACACAGAAAGGCAGCTAAGGAAAATGCAATCTAGCTCAGCTATTGCAACTGGGAGAAGGTAAAGAGTCCGTGAGAAAGCAGCTGTGACAACATCAGGGGGAGGGAATTCATTTATTGCAGGGTTAAGAACCTCTTGTCCTCTCATGGACCTTAAATAAACACAGAGAGAGCCTGGAAGTCATGGTAGCCCACTGAAGAAGACCAAAGTGAGAACCAAAGGAAGTCAGTGGCAATCAAAGCATGGACAGCAGACGGGCAGTTCTTCCCCTGGCACGGGCCATCAGTCATCAGCTCTGGGAAGACACCTCCACTAATTATCTGCCAAACTCACAGTGTTGTTTTGGTTCTTCTCAATTAATTCATTTTTTAAAAATTTGAGCTCTGGTGCAAGAAACCCTTGTAGACATGGCAGGGTTTACTAAGCATCTCAAGATCATTATAAAACGCCAGTCAATGGTTGTTGGACGGCTGGACTCTCGTGCTGGCCATGCTAGGCAACTGCCGTAGAAATGGACGTGGTAGGGTTAGACTCACAGACTGAAGAAAAACAAATTATCCTGACGTAGGGTAAAGCACTGTTGCAGCACCACATTTACACATACTAACATACAGGTAAAGGAAAGAAAATAATATTCTTATAAAAGGAATAAGGATAAATATTAGAGTTGAAACAAAGAAGTTAATTCTGGAAACTGTGGGTGAATTATTGAGATGAGCTATTTTTATACTAGGTTAAATAAGTCTCTGGAGGCTACTTAAGGTAAATTAAAACCATTTATACTTCTTCACTCTTCGGTACTAGGACTGCACGCCTGTCCCTTTGCCACGTGACTACGGCACTTCTACCACAGTGCCCCCCCCACCCCCCAGCGGGAAGTGAAGACGCTCAGCAGAGCCCTGGCTGGGTCAGCTGACCCTCATCTGCAGACCTGACAGCACGAGCGTAACATGCTGTGAGTGTCCGGTTCTTCGGATGTGTTGTTTCTCCACGTCAGCATGGTAATAGGGGTCGACTATGTCCCCCCAATATTTATATGTTGAAATCCTAACCCCCAATGATGATGATATTGGGGGGGGGGTCTGAGAGGCGCTTAAGTCCTTAGGGTGGAGTCCGCATGAATAGGATTAGTGCTCTTAAGAGAGGCGCCAGAGATCTCTCTTATCCTTCCAACACTTGACAACACAGCAAGAAAGGGGTTATCTATGAACCAGATACAGATCTGCCAGTGCTTTGATCTTGGACCTCCAGCCTCCAGAACTGTGAGAAATCAATTTCTGTTGTTGATAAAGCCCCCTAGTCTGTGGTAGCCCAACAGACAAAGCCAGGGTCTGATTCAGTGCTCAAAACACTGCCAGCTAGTAGTAGGCATTTTTAAAGGTTCAGTAATGCAAAAATAAAAGTACATAACCCCAAATATAATGTGTTGAAATCATTTTTGGTGTGTCATAGTAGCATCTTTAAAGTTTGCAAATTATAGAATATTCCACTGGTATAATGAATGTCTTCGTATAAGCTATGCTAACTGATTTTTTGCATTATGATCTAGGGTAATTTAAGTGCAGTCATGGCTTTCCATATCCTACCTTCTGCCTGCAACCATAAACTCCAATAAGTAGCAATGTTCTTTTTGTTTTTTGGGCCTCCGTGCCCTATTGCCTCTGTTCTCATAGCTGAGGAAAACGACCAAAAGACCTACAGGTGGAGAGAGTCATAGAAAGCATCTGGATAGCCCCCCCCACAAGGATCTACACCAAATGAGAGTTCGTTCAGCTATCTTGTTTTAATATCATGTTGTAAATAGCTTCTTTAACCCAGACATACAATCTGTACTTTAAAAAGGTAAAGATTATTTCTTAAAACTAAATGTAAACAGATTAAATGATAAAAATAGATTCTATGCTACTGATTAATCTTTACAGTATTTATTTGCTGCATATCTTTGCAATAAACACATCACCGATTTCCTATTTATCTCTCTCCCCATAATGCCAGGTACACGGAAGTCACTCAAAAGGAGACATATTAAAATGAATAACGAAGGACACAATGCATGGCTTCAAAGCTGTTTACTATTTGGTCAAACAAGAATTTTTTAAATTGTCGGTCGTCAAGGGAAATCTGCATTAGCAGACATGGTAAATGTTGACCTCATCTGCAGTATTGCTGTGTGGTCTGTGGGAAAATGTGATTCCTGAGATCACTGTTGGCTTTTGCCCATCACTTTCCTCCTGTCAGTCATCTCTCCTAAAGTGACGTAAGGGTGTGAACTGGGGTTAGGGTGCTCAATTGCACACCAGCTTTCTATAGCTGCTAAGGGGGCAGACAGGCCCGAACACCTGAAAGAGGCACAGGAATAACCACGGTGTGTGGAAGTTTTCTTCAAGGTATGCCATATAGAAGAAATGTAGACTGAACACAGAAGAAGTCTTTTCTGATCTCCCTCAATCACCCATAAGGAACAGGTTTTCTACTTCACCTGTCCTTGACATGCAGCAATCCATCTGTTATTTTGCATTTATTTAAAATATCCTCTGCTAAATAATTCTGTTTATTTTTAAAAGTAAATTGTTTAAAATTACATTCAATTTCTTTCCATACACCAGCATAGTCTTTCCCATCACAATGCAAACACGTGGGATCCTGAAGCCGAGTGGCCACAGCCTCACACTTTCTGCTGTGGACTGTGGTGCGATTACAGCCCAAGTCATTACAAAAGCAATTCTGGGTTTGTGTGGGACCCGGCAGGGCTTTCACTCAGAGGTAAGGAGTGAGATGAAGTCTGAACTTAGTAGGGCTAACAAAACTTTACTGGTTTCATAATTCACATTTTTTAGGATGGTCTTTAAAACAATGCTACAAGTCCCTGACCGGTATATAAACCAGAAGAAAAGCTGTGAGCCATCTTTCCTTCCCGGGCTGATTAAGGCCTCGGATCATCTCTGTCTGAGTTGTATACATGTCGATCCTCTTCCACGTTTGGACGTACTCGCTCATGAAAGCACTGGAACAAATTACCTGAAAGAAAACCCCTCTGAAACCGCCTGAGCTTTTGAGCCTGCACATACCTTTAGAGGCTTACACAAGCTAGTTTGTATTTTCCTCCGGGCCTGGGGGTCTAAATGATTGTAGAATGCATGAAACAGGAAGAAGTGGGTATTGACCAAAGATCTCCTATACCAGCCTTTTCGGATGGGAACTGAAAACCCTTTGAAGCATTTTTCACAACAAATGATGGCCTATTTAACAGATCTGAAACCAATAATCAGTTCTCTTGACCTACAGTTGAACACAAAATTATCTTTTAACTAAATAGGATCAGCTTAAAAATCCCTTTGGAGATGTTTTTATTTATTAAATGCCTTCATTAACAACACCATCTTTCATTTCCCATTACTCCAGCTCGATTTCTCCTGCATACAAAGTAATGAGCAGAATGGCTGTGAATCCAGTTAACATCCCAGCATTCTGAATCATGAAATAAGTAAAATCGGTTTTTCTTCCAGTTATCTTTTCTCGCAGCATATCGTTCATCTCTGGAAACTGAGAGAGAGAGAGAGAGAGAGAGAGAGAGAGAGGCATTGTTAGATAACTGTTGCCATCTGGTGGTGACACGTAGAACAGCCGCCTAGAGATTTCTGTGGGTGCAGGGGTTAGGATTTAATTCGGATGTTTAAATGTTGTAGTACAGATAGCATAAAAGGGATATCTAGCCCTATCAGACACCAACAGGAATAAAAGCATGGAAATAGTGTTTCCCAAATGAGGGAATCAGTGGGATGGGATTTACCTCATTTTATGGCTCCTATCTGTCTCTTTCTTTGTCTGTGTGTGTGTGTGTCTCTCCCCCTTACTCTCTATGCTCCATCCTGAAAGACTTCAAATGCATATACTCTCTCTCCCCTATCAAGATCTTCACACCCACCCAAACTGCTATCTGAGCTCTTCCCCCTCCAATTTTTCAATGAGCTATACCCTTGAGGTTTCAGCTTAAATCCCACTTTCTAGCAAGTCTTCCCTTAGCCCCTCCTACCTGACGTTAGGTTCCCCTAACATCATCTCTCACCACATACATTGCTTTTCCTCTTAGCTCACAGATTTTTCTTACTCGTAATTATTTAGTCACGGTGTGTGATTTTGTTCATTGAATTTCCGGTTTCCTCTCTTTAAAGACCGAATGCCCCACAGATTCAGGGACTGTGCCTCTCTGCTCACTCCAGTGTCCCCAGTGCTTTACAAATTCCAGGCCAGGCACAGAAATAGCAAGCAATAGTGGCTGATTAAGTCAATTTTTAGAAATCACTATTCATTTAATTCCTGTTCTCTTCAATTTGTTTCCTTCTGCTTGCTCTACCCCTCACAAAATCATAAGGTTTTTAAATAAATCATGTGCTGTTCTAGGATTGAAGGCTATAGCAATCTCATTACGGTGAAAGCAATTAAAACTCCAAGTTCTGTACTTAAAATCTACCCTCACTCAGCAAATAAACTGCACTGAAAAGGCTCCAGAAGATCTGTATGTGCTAGGTCTTTAAATCATATTCCAAAATCATTTGCTATATATACAATGGCACATTGTACCAAAGCATCCAAGAGGGCTCCAGAATCCAATCAGTCCATGTGCCTGATTTAAGAAAGTTGTTACCAGGATAAAGTGAGTGAAAGTTGTGAAACTATTCTGAAAAAAGCAAATCTGCTATAAGAACATACGGCATCATTTGTTAGTATTATTTCCTTAAACTGAACAATTCTAATAGATTCTGTTCTTTAACAGAGAAAGAAGTGATGCCCTAGCATAGATACAGTATGAGACATTAATTCTGTGAAGAAAAATACAAATGCAGTGACAGTTCCGAGAGATGAAATGCTTGCTCTGATAAGAGCCTGCAGAGAGCAAGGAACAGAGCTAGACAGTTATCATTTGGAGCTAAGGATGCAGATGAAGGAAGCTAACTTATTAAATTATGTATGCAATGCATATTTAGTTCCAAATGCAAAGGAAATGTTCCTTGATTTGCATATATGGAGCACATTTTCATTTTCTAGAAAGCTGTCTATGATTCATTTGAAAATGCACGAGACACAGGACCATTGATATTCTCTCTCTTAAACACACACACACACACACACATAAATAAAGACGTGGACACAGCACAGACATAAACAGATACAGATATGTACTGACCCAAGTCAATGTTGTCCAATTTCAGTTTCCCAGCTTTAGTTCAACCCAAAAGGCTCCCACTGTACAGAACTTTGAAATAACAAAATGCTGTTTGCTCTAACAAGTTATTCCCTTCCAAATGTGACATCCTCATAAAAGAGGGGGGAGAGGTCCCGTGGGGACAGACTATAATAGAGTACAAGGTTTGCCTCCCACAAGGCAAAAAACCTGGGAAAACATCTCTACTTCAGCAGAAGTAAATCATTTCTTTTTCTACCAGTAAGACCATAGATCAAAAGATTAGTGAGAATCACTTTCAAATTACTACTAATACGAGAAGAGTTATCTGTTGAACCAGGAATGTTTTTAAATTACAACAGAATTTCCACACTGTGGAAAGCGGAAGGTTATCCTCGTCACTCATAACCCAGAAGTTTAATTCTAAATTTTAAATTAAAATTTTAAAATTTCTTACCATATCCGCCAGAGAGATATAGAGGAACATGCCTCCAGCAAGGGCAAATATAATATTTGGAGCAAAATTGTTGCCCACCAAAATGCCAAAAGCTAGCCCAACATAGCAGGAACATGCCGACAGGAAATTGAATAACAGGGCTTGCCGAGTGCTCATTCCTGCACTGAGTAGGATCACAAAGTCCCCTAGAAAAAGAAGAAAACATCAAGTGAATAGTTTGGGCTATTTTTGGATGAGAAAAGATAAGCATCAACGTCCAACCAGGGCTCCTTCATTTTGATGCATCAGTGGGATGTTTAAGAGTGTGTCGCCTAAAATGTCTCACGCCACCGAAACCAGGAAGTGAACGACATTCACAGTATGAACACAGCCTCTTACCTAACTCATGAGGAAACTCTTCACACAGAATTGCTATAGAAGTACTGAGTCCCTGAAGAAGAGACAAGGTGCAGGAAGCCCCAATCGCCAGGCCATCGATGAAGTTGTGGAGGGCATCACTGAGCGTTATCATCCAGGCAATTGTCCCTATTTTTGACAGTTTGGGTCCCTTCAAACAGGTACACGAACTTGACTCTGCTTTGCTATCCTGTAAAATAACAGAAAATCAACCAACAAAATAACCAACATTTTTTTTTCTTAGAGAGAAACTGAGAAAGAGTGTGTTCACAGAAGCTGGGGGAAGGGGCAGAGAGAGAATCCCAAGCAGGCTCCAGGCCCCAGACTGACGTGGGGGCTCGATCTCACTACCAGGAAATCACTACCTGAGCAGAAATAAAGAGTCCCATGCCCAACCCACTGAGCCACCCAGGCGCCCCAATAACCAACATGTCTTGAAAGTCGAAGAGATACACAGAAGTAGGAGCTGTGTTATGTATTAAGACAAATGGTTCCAACAGAGAGTCTTTCAAGAACTCCTAATCATTTATAACAACAAGAAAACAACAAAAAAAAAATTATGGTAGGGAGAAAGGAAATGAATAGGTCGGCAGGCCTTGAACAAGCCACTTAAAAGACATCATACTCTGGTTTCCCCTTAAAAAAATCCTTTTGATTTGTATGAACAGTTCCTACCATTGCCTATTGCCTTCCTAAAATGTAACAGATACTAACCTAAGAATCTGATTCATTTGCATACTTTAAAATAAAGGAAGTTTTCCAAGGGCTAAATTTAAAGTCTTCTTCCATGTTACAATGTACATGTGAAATCCACATTTAAAGCACAATGACATCAAAGAACATTTATTTTAATCCCTCCTGTGTTATCTGAGCAGCTTATCTGAGCCTCAGTTTCTTCCATTGTGAAATGAAGATAATGTACTAAATGATTCTTTTATTTTTCAATGACTTACTAAGTTTCCATTGTGTTCCAAAGTAGTGTGTCGGTGATTAAGCTGTCACAACGTGTTCCCTATCAGCTCTAAATTTCAATGATTCTCTTAACACATTTCATGAAATGTGATTGGAACAGGCTGGCCTTTGCACTAACACCTCTTTCCATTTTGGAACAATAATAAAAACAGAAACTCCTACCACAAACCCTTTGTAAGAATTTAGATTTCCATAAAATTTACAAAATTGTATAAAATCAAATACCAAATGTCAACTAAAGCATTTTTCAGAAACTGTAAAAAAAGATAATAAAATGCAAATTTATTTTTAAGTAGGGAAGCAATTTGCAATTAACTGAAGAACATTTTATTCCTAATTCTCCTCCCCTCAACTCTACCTCAACAGCTAATCAACATACTTATTGAGCCTCTGCAATTTGTAAAACAGTGTGCTGGGTGCTATGGGGAGTGCAGAGAAGTGGAAAATATAACTTCTGTCTTCAAGAAGTGTATTTATATTGGAGAAACAAGATGTAAAGAATATGACTGACTCTTTAAAAAATGTTCAGTAGACATCCGGCTGAGAAGGGCTGCCTTCCAAGCCATCATCTGAGTGGTTGTAGATTTATTCCAATGTTGTTTCCTTGCTCAAAACACTTTGGGGACTGCTCTTTCAGAATTGACTGAGCAATTCTGAAATTTGCCACTAGTGGCAAATTAGTGGCAAATCTTCATCTTTGGGGAAGTTCTTCTGTGGAGACATAGCCAAAAGTCCTTTGGAGTCATTAAATTCTTAAATTATCATGGAAGAGGGGGGTTGTTACTTGTCGTAGCAGTGGTTGTAGTAGTAGCAGGAACCGTAATAGTAACAGGAAGAGACACCGCAAAGTCACAGAGCATTTGTCATGTGCCAGGCACCGCTCTAAGTACCTGAGATATTTAATTCCTTTAGACAATTCTGTGAATTAAGGTCTACTATATCATCATTCTAGAGTTGAAGAAACTAAAACACAGAAATGTTCGTGAACTTATCGAAGGACGCAAAAGAAAAAAGTGGACTCTTTTTAGTAACTGTTTTACGACTCCAAATTTATGGGGATGGGAGGACACTTCTTGTTCGAAATAGGCTCTGAAGGCAATTCATAAGAATACCCACTTCTCTTAAAAAACTCTTCTAAACAGTTGAAGCCATGTTGGGAGAAGTGTTCAATCTTCTTTCATTTTAAAGGTAAATCTCAGCAGCACAAAAAGAAGTCCATCTGGTCTTCAAATGTGGTCTTTTTCTTTACAGTGTTAAAAGGTAAACTGAGGTAAAAAGATAAACTGAGGTAAATTTAAAACTTTAAGAGTTTATTTGAAAAAAACTGATTCAAATTAGGCAGCGTCGAACCGGATCTGGTTAGGAGCATTCCTTTGACAGAAGCTCAGGGAGAGAATTTTACGAAGAACAGGCAGAAGCAAAGCAAGAAAATTATTGATTAACTATCACTTAAAGCACAGTTGGCTTTTTGTGACCAATTGTCTTTAGGTTTTGATTTCATAACCTTGAGGTATTTATAGGCTTAGATTTGGGTTTGTTTACATAGGCTGCCAAGGCATTAGAGCCACCCCAGTTTAATGGCCTACTTATTTAATTAATTTAACAATTGATACATCGTAAATGGACAACATAATAAACAATCACATGATTTAGTACAGGTCATCTGGGTGATTCGGGTAAGAAATGCCCCAGAGCAGGAAGCAATAACTGCCAAAGAAGAAACAAAAGTGGTCATGAGAAAAGCCATAGAGGAAGAGACCTTGGTTTTGCAACAGACACTTAATAAGACCAGTTGTTTTCATCTTCCAACTTGGTTTACATAATCAAATATTTATAATGTCTTTATTTACTTTTGAGGATTTAGGGAAAAGATTAAAAGACCAAATCCTGACTACCTGATATTATGTACAGAGTCTGTATACAAACTCCTTTAATTCTGAAAAAGAAATTAAATTAATATATCAGGCATGATTCTCTTACCTCTAAGTACAGATATTATTGACTATATTTCTTATGCTCTATAAGCTTTTGTGTCAAATGACACTGTTGGGTAGGTTAATGGCCATACATTTTTAATATTTTTGGAAGAAACGTAAGTAGGCAAACATTCGCAAAGAGCTTGCTTTTAATTCACCTGACACTAAGCCACTGAGCAAAGAAAACACTAAATTTAAGTCCCTCTAGTTAAGTTAGTGAGTATTCTTGTCTCTCCTTTTCTTTATTTGTGTTTGCTGTTGTTGTCATTGTTTGCTTGCTTGCTTGCTTCTGTGACTTATATAGTACATTTGAGGGGTTTTATTTAGGATATTTTTTTTTCTTTAGGGTATTTCTAACCTCAGCCGTGATGAGGCAATTCAATCTAGTGAAAAAACCTAGGTCTGAACCCTAGGAGAACCGAATTCTACCTTGGCTCTGACAGGAATTTCTCTGTAATCATCAGCAAGGCTCTTAACATCTCTCATCTTAGTTATTAATGGAAATAAAAGTCAAAGTAAAGTGAAGACTACTGAGAATAGGGGAGGGGGAAGAATGCATGAACCAAAGTTATAAGAGTAGAAGGGAAGAAGCAAAAAGGAAAAGGAAAACAAAATAATAAGAAATCAAAGCAAAGAAATCAAGTAGACTTCTTGCAGAGTCATTATGTTTAAGCAAAGAGGAGGAAGATCAAAAAGAGGAGGAGGGCAGAAGGGGCAGAGGGGAAGAACGTAAGGAGAAGGACATGTGGTGTGCGGTGGGGAAGAGAAGGAAGAGACATGGAAAGAAGAGGAAGCTATGAAGGATGGAGAAAAAGAGTAAAAAGGAGGAAGTGGAGGAGAACAAAGAGGAGGAGGAAGAAAGTGAGGAAAGAAAAAAGGACTTAGCTACCCTTTAGTAGGATATGAATCATATAGATATGTCTTATCTGTGCAGTGCAATTTTATACAGAGTCAGAGAGACAATGAATGTCTATATATTTCCACATATAAAGATGTCCAAAACATAGTGTTGAGATAAAATGTGTGTGTGTGTGTGTGTATCAGCATGGACAATCTTTTGTTAAAATAAATATTATTATAATTACATGATGGTCTAAGTGCAAATATATTTGGAACGATATTTACAGAATTGGTAATCACAGTTCTCCTTGGGAGACAGTATTGTGGATAATCCCTGAGGGCTTTTTTTCTTTTTCTCTCTCATGGATTTTTTTCTGGATTTTTTTTTCATTTATTATATATCATTTTAATACTCAAGAAAACAAAACATTCAAGACATGGTATGAGAAATAGCAAGAGGGAAAAGTGAACTTGTCATGATTCAGGAGTTATCACCAGCAAACAAGGTAAAGCTGGAGAATCAGGCTGCCTGCCAGACTGTCTGCATTGAAAACAGCATGTATTGACCTACTAAAATGAAACTTTGTTTGTTGGGTTAATGGTTGTAAAGACCAGCGTGAGCACACCCAGATCTCATTGTGCATTTGAGAAGGCAAAATGAACCATGATTAATGAAACTGTTCTTATGGCTTATTGTCTATTTGCCTATATTGATAAGAAGGTAAAAGTGAACAGCCATTGCAGGTAAAAGTTAAATTCCCAATTCTAAATCCCATGCTAAAAGAATTTTACAGAGGAAGAGCTCTGATAAAAATAAAACCAAACCAAAAAGGAAAGGAGCAACCCACCAAAAACCATAAAGAAGATGGTAAAAGGAAGTATAAATGACAACAAAAGATGAAACATTATATGCAAAAAATATATATAAATTCAATGCCCATGAAAGAGAAATTAATGTAATATAAATAAAAATAATAAAATGATATTTTAAGAGGCAGCACATAAGGGAGGGTGAGATTTAAGGAGAGGAGCACTGAGTGCAAGTTAGCTTAACGATAAAGGATATATGCCTTGGCATCAAATAGGCGTGAGTTTGAGTAATGGCTCCTTAATTGCTTTTTGTGCTGTAGAAAGTTACTTGGGTCCTAGCTAACCCAATAAGACAGGAAAAGGAAATAAAAGGCAAAAAAATTGGGAAGAAAGAAATAAAACTGTCTTTGTTGGCAAACGACATACCTAAATGCAAATGCAAAACTAAAAAACTTGAAAATAACATAGGAGAAAACCTAGATAACCTTGATTAGGGCAATGAATTTTTATTTTATTTTTTTTTTTTTAAGATTTTATTTATTTATGTGACAGAGAGACAGCCAGCGAGAGAGGGAACACAGCAGGGGGAGTGGGAGAGGAAGAAGCAGGCTCACAGCGGAAGAGCCTAATGTGGGACTCGATCCCGGATCGCCAGGATCACGCCCTGAGCCGAAGGCAGACGCTTTAACGACTGCGCCACCCAGGCGCCCCAGGGCAATCAATTTTTAGATACACCAAAAGCACAACATATGAAGGAAATAATTGACAACCGTTCATTAAAATTAAAAACTTCTGTCTGACAATGTCAACAGAATGGAAAGACAAGCCACAGACTGAGAGAAAATACTTGCAAAAGATACATCTGATAGAGAACTATAAAAATATACAAAGAACTCTTAAAACAAAACAATAAGAAAACAACCTGATTTAAAAATAGGCCAAAGACCTTAACAGACACCTTACCAAAGGAACTACAGATAGCAAATAAGCATATGAAAAGATGCTCCATATCATACATCATAGGGAAATGAAAATTAAAACACAAATGAGATACCACTGTACACCTAATAGGATCACAAAAATTGGGAACACTGACAACACCACATACTAGCAAGGACGTGGAGCAACAGGAACTCTCATCCATTACTGATGAGAATGCAGAATGGTACAGCCACTTTGGGAGACAGTTTGGCAGTTTCTTATAAAACTGAACACACTCTTGCCGTGTGATCCAACAATCATGTTCCTTGGTATTTCTCAAAGAAGTTGAAAACTTATGTCTACAAAAAAATCTTGCACACAGATACTTACAGCAGCATTATCCCTAATTGCCAAAATTTGGAAGCAACTAAAATGTCCTTCAGTATGTGAATGAATAAATAACTGTAGGACATGTTATATTAACACCCCCCAAAAAATGAAGTATTAAGTTGTGAAAAGATATGAGGACTCTTAAATGCATATTACTCAGTGAAAGAAGACAATCTGAAAAGGCTGTACGATTTCAACTCTATTACAGTGTGGAAAAGGCAAAACTATGGAGACAGGTAAAGTATCAATGGTTGCCAGGGATTGGGGGAAGAGGGATGGATAGGCAGAGCACAGAATTTTTAGGGCAGTGAAAATACTCTATACGATACTACACTGATGCATACATGTCATCACACATTTGTCCAAACCCATGGAATGTACACCACCAAGAGTCAACTACGAACTATGGACTGTGGGTGATTATGATGTGTCCATGTAGGTTCATCAGCTGTAACAAACGTCCTGACTTGGTGGGGGATGCTGGTAACAGGGGAGGCTATGCGTGTGTGGGGGCAGACGCTCTATGGAAAATCTCTAAACTTTCTTCTCAATTTGCTGTGAACCTAAAACTGCTCTTAAAAAAATAATAATAAAGTCCTTTAAAAAAAATCACTTTGAATCTGCCTTCAAATTCCTTACCTGTAGAATGGAAAAAATAATATTACTGATGTCACAGGATTGCTGTGATGGTGAAATGAGATGTTTAAAAGCCGCTAAATACTCCTTGAATGCTTATGATCATTTCCCATAGATCACGCTCCCTAACACAGTACAGATGAACACAGAATTATTACAAGAAAACAAGAACTGCCTACAAGTGTGCAAGACAAGAGATTTCTCACATATGATCCTTTAATATATTTAGGAATACACTGATCAAGATTATTGAAGAAAAAAGGGAGAAAAATTAAATCTACCAAAAAAAAAAAAAAGAGCTTTAGAAAAGGGAGGGGGTTCAAAGACTCGTTAACCAGGAAAAAGGAAAACTTTTAACAAAGATGCTTGAGCTTGAACATAAATATATTCTTGAAGAAAACTACTGAACTTTCAACTACGGAGTCCAAGGTGTAGGAAGGGGCCAGGAGGTTAATTAGTAGAACCCACCATGAAAAGTATGAAATCTGACTTGGTAAGTTTACATGAGTCAGATAGTCGACTGGCTATAGGAGAAAAGGAATCTCAAAGATGTAAAGTAATACCTTGCACACTCAGTACTTCACAGTTTACAAGGTGCTTCCGTATGCTAGGTTCTTCATTTTCTTTTGACCTTTACAACATCCTCATGAGTGCAACAGAAGAGATACTGGCATCTTTACTTTAAAGATGATGGAAATGACAATCCAGGAATACAAATGACTTGCTCTAAGTCATATGGGAGCTGTTGGGATTAGGCTGTTCAATTATTTACTAAGCACCTATTTCACAGCAGGCAGGAGCTGTGCTAAGAACTGAGGACAGACACATAAATCAGAGGATCTCCATCAGGCTGGAATTCATAATCCAGAAAGGAACAGCCACGATTCAAACTCCAGGCCTGTGATAAATAGCTCTTATCTGCCCTTCCAGAATAACCATCTACCCCCTCACCCTGCTCTGTCCTGAATGAGCCACCTCGATAGGCTTTTTGTCCTATACTCTCATTTGAGATTAACCACTGGGGAGCTCTAGAGGGAGTTCAGGAGAGAAAGGAGGGACAAGTCAGGATATTGATTCCTCTGATACCCATTTGTGTGGTCATCTAAGGCTATCCGTGACCCTCAGATGAAGGCCACAGCTCTTCTCAAGACAACTCTTTGCAGATTCTAGTAACTGCTGTCTCCCCTCCACGCTGTTCAGTCTAGGCATGATAAAAATTTTGCAATTACCAGTCCCTGTGGTCCTCTTACACCCCACTCACACCTTATACATATATCTTCCTGATGTTATTCTAATTTGAGCATTCCATCTGTTTCCTATTGGAATCCTAAATGATACAATCATTAGTGTTGGAAGTGGCCATAACAGGCCTCCCAAATGGGTTTTAATTGGGTTTTTCATATATATGAAGTATGGGGACATAGCACATTGTAAGTGGGCTGCATTTTTCAGTGATGCCTAGAAGAGAAAAGGGCTCTGCAAGGTCTGGGCTAGCCTTCCTGTCATTTGGTTCTTATGACCCAGCAGACCCAATGAAATTAGAAGAGTCTATGGCAGACAGAGATACTGAAAGGAGCCTTGGCAAGCCCTGACCAGAGAATCACAGTGCAAACCCCTGAGATGTTAGAGTAAAGCCATGTCCTCTTTTGCCACTAACTATTATTCCCTTTTTCAAGGCATCCCCCTTGCTTGTTCCTGGATCCTTACAGAGACTTATCTCGTGCCCATGGGACAGCAAGTGGCTGTGAGATCATCTGCAACATGAACTGGATGTTACCTGGGCCATCAAGTCATAAAATCAGCTGTTCACACCAGCATTCCATTATTAAACTGTGTATGTAAGAACAGGCCCACACCAGCCTTAGAAGACACAACGAACTGCAATGGCAGGTGATTCAGACCTCCACAGCATCTGAGCCTAATGCTTCATTTCTTTTCCCTCAACAACAGTAAGGCTTCATGGTCAGTTCCCTAAAGCCAGTTAACTGTGGAGACATCTGTAGGTGTGCCAGCACCAGACAGCTATATGATTTTACTCACAATGACCTTAAAATACAGTGATAAAGGAAAATTCTCCACATTGGCAGAACTTTAAGGTATAGTGTTAAACTTCATGTAAAAGAAATGACTGAGATATAGATCTGTACTAACTGGTGGGTGGGTGCTAGAAGGTTGGCTAGATGGTCAGAAACTTCCAAAAGCCAAAATTGGATACTGGTGGCAAAGAGATCTGGACAGAAATATACAGATGGACCTCTTATAAAAGGCATAGAGTGTGAAGATTCTTCTATCCTGTAAAATCTCATAAGAGACTATCACAGAGGGTAGTCTCAATAATAAAGTGAACAAGAAGATCTAATTGACCCCCTTGTTTATGGGGTCAGAATAGTGGGGATAGTGACTAGTCACAGCTCAGCATTATCTCCTTCTAGCCAGGGTTGATCTGGTTTGCATTGAAGAAGGTCCAACCTGTTAAAAACCAGGATTGATGCTGAGCCCCCAAAAAGGCATCATCACCCAATGGGATGGGAAGGCCCAGCTGGCTATACTCAGAGGCAGGATGATTACATTGATGATCCCTCCCATTATAAGGGGGTACTCCTTGGACTCACGAAGATAGACATATGTTATACGCCTTCCCTGCTTTCAGTGTTTCTGCTAGCATCACCATGCATGGATTTATAGTGTGCCTGATATATAGCCAAGATAACCTATATAAATTATCTCCAAACCATTTTGCAGCAAAGCAAGTGAGACAATCAGCTCAATCCTTAGAATTCACATGTCATATCACTTTCCCCTTCATAGAAGAAACTAGCCTGATAGAATTATGGAATGCCCTAGTGAAGGCTCAGCTAAGGTGTAAGCCAAGAGATAAAATCCTGAGAGATTGGAGCTCTGCCCATAGGATGTAGGTATGTGCCTTACACCAGCACAACGCACCTGAAGCATTCTTGCTTTCTGTCCCCAATACCTTAGACTTGGTGAGTTTGAAGGTCCTAATGTCCAAGGGAATAACTCATCCACCAGAAAACATGGTCATTTTCTGATTCATTCGAAGTGGAGATTAATCCCAGGAAATTTAAGGTTCTTTATATCCATAAACCATAGGTAAATGAGGAAGTCACTATATTGCCTAGGATAATGGCACCCAATGATCAGGAAAACCTGAGTTGCTGCCACAAAATAAAGATAAGAAAAATGTCTGGAACTCAGGAAATTTAGTGGGGCACTTCTTAATACTCCCCTTCCAATGATCCTTGCCAAGGAAGAAGAGCAACAAGCCAGTGAAGTCCAGACCACCAAGGACTCAGATCTGGCAGGAAGGAAGGTCTGGGTCACCACAATTGGAAAAGGACTTTACCAGTCAAGGTGATATCAGACAGTAAGGTAAGTACAGAAGGTTTAGTGGAAGGAGGCAGCTATAATTACTGGCTTAGGCCTTATAACCATCTACGGAAGCTAGGATCAGCTATAATTTAAATTTATATTCTTTATTGCATCTCTTCTCCCTATCTCCATCCCCTGGTATTTTATATGAAGAATACTGGTGGCAGCCAACATTTTAGTTCTAGATTGCATATTACTGAACTACTACCACACGGAGATGACACACCACACAGTAGTTGATGGGGATTTATGCAGTCTCTGTGCTGAGGACATGCATCTTTCACCCAGGTGAAGGGCAAGAGTGGAGGCTGACAGAAAAAAGGGCTGGAGTATACCAGATATCTTTCATTTCCCCTTCCAGATCCAGTTTCCACCCTTCTTTTTCCAGTTTTCTGCTCTATGAGACCAGTATCAACTGCGTCAAAGGGCTCCCATGCTCCTGGCTTCTAGTTGGTTCCAAACAAAGAGCTCTAATATAAAATTGGAGGGAAAGAAGAGAGGGAGACCAAGGTACTTATTCTCTGGGCTCCTTATTTGAGGGATAACTTGAGCTGGCTATAATTAGAGATCACTGTTCCCCGTACAGTGCTTTTCTATGCAAGACTACCTCCTAGGTTCTAGTAACTTCTTCCTTCCCTTTTCCCTTTGATTATTCATAGTTTGATAAGTTTACTCATAGCTCCACTATTCCAAGTCCCAGTTTTACAGCATTCTCCCTTGTTGTTCACCTACACCTGGCTCAGAGTTTTGTAAATGGTCCCTTTCCTATTTATTATTTATCCTTATTTGAATGTGCCACCTCTTTCTGGAAAGAACATGACTGATTTAAAGTCTAATGCTGTTTCCATACAAAATGCTCACAGACTCTACATATACCATCAAATATATTTTAATGGGGAAAATTACAAAAAGGATTAAATAGATATAAAGATATCATAAAGAGTTAAAGGTGCCATACAAATGTAAAATTTTAGGAGTGCTGGGTGGCTCAGGCAGTTAAGTGTCAGACTCTTGATTTCATCTCAGGTCATGATCTCAGGGTTGTTAGAATGAGCCCCATACTGGGGTGGAGTCTGCTTAAGATTCCCTCTCTGTCTCCCTTTCCCTCTGCCTCCCTCTCTCTCTCGCCCTCTCTAAAAATAAAACATAAAAATAAATTTAAAAAATAACAAATGTAAAATTTTAGTGGGCTTTGTTTTATGAGTGTATTTTCTAGTAATCTTTATATTCTTTATAGCTGGTGTTTCCTTTGTCCTTCCTCTGGCCCCGAAAAGTCAGTCTCAGATCACTATAACCGAAATGAAACTTCATACAAGAAAGAAGAAATCAATTTTATCTTTAATGTATGCAACCAAACAGTATTCAAATGTGCTTAGTCTCTAGTCATTTGGTTTTAGGAAAAGCTCATAACTATTTCCAAAACTCCCCTTGCTAATGAAAATAACCATTAACAGGAAAATAACAATTTCCAGAAACCTTGAAAATTGTTTCCTTTCCCTCCATCCCTTCAGTGGAATGTGAGTAAAGTTGTTTTGGTCTTTAGGAGTTGAAATTATTGCCTTTCATTTTCAGTCTGGGACCATATCATTTTACTGTCTTGAAAAAAATTACTTAGGAGAAATCTGACAGGTTTTCAAGAAATATGCTACTATTTCACCAATGGAGTTTAAAGTATACACTAATTAAGTATTTGCAGTTATCCTAATGGACCATTTACACCACTCTAAAAGGTTGCCTACCACTACTACAGATGGGAAGAGCATTAATGCTCTTGATACGTTCGGGAAGCAGGATATCATTTCTTATAAAAAGCCTTTATAATGTGCGTCCCAGCCCACACAACTCTCGTTGTTACTGAGAAGTCTTAAAGGGAGTCAGGAGGCACCAGAAAACTGGTTAAGTTTTAACGTAAGCTGGAGAATGTTGCTACGCTCTTGAAAAGTAGTGTTCCCCAAATCCAGGAATATCTACATTGCTCAGCATCAGAGCTTCCAGAATTGTTCAGACAAGGAAAGAGGGGTAGGATGGGATATGGTAGAGGAACCAGCCCCATGTGGGAGCTGCTCTGTCGTGTAATTACCATTTGACACGAATTATGTCTAAAGAATTGAAATGTAGAAGATCCCACCCAATGTAATACACACTCCTTCAAAAGATGAAGGAGTTTTCCCTGATGGGCAGAGAAGATCTAGAAATGTAAGCCCCTGAGCAGGAAGGTTCTTAGTCTTCAAGTGTTTGAGTTTCTTCCAAATTTTTCCGTGCAGTTGAGTTCCAATTTCAAAGCGTTGTGGTCTGAGAATATGCAGGGAATAATTTCAGTCTTTTGGTATCAGTTGAGACCTGTTTTGTGTCCCAGAACATGGTCTAGTCTTGAGAATGTTCCATGGGCATTAGAATAGAATGAGTATTCTTTGGTTCTGGGGTGTAGTGTTCTATATATATCTCTGAGGTCCAACTCGTCGAGTATGGCATTCAAAGCCCTTGTTTCTTTGTCGATTTTTTGCATGGGTGTTCTGTCTATTTCTGATAGTGGAATGTTGAGGTCCCCTACTATTAACGTATTTTTATCTATATGTCTCTTTATTCTGGTTAAGAGTTGGCTTGTGTATCTTGCTGCTCCCCTGTTGGGGGCATATATATTTATAATTGTCATATCCACTTGTTGGATACATCCTTTAAGAATAATATAGTGCCCTTCTGTGTCTCTAACTATAGTCTTTAGTTTAAAATCCCATCTGTCTGATATGAGCTTTCTATTGAGGTCCACTGGCGTGAAAGATGGTATTCCATCTCTTTACTTTCAGTCTGAATGTATCTTTCGGTTCAAAATGAGTCTCTTGTAGACAGCAAATGGATGGGTCAGAACCTTCCAGCCAATCTGCAACCCTGTGGTGTTTTATGGGATGGTTCAAACCATTTACATTAAGACTGATTACTGAGAGATATGATTTTAATGATGCCATGTTGCCAGTAAAGTCTTTGTTTCTATAGATTGTGACTTTCTGTTCTGTATCACTCTTGGGGCCTTTTTACTTTTATAGAACCCCCCGTAATATCTCCTGTAGGGCTGGTTTCGTGGTTACGAAATTGGTCAATGACTGGCGATTCTGGAAGGTCTTTATTTCTCCATCAATTCTGAATGACAGCCTTGCTGGATAAAGGATCCTTGGCTGCATGTTTTTCTCTGAAAGAGCTTTAAATATGCTCCCCCAACCCTTTCTCTCATTCCAGGTCTGTGTAGACAGGTCTGACGTAATTCTGATGCCTTTGCCTTGGTACGTGAGAAATTTCTTTGCCCTGGCCGCTTTCAATACTGTATCCTTGCATCTAATATTTGCGAAATGCACTATGACGTGACGTGGCGTAGGTTTGTCGTGGTTGAGCTTGGGAGGGGTCCTCTCTGCCTCTTGGACACGAATGTTTGTTTCCCTTGCTAGATTAGGGAAGTTTTCAGCTACAATTTGTTCAAATATCTCTTCTAGACCTCTGTTTTTCTCCACCCCCTCGGGGATGCCGATGATTCTAACATTGGATCGTTTCATTGAGTCAGTAATCTCCCGTAACCTACATTCGTGGGCGTGGATTTTTTTAAGACCATCTTCTATTTTCATTTTTTCCTCTATTAACCCATCCTCCAATTCACTAACCCGTTCCTCTGCTTCTGCGACCCTGGCCGTCAGAGCCTCTAGTTCATCATGACCAAGTGGGATTCATCTCTGGGACGCAAGGGTGGTTCAACATTCACAAATCAATCAGTGTGATACATCATATCAACAAGAAAAGTCTCAGGAACCATATGATCCTCTCAATTGATGCAGAAAAAACATTTGACAAAATACAGCATCCTTTCCTGATTAAAACCCTTCAGAGTGTAGGAATAGAGGGTACATTTCTCAATCTCATAAAAGCCATCTATGAAAAGCCTACTGCAAATATTATTCTCAATGGGGAAAAGCTGGAAGCCTTTCCCTTAAGATCAGGAACACGACAAGGATGCCCACTCTCGCCACTATTATTCAACATAGTACTAGAAGTCCTTGCAACAGCAATCAGACGACAAAAAGGGATCAAAGGTATTCAAATTGGCAAAGAAGAAGTCAAAATGTCTCTCTTTGCAGATGACATGATACTCTATATGGAAAACCCAAAAGAAGCCACTCCCAAACTATTAGAAGTTATAGAGCAATTCAGTAACGTGGCAGGATACAAAATAAATGCTCAGAAATCAGTTGCATTTCTATACACGAATAACGAGACCGAAGAAAGAGAAATTAGGGAATCCATCCCATTTACAATAGCACCAAAAACCATACGTTACCTTGGAATTAACTTAACCAGAGACGTAAAGGACCTATATTCTAGAAACTATAAATCACTCTTGAAAGACATTGAGGAAGACATAAAAAGATGGAAAAATATTCCATGCTCATGCATCGGAAGAATTAACATAGTTAAAATGTCCATGCTACCCAGAGCAATCTACACTTTCAATGCCATCCCGATCAAAATACAGAGGACGTTTTTCAAAGAACTGGAACAAACAGTCCTTAAATTTGTATGGAACCAGAAAAGGCCCCAAATCACCAGGAACTGTTGAAAAGGAAAAACAAAGCTGGGGGCATCACAATGCCGGATTTCGAGCTGTACTACAAAGCTGTGATCACAAAGACAGCATGGTACTGGCACAAAAAACAGACACATAGACCAATGGAACCCAGAAATGGACCCTCGGCTCTTTGGGCAACTAATCTTTGACAAAGCAGGAAAAGACATCCAGTGGCAAAAAGACAGTCTCTTCAATAAATGGTGCTGGGAAAATTGGACAGCTACATGCAAAAGAATGAAACTTGACCACTCTCTCACACCATACACAAAGATAAACTCCAAATGGACGGAAGACCTCTATGTGAGACAAGAATCCATCAAAATCCTAGAGAAGAACATAGGCAGCACCCTCTACGACATTGGCCAAAGCAACCTTTTTCATGACACATCTCCAAAGGCAAGAGAAACAAAAGATAAAATGAACTTGTGGGACTTCATCAAGATAAAAGGCTTCTGCATGGCCAAGGAAACAGTCAAAAAAACTAAGAGGCAGCCCATGGAATGGGAGAATATATTTGCAAATGATGCTATAGATGAAAGACTGGTATCCAAGATCTACAAAGAACTTCTCAAACTCAATACACAAGAAACAAATAAACAAATCATAAAATGGGCAGAAGATATGAACAGACACTTTTCCAATGAAGACATACAAATGGCTAACAGACACATCAGGGAAATTCAATCAAATTCAAATCAAAACCACACTAAGATACCACCTTACGCCATTTAGAATGGCAAAAATTGACAAGGCAAAAACAACAATTGTTGGAGAGGATGTGGAGAAAGGGGATCCCTCCTACATTGCTGGTGGGAATTCAAGTTGGTACAGCCACTCTGGAAAACAGTGTGAAGGTCCCTTAAAAAGTTAAAAATTGAGCTACCCTATGATCCAGCCATTGCACTACTGGGTATTTACCCCAAAGATACAGACGTAGTGAAGAGAAGGGCCATATGCACCCCAATGTTCATAGCAGCATTGTCCACAATAGCTAAATCGTGGAAGGAGCCAAGATGCCCTTCAACAGATGACTGGATTAAGAAGTTGTGGTCCATATATACAATGGAATATTACTCAGCTATCAGAAAGAACGAGTTCTCAACATTTGCTGCAACATGGACGGCACTGGAGGAGATAATGCTAAGTGAAATAAGTCAAGCAGAGAAAGACAATTATCATATGGTTTCTCTCATCTATGGAACATAAGAACTAGGAAGATCGGTAGGGGAAGAAAGGGATAAAGAAAGGGAGGGTAATCAGAAGGGGGAATGAAGCATGAGAGACTATGGACTCTGAGAAACAAACTGAGGGCTTCAGAGGGGAGGCGGGTGGGGGAATGGGATAGACTGGTGATGGGTAGTAAGGGGGGCTTGTATTGCATGGTGCACTGAGTGTTATACGCAACTAATGAACCATCGAACTTTACATCAGAAACCAGGGATGTACTGTACGGTGACTAACATAATATAATAAAAAAAGTTTAAAAAAAAAGAAAAAGAAATGCAAGCCCCTTAGGGCAAGAAGCTTGGGAAAAGTGAAAAGAGACAAGGAAGGAGAGATGACAGGAGGGTCGCGAGCAAGGGCTAGCTGAGGTCACTGTGACCAAGCAGGTAACTAGACCCTAGAGGAAGTGTTAAGAAATAAGCAACCGGCCAGGGGTAGAAAGGAAAATGAGCACCAGAGAGTTAGAAATCAAAAGCTGTTCTCTGTGAGGGGGCAGCCAGCAACCCGATCTATATCTCAGTAGTTCAAAAAAACAGAGACTATCTCTACTTCATATTTGGAAAGTAAGAACTGGGAATGCACAGGGGATAAGGGCAGCAGGACCTCGTTCCGTCTTAAAGATGTAACTGTGACACTCTAAAGATTTGCTCACCAGTTTAAGAAGTTTTATAGCGGAGAACTGAGCATGGAAGATACAGGACATACTCACTGGCCCAGAACAGTAATAATAACATTAGTAGTATAAGTTCTTTACTCTTCCCAACAACCCTGAGTGGTTATTATTCCCATTTTACAGACGAGAAAACTGAAGTATGAAGAGGTTAAATAACATGCCCAAAGTCCTACCTCTAGAAAGGAGCAGAGACAGGATTTAAACACCTATGCCAAACTAACACGGCTGTGATCTCTAGCAGATGTGGAATTTTATTTTCTTTCTTGTTCGCCCCAGTATCTAGCATGGCTGCAGGCATTCCGAATATTTGTTGTCTGAAGAAATGAAGGTGTAATAACAGTAAAAGTACATTTTCTCTCACGACAGGCTCACAAATCGTTGTCATGTGAAGCATCTATTCCAGTCTCTCCAAAGAGCAAACACATGGACACTACACACCTATGTTGAGAAGGGTGTGCACAGAAGAATATTCACTCATCAATTCTAAATTGGTTCATCTACATTAAAAAACTCTGCAACTGCAGAAGTGTTTCTGTTGTCTTTTGATTCCTTGCCAGTTCTTTGTGACTAAAAGTTGTGGAGCCAGATCAGAAGCTCCTGGAGGACAAGGACTTGTTTTCATTTCAGCCCAGAGTTTAACGTTAGTAGGTGTTCGGTAAGTGTGTTCTTTAAATAAATGATGGGGAGTGGGGACTTGTTTTGCTAAACCGAGTGGAGAAGTGGAATGCGGAAATTACACTTTCACCAACAGATCTCAAGAGTGCTCCCACCTCCATCCCAGAGACCATTAAAGGGCAGGAGATTTTTATCAGCAGCCACCTTGTATCTCACTTTCCGTTACTGACACATTGTTCAGAAGATTGTCGGAGAAGGCGGCACGAAAATAAGAGTAGTAGCAACAAACACTGTGGAGTGCTTACTGTTTGCAAGGTACTCTCCTGAACCCTAAGCCCATGCAATAAAAGCCAGACTGCTCAGAAGAACTGAGTTTTCAGTTTTCAGAATTTCTGAGTTCAGTAGTTTGTTATGACAATAATGGATTATTTTATTGCTGTCACCAGCCTCCACCTTGTTTGGTACCAGTGATTCAAGTACCTCTGGATTTGAGTAGAGTTCACTATGCTGATGTTCTGAGGTTTGCTAACACGTCATACGCACTGAAAATACTTCCAATCATTGAGGGGAAAAAGACACCACCCTTGGGTTTTCAAATACACAATCTGTTGTTTACAGACCACATTATGGATGGAAAAATATAGATGTTTTCTTCACTGTCCCTTCCTAGGTTTGTTACGTTTAACAAAATGTAATTTAGAACCAGGCACTACTTGAGGTTATTGATACATTTAAATGTTAGAATACAGTAAAACTTGGAAGAAAGAATCACATCTTGAATTTTCTCCAGTGTCCTTTTTTACCAGCATCCACTGCGCCCTAGCTACTCTGACCTTCTTTCTATTCCTAAAACCCACCAAACTCTTTCCCACCCTAGAGACCTGTGCTGGCTGTTCCCTCAGCCATGACCTTTTTCTCCTTCATCTTTGCATGGATAGCTGCTTCTTATGGTTCAAATTTTCGCTGACTGTGTCCCTGGCCACCTAAACTAAAGTAGCCACCCGGACATCATCACACCACCGCATTTTAATTTCCTGAACATCATGTGTAACCCTAGGATATTGAGCTGTGAGTCCCACTGAAATAAAAAGAGTGACAGGAAGCAGGAACACTTTCTAACTTGCCAGTGTTAACAGGGCATAGAACAGAGCCTGGCACTGGGCAGCCGGTCACAGGACACATGACGAGTGAGTGAATGACAGGATGAATAAATGAATACCATCTCTTGCCCTTTAATATAGCTTCACTGTTTGACCTACAGACTAGAATGTCATCCAGAACACGAAATGTTATCACTAAAGTCCCAATTTAAAATTGTCATTCTTGGGGAGCCTGGGTAGCTCAGTTGGTGAAGCTTCCGACTCTTGATTTCAGCTCAGGTCATGATCTCAGAGTCCTGGGCTCGAGCACCACAGCAGGCTGGGCACTCAGCACGGAGTCTGCTTGAGATGATCTCTCCCTCTGCAACTCCCCTCAAGTAAGTAAGTAAGTAAGTAAGTAAATAAATCCTTTTTTTAAAAAAGATTGCCATTATTATTTTAATATATAAGTTGCATGAGTCTGAAATTTTGGTCAAACTCACAAAAAATATAAAGAATCCAGAGAAAATGGGGACTATTTCTTCCCAGTAAAGGATTTTTGCAATTCTACTTCCTAAAAGTAAAACTAACTGTAGATTTAAGTATTTGCTTTGCAGCCTAGAAAACTAATGATGATCCCTCACTTCGGTTTTTCTGATACATACTTTACAACCTAGTAATTAAAGCAGATGAACTAGAAAGCATCAAACCAGAAACGTGGAAGGTTTACTGAACCTGCAAAGATAATCTTTATTGGTGCTTTCTCAGCTATGTAACTTTTTTGACTCTAATGTGCTTTCACTAAGTTGCTATAAAGGTTAAATAAAGTCATTTTCATTAAGCAATTTGATAGTCCTATGAAGAAGATTCAATAAAATAAATTATGTTCTTTTTTTACTTTTAATACTCTGATACCTGATAACAGAAATAAAGAGCAGTGATTTCCCAAACTTTTTAAAAAATAATTGGGCTCACACATTGGGTTGTCTCCCTTCTGCTGATAAAAACTCAAAACTTATAATACATCTGTATCAATCGGTCCACTGATTAACAAGGTGAGCAAAGTTAAAGATAGGAGAAAGTCACCAATTAACTAAAATAAATTAACTAAAATAAACTAATTAAACTAAACTAAATAAAAAAATAAATTAACTTAATTGGAATGAGATCCTCAGAAAGAGACTGAGATCCCCTATCTAAAAAGCAGGAATGTAGTAAAATCAGCTTTCACCACCCAATCAATGAATAGACTCTAACTTGGTACATTTGTTAAAGTGAGCACCTAATTCAGTCTTCAAATGCCTCCAATTATTTTTTTATTCACTAAGATTATCAGTGAAGTATTAATAGTTATAAAAGTGATATTTTTGATCTGGACATGTGCCTCAGACACAAAACTGCCCAGATGTGAACAGAGAGACAGACAGACAAGTATCTACAGACGAGCATGTGTGTGCGTGTTGAACAATCTGCTAACACTCTACAGCGTAGTACTGTCAAACTCAAAACACATTTTGGCAAGACCACACTTCATTCACAAGATGCTTTCGCTTTGTAATCTTTCTAATTTAGGATATTTATTTTCAAATATATGGAATAAATATAACCTGGAATAACTGAATCTAGAATAAATTCTACCTCCCCAAGTGCTTCTCCCTGGGACATAAATTCTGTTTATTATAATAAAACAACTCAAGCTTTGGCAAATTTCCCATCATGCAATCCATGTAAGTAAAAATTACTTACCAGGTCTTGATCCATTATTCCCAAACTGCAAGATGCAGCATGCAAAGAACATAGTACTTCATAAATATTTTCAAAGGAGCAAATAGCAGAAGTCAAAGAAAAGACAGAGGCCTATGTTGGCAAGTCCAGTATTTATGACACGAACATCCTTTATAATGCAACCTTTAAAAATTTTTGAAAAAGCTGATGTTAAAGCCACACCAGCAATAGAATATGTATTTCCGTTCTTCCATTGCTTACCCTGGTTTGCAACCGGGCTTTCTACACAATAGAACTGAGCAACTTTCTGATGTCCCGAATAATTTACTTGAACCTCTTAAATTTTTTCCTCATTTATCAAAAGAAAGATGTGTTGGCATTCATTCTCAATTTTTTTTTTATCAATCAGCATGCATGACAGAGCAACAGAGCAATTCTTCATTATACTAACAGGGGGAAAATTAACTTGACATCAAGCCTAATTGAGTAAAACCTCACTAATTCTTCTAAACAGGGATAAGTCCTGCTTGATTAGTGAAAGCAATTTAGTATAGAGTGTGTTTAGATAAATACACTATTCTTGCTTTCTAGAACTCACACCAACAAATGGCTCCCACAGCAAGCATGGTGGGGGTGGGTAGAGGTCCTTAAGCAAACCTGCCACGTTGTATGGATAGGACTGACATAGCATATCAACTACGTAATAACAACTTGGTTATTATTTCTTTAGATAACTTAAAAACCTGAGGTGCGTCTTGCCTACAAATTGTTCAAAAGCAATTTTTATAGATGCTCCAAGATACTCTACAGCCCAGCAGACAGTCCAGCATATGAACAAACTATCACAAGTCAGACTTCATCAGCTCTGGCAGATTAGTAGAGTCAGAATGAAGGAGACTTCACCATGCAGGCAACCTTCAACTCACTAAAAGTTACATTCCAGATGTTCACCTGTTAGTTACTTGTTAGAAGTCAGAACTGATCACTCACAGTAGTGTTCTCATTACGAAGTTAGGCTCATGTGTGTGGAAGGAACATGGACTTGGGACTCAGGACCCCAGGAGGGGATTTCATCATAGCTTTGCCATTTATTATCTGGTTGAACTTGAGTGAGTGACTTAAGAGTCTTAAGTTACTCATGCATAAGTTAATTTAATACTTATTTTACAGGGCTGTTGTAAGAATCGAACATAATAACAGCTGTAAAGCACCTACTGTCCAGTGCTACCTACTCTTACCCCTAGGCATTTGTTCTCTGTTTTTGAGTATCTCTCTACATTACAGAGGATTAGCTGGGAGGTTATAGAAGCACTTCAATGGGTTCAGGAACCCCTTTAAATTGTATGTAATAATCGGCGAGGACGTATATTCTTCTGTTGCAAAAGTTAATGCACTTCATCAAACGGCTTCCTAAGGAGAATGATTAAGAATGTCCTATAGGCACGCTTTCCTAAATTTTTCAAAAATTTAAATGGCCAAATGTTTAAAAATAATAATTGGAAGTAACCTCTGCAACCTGGTTACCATTTCATCAAATCTTATTTACCTAGTAAGCTCCCCCCTGTCGTTCAACATGGGACAAGCACCATCTTCTCAGGAAAGCAACCACGCCCATGTCACTGGCGTCACTCCCCACACCAACCTGTGCCACACCTTTCTCGGCACCTTGGGCACAGCTCTACTACGGCACTCCTCACACGGTATTACAACTCTCCCGCACACGTCTCTAAGTACCTCTAAGTACCTAGGGGGTGCCAAGTACATGCTAGGTGCGTGTCAAGTAGGTAAGAATTTTTTTCTCACAAAAATGTATTTATATTTGGATTTCATTAAAAGTAGTCATTTTAGTTGATGAGAAGCCTGCAAACCAGGAAGCAACTTAGCTCTGTTAAAAGAACTCTAAGCGTGACTGACCTAAGTTCAAGTAAATTCTGACCTCTCTGAAACTCAGTTTCCTTCTCTGTGAAAAGGGAGAACACCACACCTACCCATCAAGGTTGTACACGAATAATATTTGTTAGGAACCGAGTAAGTCCCTGCACTTGATAGGTACCCCACCATCACAACACCAACTACCACCATCACCATCCTTGCTGTGAATTATTCAGCAGTGACAAGTAATAGAAATCTGATATGCGTATTAATGGGTTGCTCCTCTGACACTCACTGTGTTTCAAAGACTAGAGAAAAGAAAAATCTGTGCGAACAGCCTTCCAGGAGATGGAGTACAAAATGATGTTTCTGGAAGTTCAACATAAGAGCAAGCTACTTCCATATGTGATCACCTGGCTTCCTGAACCCTCCAGGCCTCCGAAGGTAGCAGGCATGCCATTCTCCCTATCTGCAATAGTGTGGGACTCTACGCAGATGGATTATTGCTCTCTCTGTCTCACATCTGTGCGAAGCTTGAGAGCTCTACACAAGGCTGTATAGATGAACATGTCCATCCCTGAAAATAAGGACACAGGCTCAAGGCTGAGAATTCTGCCTTCCTGCTCAGCAATTTGCTACAATCTGTTATGATCAGCACATTAACAGTCCAGTCCAAACCTTTTGCATTTTTCCCCAACCCCACATTCTTTCACTGCTACTTCCCACCTGCCCGAGATGGAAGCCATCTGACACAACTCCTTCTCCTCTACCCATAGACATTTCACCACCTTCCACTCCATCTTAGAGTAGGACCCCTTCTCCTTTTCATGATCAACAGCTCCACCTGTGTTCTTATTCCCTCTTAGTTTCTTTTCTAGGAATTTGCTCCAACAGATATTCTTCCCATGACTTCCATTCTCTTCTGCATCTTCAAGCTCTCCCTGTCCACTCAGCTTTCCTCCCTGTATGAAATCTCCCTTGGATTCCCCAAATCTTGTTCTTCCCTTCAATGACAAACTCCTTGAAATAGTTCACTTTTCTGGTCTTTTTCTGTACTTGTTAAATCTGGCCTTTCCTCTCCTTACAGGCCACTAAAGCATAATAATGCCTCCAAAAGTAACTATATCTGGCTTCAGAAGCATTGAAAATGTATATATTCTTTTCCAAGCCTTTCAAAAACACTGAGGAAGGAGTTATTCAGCAAACATTTGGTGCCACTTCTAAATATCCCTCAGAACTGTCTCCTCGCCCATAGTTCCGGCCATCAGGACAGATTCTCCCAATCTCTTCTTTCTTGAAACTTCTTCCAAAATTTTCTCTCCCCACCCCACACCAGTTTTCCATCTTCAGATAAACTCATTACTGTGGACACTGATCTAGTATTCCCCTTCATTATTCTGCGCTGGGGTTAATGTAAACAAAGACACATCTTATCAAGGAAGACCTACTACATACTGGGGAACTATAGGGTTTCTTCGTTCGCAGATGGAAACATGGCACCAACGCATCCCACCCCAGCCCCTGGACATTTTCTTCCACTTTTTCTCCCTAATGTCCCTGAAAATAGCATTGCCTAGTGTACAGGACTTTGTCCACCAATTCTCTCCTAAGGAACCTTGACTTTGGGAAATTCTTCCTGAAAGGTAAGCAAATCGAAATGAAAATTCAATTCAGCTGCCTCCAGACCCTTCATTCAAACTTGCTACTTGGTTTTGTTCTCTGCAAACTGCCGTGAAAACTCTGCTCTCCTCCTCTATTCTAGAAACCTTCATTGATATAACTCTTATCTATAAATTGCTCCTGCATTGAAGTAAGCCATCTATTTTTGAATCTTTAAAACATTTTCTGACCGTATCTTCACAGTAGATAAAATGCATAAAATGCTCTCCTCTTTCCAGTCGACATGTGCTTATAAACCTGGCCTATGATCCCACAACTCTGTACCAAGTCTCCTTTCAAGAGCTGCTGCTCAATATTCGGCCTTTGAACTAGAGGACATTGTGGCTTTGAGTTCACACCCAATGCTGTCCACTGTTACTCTCATTTAACCCCCATTGCTCCTCTGGAATGTGGTGATGTTTGATAGTATGGTAGTAGTAGTAATGTGATTTAATATTTACTGCATACCTATACTTATTCATTACTTTTAAAATATTTCATTTAATCCCAGTAATAATCCTGACTGGTGGAGATTTTCCCAATTTGCAAATGAAGAATTTTTAGAAAAGTAAACTGATTAGTTGTCAGAATCAGAATTTAAATGCAAATCCATCTGACTCAAAGTTTTAAAAGTTACTAATCAATTACATCTAATGAATAATACTGTAGTTCAGAAATGACACAAGCTTTGTGCGAAAATAACTTATTTATTCATTTAGTCTTTTACCCTGATTGAAGACTCCTCAATTTTAAAAGCAGAAAAATTAACTATTGTAGATTATCCATATTTGGTTACAGTATAGAAAATGAAAAAAAAATCCAATGAAATCTAACACTGAGAACAAGACTTAGTAAATTCTGACTAGGAAGGAATTTTCTTAATCTAAGGATATCTATTTTAAAAAACACTAAAGCAAGCAATCTACTGATTTTGGAAGTGTTCCCATCAAAGTAAAAAACAAGACAAAATGCTGACCATCACAACGTCTACTCAGCATTATCTCAGGAATCCTCACCAATGTAATGACACAAGAAAAATAAGAGTTTTGGGGACAACTGGAAAAGAAGGAAAAGATGTGGTTATTTGGTCTTCAATGTCTACACAGAAAATCCAAAAGAATAAGCAAATAAATTTCAAGAAATAGTAAGAGAATTCAGCATTGCTGCAGGATACAGTTAACCATATGAAACGTCACTTCCTCATACCAGTAATAGCCAATTAGAGACTATAGTAAAGGGACCTGGCTGGTTCAGTCAGTTTGCGACTCTTGATCTCAGGGTTGTAAGCTTGAGACCCGCATTGGGTATAAAGAGCACTTAAAAATAAAAATCTTAAAAAAAGAGAAAGAAAAATACAGTAGGAAAAGGATACGGCTTAGAATACCTGCAAAGCTACAAAATAATTAGGAATAAATCTAACTGAAGAGTTTAAAGAGATTCATATGGAAAATTACAAAACAAGGAAAATCTGACATATTATAAAGATGTCAGCTGTCCCTCAATTGATCTTTAAGTTCAATGCAATGTCAATAAAAATCCCAAAAATCATATTGATATGGAAGAACAAAAAAAAGTTTCAGTGAAAAAAACAATAGGGTGCAGAGTCTTGTCTTTGGAGATTCAATGCTTACTAAAAACTATAATAATTAAGGTAGTATGGTATTGGGCCTGGAATTTTTTTATACAGATAAACAAAAGAGAATAGAAAGCCCAGATACAGACACATTTATATACAGAAACTTGATACATGGCAGAGATAAAATGATTTATCCAATAAAGAAGCTAACTGCTTATCCATATAGAAAAAAATAAAAACCTACATCTTTTTCTTATATCATATACAAAAGTAAATTCCACGTGGGAAATTAAACTTAAACCTTTAGAAGTATAGAAACATAGCTTCTTTACTTTGGCAGAGGGAAGTTTTCTTAAAACCAGAGCATAGAAAACCTGAAGAAAGTATTAATATACTGACTACATTAAAATTAAAACTTTTTTAAAATAAAATACAAACTACGTGAACAGAGAAGTCACAGACTTCAAGAATATATGTGTAACCCATTTACTCAATGAAGATTAGGATCCAGAATATATGTAAAATGCCTGCGAATGACAAAGAATCCTTGACCAACCCTCAGTCAGGCTCCACTGAGCCCCCTTCTCACCGAGCCTCAATCCTGGGCTTCTATGTGTCCTTGCAGGGCCCAGTTGTAGCAAGAATCCTGCAGAGTCAGTTTTGTGAGAGCTCCCTACCCTTGATGTCCCCTACTAGTGATTTCCTATCCACTGAGCCCTTCATTCTGCTCGTTAGCTACAAATCCTCAGCTGCCCTTGCTCTATTCCAAGTTGAGTCCAATCCCCATTCTCTGTAGAGTGGACCCGTATTGCTATAGTCTGGACTCAATTCCTCTTCACCATTTCAACAAGCATCGGAATAATTTTTTCTTTAATGTAAATCAATTTTTAAAAAATCAACTAAAAATATGAAGTAGTTGAACAGGGAACACAAAAATAAACTTATGACCAATAAGCCGATAAAGAGATGCTCGACTTCACCAGTAATCAGAATTATACAAAGACAAATAACAAAAAGATGACATTTCAAACTCACTAAAATTGGCAATGAATTTTTTTTAAAAGTCTGAAATTCCCAAGTATTGCTAAAGATGTGCAGAAAATGTGAACTCTCTTCTGCTGTTGATAAGAATGTAAAAAAAGTATAACAGTTTAGAGACCAATTTGTTGTTATTCAATAAAATTATCTGTCTGCGTACCCTATGATCCATTTCTTGCATGTCTATCTATATAGCCCAATCTTTCTCACAGATGTTCTGCAGGACAAGTCTCAATGCCTTATGGTATCCATCATGCATAATAAATTATTTTCTCTTCTGTGCATATAGAATGATACTAACTATGTACCATCCTCAAAAGATGAGAGAAAACAGTCACTTTAAATCATTTTCTTGTCTCACAAAACTTGTCTCACAAAACTCCAGTTGAGAAAAGGTCTAGATCAATGGTTCTGAATCAGACACTACCTAATATCACCCAAGGGCATTTAGAAATGTGAGGGTAATGGCAGCTATTTTTCCATTGTCATTAGTGACTAGAGTGCTACATTGGACAAACAGCACCCCGGGAGTCTTAAATGTTTCATATCCTTCAATGCACAGGCCACTCTAACACAACGAATTGTTCTGCCCAAAATGCCACTAGCGCCCACCTCAGCCCTAGACAAACTCTACAGGAAGACACAATGAGACATGGATAAGAATGTACATTGCAGGGGCTCCTGGTGGCTCAGTAGGTGGTGTCCGACTCTTGATTTCAGCTCAGGTCATGGTCTCCGGGTGGTGAGATAGAGCCTGGCAATGGGCTCCACACTGGATATGGAGCCTAGTTAAGATTCTTTCTCTCCCTCTGCCCCTCCCCCCCAAAAAGAATGTGCATTGCAGCACTGTTGTTACAGCAAAAAGCTAAAAGGAAAAAAAATTATCAATGTCAGAGGAAAAGGATAAACAAGTAGGAGTAACATCATGCAGTTAAAAGGAATGAAGTGGAAATAGAAGTACTAAAATATGGGCCAAAAAAAGCAAGTTGCATAATGAAATGTCCAAAATACTATTTTCACTCAGTTTTAAAAATGTGAAATCCAATATATCGTATGGATATATAAGAAAAATAGAAGAGCATGAATAGATATGGTAAGGTCAAGTTCACAATAATGGTACTGATGTGATCGAGCTGTGCCTACGGTGGAGTACTATAAAGCAATGAAAATGAACGAATGACTACTATAAGCAACAACACAGATGAACTTCACAAATGTAATATTGAGCAAAAGAAGGCAGATACAAAAGATTACGTAGTTATGAAGACTGCTGCGTAATGTTAGAACTCATAGAAGTTCCCTTTGGAAGGTAAGGGTATAATCACTGGAAAGGGGACAAAGGAGGCTTCTGAATTGCTGGTGATGTCCTTATCATGGTGTAGGTGGTGGTTCTGAGAACGAATTTACTTTGTAAAAATCTATAGAGCTGTACAGTTATGACCTGTTCACTTTTCTGTTTGTTTTGTCTTGGTAAAAATGTTTATTTAGAGAAAATTTAATCATCTTTTCTCCTTTCTGCCTGCCCCGCCCCCTTACCAGGGATCTCTTCCTAACTCCCTCATTTCTGTCAATCACACCATAATTTTTTTCTATAACCCAGGTTCATGCCCTCGTTTTAGGTCTTTCAACCCCAGAAGACCAACGCTTGCCAACACTGATGAACGCTACCTGGAACTTCTATCAAATTTGTCTTTCCTTCTTTCCCACCATCAAACAGATCTGTTTTCTGTCTCACACTGCGTTTTAGTAATCAAATTCAAAACCAAGACACTTTTGGCATCTTATCCTGGTAACTCATAAAAGGCTTGTATCCACTGTGAGTACGACCTTTTGAAGGTATTTTAAAGGATTCTTTGGCAAACAGTATGTGGGACAGGAATTAGTCAAGATATCTCCGGTAATTTCTAGGGAGACTGAGAAGACTTTTCTTGGAAAGCCTTGTCTTTGAACATCTTTTCTCTCTTTTCGTTTTTACTTCAACACATTCAACAGAAATTCAATTGTCAGTGTTTTTATCTATACACAAAGGGAAAAGAAAGCCCTAAAATTCTACAAGTTATACCCAGAAGTCAAATCTCATAACATTTTAATTATGTTTGCACGGACCTGATAGCACATATCAATTGATTACAATTATAAATTCCACAAAAATAGTAACCATTTAAATGATTAACAGGAAACAAAAATCTTCCCCTTTCTTCTGGATATCGTAGCAGTCCCTGACTGGAACCCTTACGCAACTGTCTGTCTTTCAACTAGATTAAACAGTACAGACTTGGCTATTTTCAACGCACTGTCATATACAGTAACTTACTTGATCCTCTCAGCTGGTCTAGTAAGTAGTCAGTAGTGCCAACATTCTTTCATTATGATTTAATGTGTCAATGTGTGAAATCAGGGAATGAATGGCTCATTGAAGGAGTCACAGCAGATAACCCTAGGTCCCTCCTGAGGGATTTCCTTTAGGAACATCCTTAGGAATGTCCTTTCAAATGAACTGGATGTGTCGTAGTGTGACAGACACAACTGGACTGATAAGTGCATAACTGAGCAACTCTGACAGAGAACCTGGGGTGCAAAAACTGATAATAGCGTTCAAATGGCAAATTACACTAGACTTTAAAGTTTTACTCCATTGAGAACAAATGTTTCAAGTTCTCTTAGTCTATTTCACAGAAAGTCGATGTCTGACCTGCAAGCATGTACATTCAGAAGCTTGCCTTTATTACAAGATGGCCTTCGAGTTTTAAAAATCAAGCTTTAGTTTTTAGAAAATGTACTCGAATTGTGAAAAAGGTAAATAATGGAGATGAGAAGGCATGATGTTCCTATGTTTCATCCTATCAATGTGTTACTCTGTGTTTCCGAGTGGAAAAATGCAAATAAATTCAAAAGCCTTTATGGCTTAGTACAAGAAGGCCTCTTGTAAAGGACAGTATGTAAATAATTAAGCATATAGAGTTAGAAGTTATTCCCAGAGGACTGAAAGTTCAAGTGATAGGATTTGATAAGTCGCTATGAATAAAAACTAAGGAAAGAGAAGGATAAAAACTGGTGAATGGGAGAAGAGAAATATGTATTTATCACATGCATACTGTGTGTCAGACGTTGTTACACAGTTAACCCATAATAAATTATTTAATTTTCACAAAAAAATTCATTAGCTTAAGGATTTTTGCTCATTTAACAGAAGAGCAAACAAATGCTCAGAGATATTAATTGATTTTCCCTAAATCACACCACATTTTATTGCTGAGATGTGAACACTGGCCCGTGTAACCCCAAAACTCTTGCTTTCTTCTCCACATCCAGTTGCCCTGCAAGGAAAAGGAGATTCAGAGAAAACACCTGAGAAGTAGTAGCTAAAATATCAGAAGAAGGTTAGTATAGTGTCACAAAAGCCACCTAATGAGCAATTCCAAGAGGGAGGGAATGGCTCCCAGTGAATGATACGCCTTTATATTCCTAGCATTCAGCCAACAATAAGTACTCAAATATGTGCTAAACTACAGAAATGTCACAAAAAGAATAAGAATGAGTGTTAAGAATATAGTGCAGTATCTAGAAAAATCACTTGAATCACCCCAAAGGGAAATTTCAGAGAAGAGCACTGATTTTTTTATACATGATTAAATACTTGAGGAAACGATGAAAAAGAGGAAGGTGCACATAACGACTAGTTAGCAGACAGAAATAATAGAGTAGCGCCAGGTAGGTTAACCAGATGGGCCTAGGGGTCAGGGTGTATGGGTTTAAACCCTAACTTGGTATGTGTGTGACCTTGATCAAGTTACTTAACCTCCCTGTACATCAGTTTCCGGAGATAATAACCATACTTACGTAATAGGGTTGTTACTGTGAGGAGTAAATGAGTTAATATATGTAAAGCACTTAAGACAATGTCTGACACAATCTTCAGTATTAACTAGTCTTTCAAGAAGTTGGGCAGTGTAGGGAAGGAGTAAGGTTGAAAAATCTTAGGGAGAAGCAGAGTCAGGAAAAAAAATACTTTAAGGTAGAAAAGACTTGGGCATGTTTGTAGACATGGGGAGAAGGAGAGATTCAGGAAAGATAAATGGAAACAGGAAGAAGCTGTGGGAAAGATGAACACATTTGGAGAAACTGGACTTAAAAAAGGAGAAAGAATACAAGTCCTGACACAAATGAAAAGGTGGAGAGCAGATGAAACGGAGCAGTTTTCAGAACGTAGCAGAGGAGGTGAGATAGCAAATTTCACAGATTCCAAGGCAAGATCTCCGTCTCACTAAAGGAAGCAACGGTAAGAGTGGGAATATTGCAGAGTAATGAAAAGATTTTAGAAGAGATATTCTTGAAATTTTGAAAAGGTTCGCTAGAGATGCATAAAGGTATAGTTAATACCAGTGAGGCATGGGCTAAATTCAGAGAGGATTCAGGTATCAGTTTTTGTGATGTTTCCAACACAAAGACTAGAGCCAGGTAAAATGGCCCACGGGGCAAGAAGTGTTGAGATGGATCCAGTGGGAGCAAATTCCACTGACAACCCAGAACTCCCCTTCACGACAGTCTGGGTGCATCGTCTGCCTGCCACTAAACCAGCTTCTCTGTAAACACCAATCAATCAAAATCAATGAAAATCACTTCTTACATCACTTTATTACTTACTTAGTTTTCAATTTTAACTAATGGCTAATATAACCACATATAGGAAAGTAACTGATTTCTGTTTCATAACTATTGTGATTTTAAACAGTAAATAGGTTTTTGGTGAAATACAGCAGACTGGACATATATATTTATCTGTAGTCCCTCCTGAAACTCCTTAAAATAAAGGAATAAAAAAAGGGTCATCACATCACGGGACAGAAAGAATGGGAGATGATATAACAACATGGAGATATTTGTTTTGGAAAGTGAAAAGTGAAGGATGCAGTCGAACTGACTGCCTATGAGAAAAAAGTCAACAAGAAATAAAGTGATGCAGGGCCAAGAATTTCAGAGAAGTTTAGGGAATGGAGGCACCAAATACCTCTGAAAGTGACAGGTGAAGAACAAAACTAAAAATAAGAGAATTCATTGTAAGTTTATGAAAGGAGCAATCAGAACCCCAGATCTTTGCTCCCAAAACAATGCAGCAAGGCAACCACCCCAAACGACTAGATTCACCCTCTGAGAATACTGAACCAGAGAGACTTTTGCTTCAAGGACGCAAGGCAGACTGAAGGCTGCAAGGACATGCAGAGCTAAAGACAGGGGTATTACGTCAAAGCTGCACAATGCTCCGCCCCTGCTGCTCCCACCCCACTTCCAACATGGGCAGCCAGGAATACACAACTTCCTCGCCACTTCCAGGCGAGAATGGAGAAAAACCAACCATCTGGAGAAAAGACCAGTGGGAAAGCCCCATACATATGGGTTTCCTGATCAGTTTTTTCTAGCTCATACTTAATAAGAAAAAGAATGCTTTCCCCATTTCAGTATAATATTTTACTTATGTTCTGAAAAGACATGAAGTCTGTCTGTTCTATCCCACTGGTATGTACTCAGTATTTAGAATAGTGCCAAGAATATACTAGGTCCTCAGAAATATTTGATGAATGAATTAAATGTATTTAACATCTGTTGGACTCCCATGGAGACCCAAGCACCTCAAAAACGTTCTCTCTGTATTTGGAGAATATCACTTCATGTCAGTTGTTGACAAAGGAAGTGTCCCTAACATCACCACATTTTGCAGCTAAATTCTACTTCTCCGTACCTCAATTTTAAACATAAAAGTCACAATACTTAACTTCTAAAAATGGTTATTAATGTTTCTTCCATTAGGAAAAAAAAAAAAGGAATGCCTATCACTTTATATTTATTGACATCAATTCCTAAAGAAAAGCATTAAGAGGTTTCCTGTAGAAAAAGACTGGCTATATGCAAACAATGAATCATGGAACACTACATCAAAAACTAATGGTGTACTACATGGTGACTAACATAACATGTTTAAAAGAAAAAAAGAAAAAGACTGATTACAGAGTACAGGAGAAATAAGCCAGATGGTCCCTCTAGTGGCCTAGAAAAGCTACCACTCTCCGGAGTACCTAACATGCCTAAGGAATCAACACCTAATAACAATAGTCCTTCTAAAGCTGTAGATTCATGCGGAAAAGACCCATCTGGCTGCATAGATACTGAAATGACTTCTCCACAGGTGTATATGGTCGTCAGAGAGAACAAAGCATCAAGTGTCACGGGGTGAGCTGTGAAACATTACCCAGTGGCAATAACTGAGTAACTATGTTCCCCTTCTTCCCTCATGACTGCCTTCTTGTTATTCCCCTATGACCCCCAGCTTGTCCTGGAAATATGTGTGCTCCTGCATACAAGCACCTGCGTGCCCCGTGCGCACGCACTCATGAGCGTGTGCGCATGAGCGTGCGCACGCACGCATGCACACGCACGCGCACTCCTGCGAGTCCCATGGATTGTGAGGCCCAACATCTACTGGGTCTGGAGTAAGGCTACTAAGGAAGTCTCACTGATTTGTTTAAATATTTAAAAGTTATCATCAAACTAAAGAACTGTTAAATAAAATATCTTCCATCCTCTTACGGTCATAAATACACTTACATGGCAATACATTTTTTTAAATGCGTAAAGCTATGGTTTTTATATGACTGAACATAGACAAAATACCAAAGGCAATTAAATTTAAATATTATTGCACATCTGAGTATTCTGTGATGGACCAGAATTATGTGGATGAATATCAATTAAGACATCCCTAAGTCGTGGATTTTAATTATTCTATAACAATTCTTTTGTTCTTCCTATATTCCAGCAGAGTCAAAAATCATGCTATTATCGTCTAGATTGTCATATAATTTGCATTCTATTGATAGAGTGCCAAATATGGCTACTTTTCTTCACTCTCTCATAGTTTCTTATTTTCAATTTGGAAAAACTTCACTATGTTGAAGCAGTAGCAACAAGAATCGTCAACAAAATTCTTAAGGTGATTCTTGGACTTAGAAATGAACCATGAATTTTCCATATCCTGTTCAATTCTCATAATGGGGGTATCTAGGTTAAGTCATTTTTATCATATAAAATATTAGAAAATATTGTAATTTTATTATTAAAATCACTATCACTAATATTATACTACCTACTGTCTCTTAAAGCAATATCTAAACCTTTATGGTATTTCTTAAATTCAACCTCTTTCAATATTTTAATGCAATATAAAGAGAAAACTGAAAATAACATTATGTTATTCAGTTTAAGTCTCTATTCATTTAAGACTATGCCTTCAACCAAAATAGCCAAAAATAGTCCCCATGAGAAATTAGTGTCAGGACTATTTGTACAGCTCATCTCAAGGCCTGGTGCATGGCTGTCATCCTGGAACGCACATTCTCTGCCTTCAGTTGGACTTCTAATTCCTAGAAGTATATTTCCAGAATCCTAGCTTCATTACAGCCTCTCACTAGATTGGTAGTTTACCATTGTTTACAATTCCACAGTCGTTTTTTTTTAAGATTTTATTAATTAATTAATTAATTAGTTAATTAATAATTAATTAGTTAATAATTAATTAATTTTAGAGGGACAGAGAGCACAAGCAGGGTAGGGGAGGGGCAGAGGGAGAGGGAGAATCTCAAGCAGACTCCACATTGAGCGCAGAGCCTAACACAGGGCTCGATCTCAGGACCCTGAGATCATGACCTGAGCCTAAATCAAGAGTTGGATGCTTAAATGACTGAGCCACCCAGTTGCCCTCACAGTCATATCTATTCAGAATATTGATGGAATTGTGCCATTAGTCCCCAGCATTGATGTCAGGAAGTCCAATGCCATTTAGCCTCCAGTTCCCTTGTATATAGCCCACTTGACTCTTCTCGAAGATTTTAGAATATTCTTTTCTCAGATATTTGCATGGCTGGCTCTTCTTTCTCGTTAGCTAATTCTCTCCTGATCTCTGTAGGGATCTTTCTTGATCAATCAAAGAAGCCCCCCCATGTCATTCCCACATCACTATTTTTTTTTAAAGATTCAATTTATTTATTTATTTGAGAGAGACAGAGACAGAATGAGCATGAACAAGCGGAGGGGCAGAGGGAGAGGGAGAAGCAGACTCCCTGTTGAGTAGAAAGCCCAGCTCGGTGCTCTGTCCCAGGACCCCAAAATCATGACCTGAGCTGAAGGCAGACACTTAACTGACTGAGCCACCCAGGTGCCCCCCACATCCCCATATTTTATTCTCATCAAAGTATTTGTTGTTATGTGGTATTTTCTAGTTTTACTCTTTTCTATGTTGTCTCCTAAATAAACTGTAAGATTCACAAGAATTCATCCGCTTCTGAATCCCCAGTGCCTAGGACAGTGAGCAGGTACTAAATGGTTATTGGGTAAATGAATGAAAGCCTGTGTTCAAGCATTACTTCCAGAAGGACAGTAGGAATAGCTTTTCAACTGATATTTGTAAATTACGTGAAACAGGATCACGTGCGGGATCCCATTTTTGTCACGGTGTTCATATTTACTACAAACACGTCTTCTGGCCATGGTAAATCATAAATCAGGAGCCCAGAAACTTCAAAACTAAAATCAAACTTTTGAGCAGTTCAATTTATTTGCCTTCAGGAAGCAACAGCCTCGGGCCAAATGATCTTCTTTCCTTACAAAAATTAATAGTTATTAGGTTAAAAGTTAATGTCATCACCTTGATTCTAGTAGAGTAATGACCTGAAGAAGACAATCCAGCAAGGTATACAAGCATGCAGGCTTCAGCATCAGATGCCCTTGGTCCTGTTCCAAGCTTTGCCATGTAGGAGCTACGTGTCCTTGGGTTTGTTATTTAACCTCTCCAAAGGATAGTCTCTGAATTGCGACAGTACTGTCTCCTAGGCTACGATGAGGGTTCAAGGAGGACATTAATTTAAATTTCTAGGCAGAGTCCCTGAGCATTAATAAATGTTAGTTATAATTATTGTAAGAAATTATCTATTTGAACATATGCATATTCTTTGCAAAATCTTGGCTCAAAATATCATTCATTACACTGCATGAAATAATTTCCTGTCTTAGCTCAGTGCTAACACAAAAATGCCTCTTCAAACACACTTGAGATTTTCCTTAATCAGGTGGGGCAAAGTATATGAATGATCATGTTTTCTTTCCAGAAGGAAGCTCAGGTCATTTGCCATAACAACCTCTTCCAGGTATCTTTTTTTCTACTTTTTTTTCTTAGCTGGCTTTCCTTGATTTTATTTTCAGTTTTTCTTTTTTATATTGTGTTTAACTTTGTAGCTTATGGATCTGCTATTTACCAACCGAGTGACCCTGGGGAAGTTATTTAATATCTAAAATTCTACTTTCCTCATCTGTCAAATGAGAAGTGTTGTGAACACCAATGATACTGTCACCTAGCACCCTTATATCATAACCATTCCTCCTCTACTCCATCCATATGCCCTTGCAGTCATACAAGGGGCCCAACCCTCTAGATTAATCTAGAAGTGGATGACTAATTCAAGCCAGACCAAGGAGACACTTGCCAGGAATTTGGACTTAGAACTGAAAGAGTCAGGTCAATTTCCTTCTAGTGACTGAAACTGTAAGACATAAACCTCAGGAGTTGCTAGTGGCTATGTTTCTCATTTATAGAAGGAGCCAGTGCACAGTGAAAGAAAGAATGACTCTGAGCTACAGGGAAGATGAAGACAAGGAGTTCTAATGGTTCTAATGGTTCCTAGGTTCTCGCTCTTCTTATAGCCTGGCTGTTCCATTAGACAACCCACTATCTTTCCAATAAAGTCTCCTTTCTGCAGGGGCGCCTGGGTGACACAGTCGTTAAGCATCTGCCTTTGGCTCAGGGCGTGATCCCGGCGTTCTGGGATCGAGGCCCACATCGGGTTTCTCCACTAGGGGCCTGTTTCTTCCTCTCCCACTCCCCCTGCTTGTGTTCCCTCTCTCACTGGCTGTCTCTCTCTGTCAAATTAATTGATTAATTAATTTTTTTAAAAAGTCTCCTTTCTGCATACATAATCTGGGTTTGATATCCATCACTTGAAAACAAAATAGTTCTAAGATGTAGAAAATAAACCCTATTTTGAATAATTGTTATAAAAAGTAAATGAGAGGGGCACCTGGGTGGCTCAGTTGGTTAAGCATCTGCCTTCGGCTCAGGTCATGATCCCAGGGTCGTGGGATCCAGTCCCACATTGGGGCTCCCTGTTTAGCGAGGAGTCGCTTCTCCCTCTGCCATTCCCCCTGCTTATGCTCTCTCTCCCTTTCTCTCTCTGTCAAATAAGTCAATAAAATCTTTTAAAATAATTAAAAATAAAAGTAAATGAGATAAAACAATTAAGTGCCTAGCATACTACCCAGCATATAATATTCACTCAAGAAATGATACCTATTAACATTATTTAGAAGACAGGGATACAAATTCTAAATCAGTTAATTAATGAACACAATTTTAATAGCTTACAAATCTTTTTTTCTTGCAGTTTCAAGATCACTCAAAGGAATTCTTTGGTTTTGGATCTTGAAAGAATTGCAAAATAAGAGAAATGCTCTGGTTACGTTTGCTATGTATCACTGTATAAATCTAAGTAACTCATACATATAGTTAAATAATCTTAGAGAATAATGAAGTCTCAGATCCAGTAACCCTCAATTTCTTGCTTAACTCACTTGTTCAGGGTAAATTATATGGAGGAAAATTAGAAAAAGAATACAGACTTACATTCCACTTATCCCACATATACAATAAGTCAGATACATTTAAGCATGTAAAATACTGATTTGGCTACATTCGCAGAAGTCTTCACATTATACAAAGGATGCAATATAGTAGAAAGAAAATGGAATCACCGTACCTGTAGAGATACCACACTGACATTATCAAAATGGATGTGTCCATTAGGCTCTGTGACAGCCGGATTTGCATAACACGTCACACCATTGATGGCAGGTAACGTTTTAGGTTGATGAGTTTTCTCATGAGAAGGACCAAAGTCATCATTTCTAAAGTGGGTATGATCATTCTACATGAAAAAATTTAAAAAGCAAGAGGAGGTTATAAGAATAAAAAATGATGGCTCACACATGCAAGAAAGTAGAGAGTTTAGTGCTTTTTATTCACAAGAGAAAATTCTTATGTCTATTCAATATGTAATCTTTTTAGATTTATAATTGTATCTTCACTTATTAGATTCTGTTTTTTCATATTAGGGTACATATGCCTTCTTATTTTGATGAACATGAATGAATACAAATTGTGCACATTTTTCTTGACATTAAATTGTTGGTACTTATTCCAAATTCTACACTGTGAATCGATTGTTTTTCTTATACTTATCATTATACTGACTCTTCTTTCTCTTCACATTCACAAGTCTAATAACTGAGCTGTTCACATAATTATAAGAATAAAATTCCAAGGGCACCAGAGTGGCTCAGTCAGTTAAGCATCTGACTCTTGATTTCAGCTCAAGTCATGATCTCAGGGTCATGAAATTTAGCCCCATGGCAGGCTCTGTGCTGGGCGTGGAGCCTGCTTAAGATTCTGTCTCTCCTTCTGCTTCTCCCCTCTGCTTGTGCCCTCTCTCTCTCTCAAAAGAAAAAAAAGAAAAAGAATAAAATTCCTGCCTTTATTTGCCTATAAATCTATATAAAGTAGCTTTCAGGGATCAAACATCAAACATTTTCAATAAAGTCTACTTACCTGACCATATGTCTTTAATAACATCTTAAGCACTCTCTCAAAAAAGAAAAGCATGTAAAATCCACCAAACACAGCAATTGCCTTCTCAACATAGTTGTCACTTTTGGGATTAAATCCAAATGCCTGAGAGAGAAAAAAATTCAGGTAAAAACAGGTAATTTAACCTGATTTCTGGAAAATAATAAGAAATCTTTCAGTATACAATTTTCACCAAAGTTCTAAGTCCATCTTCAGGTGAGGTAATATTGGGAATTTAACCACCAAAATCACAAAATAGAAACTATGAAACTTAAGTAACCAAACTGTAAGAGATCACATAGGAGTCTTATAACCAGAGGAAGTTCTATTAATAAAACCCCCAGAGTATCTTATAGTTTCCCACCTTCAGCATTATTTGCCTTGAAGGAGAAAGCTTTTCATAGTAAAGAAGAAGCACCGATTCCCACCTTTATTGATAATGATAGATCCAGGTAATGAAGAAAAATGAGACACTGATAATCCATTTTCTCTAAAAGTAATATATTTGTCCATCAAACCCAGATTCAAATTTTTAAAGCAAATATGACAAGCCATTTGGATTACTGTTTTCCCAAGAGAGACCCTTTTAAACCTAGGGGATCCTGGTAGGCCCTAAAGAGATAAAGAACTCAAGGGCTGGGCCTAAGAATGAAGAAGAAAAGATTTCATTCACACACACAGACACACACACACACACACACACACACGTGAGAATGAAATAATCTACTGTTTATGGGACATGGGGCAAGAGCTAGGGTTTGAAATTATAAAGAGTCAAGGTTTTCCTACCAGACAAGACACACAAACTTAAATAAAAGCTGCAGTAAATGTTTGAGGACATTTTGTGGTATATCTTCAGTAAATCTGACATTGCAGGCTCTTTAGAAAATAAATAAGTAATAAAAGATCATAGAAAAATTAAGTTTGCCAAAATGCAAGACAAAATAAAGTTGTAAGGCCCTTAGAGGTGTCCCAGAGCTGTCTGGGCACGTCCTGGTGGCTGGCCTCTTAGAATATTAATTTTATCTCTGACACTGATATATCCTGTAGCTTGAGACAAGCTTTTTCATCTGCTGTGATTCAGCTTTCTCTTATCCAACACTATCAACCAGACCATAAAACGCTGTGAGAATTATGGAGCCTTAAAATGTACAAAGTGCTAAAACATTTAAAAGAAACAATCATTCACAGAAACAAACAGCCAACATCCTTACCTCTGGAATAAGCTGGAAAATGGCATTTGAAAATAGAGTCCCAATAGCCAGACCCACGAAAAAGGTCAATATCTTAGGGAAATAAGATTTCTTTATCAATGGAGTCAAAATCAATCCGAGGAGAGATGCCAGATTAATAATTGTCACTGACAAGAGTCCATATCCCCAAACTGCAGGTCAGAGGGAAAGAGNNGAAATTAATCAGAGCAATGAAGCCAAATGAAATCTTACTGTACATGAACCTTGAAACAACTTTTTTCTTTAAAAGCTTGAACCAGATACTTCTTTAAAATAACAAGATCTTCTCAATGAAAATTATGCAGAAAATTGTGAACATAAATACAGAATAATAAATATTAAGAGTAACACTGCTTATACTGTCACCAGCCCCAAACCACTCAAAGGCTCAAAGAATTTTATAGCTTGCAGGGAACTCGGCAAACATCTGGAATAGTGACAAACCATCTGAGGCCCACGGGCTCCAAGTCACCTACTTTCATCTGTAGCTCAAAGCCTGGTCTAAAACTCAGCCTTTCAGAGGAATATAGAGGCGGTGTGAGTTTCAGGGAAAAGGTACAAAGCGATGGGTGGAGGGTAGGGGTGGAGATGGGTGGTATGGGTTAGCTTCAAGGTGACCGGCGCTGCTGATACTGCGTTTGTCATAATCGCTGGTCTGCAGGCGCCCCTGCAGAGGAGGTCTTTGGGAAAGCAGCACCTCGGCCCTCCAGCTGGGGCCTCCAGGACCTGGACTCAGCCCGGTGCAGGGAGCACTCAGGAGGGGAGCACATGGGAACCGGAGAGTGGCTGTGTTGCCCAGCTGGCCCCGCTGAGCCCAGATCAGGGCGAGAGTATCCTATGTCATGCGGACTCTGGGGACAGAAGTCCGTGGCGAGTCTTCCGACTCTCTATCCCTCAGGCCTGGTATCCAATAGGTGCTTAATACATATTGCCTGGAATGAAATGAACGAATGCCATCCTAAGCTTTCCAGCTAGTGGCGTGTGTCACCTCATTTTCCTCCTGATTATCCCGGGGGGGTGGTCTGAGGACACAACGGGAGCGTAAGCGAAGTCTGGCGTGAGGTCCCAGGCCAGCCGCGGAGGGCAGTGCAGGCTGACCTTCGCACGGGCCCCGGAACCGTGTCACGCGGGGCTGTGCGTGTGCCCCGCACACCGCGCACGAACGTCAGCATGACAGCCGATGACGTTGCCTGTGCGCCGCCGCTTCTCTAAACTGTCCAGAAGACATGTTTCAACGTCAGGCCCCCCTTCTCAGCGACACTGTCAGTGGAGCACCGTAGCCACACCTCCTGCTTACGAGTGTTCGCCATCGCCGCGTACCCGCTAAGAAGCTCACATGCGTTCATGGATTCCACCCTCACTAAACCCTGTGAGGCAAGGACTACCAGTGCCTCCGTCACACAGTTGGGGAAACCACAGCAGGTGGAATTGGAGCGAGCGGCCCGGGCCTCGCGGAGGGAAAGCTGGACTTTGAACCCAGGCGGTCTGGCTGCAGGGCTGACGTATTTGAGCAATATGCTTCATTGCTCCTGTAGAGGTATTCTGATTTTTAACAAGACCAAGGGACTCAGCAAAACTGTAGATGTTTTATATTGTGCTTCGTGAATATAAGGTTGCTCACCACTATTGTAGTTCACGCGATTCTATCTCCAAATAAACGACCTTACCAAATGCTTACGAAGCCTCCCATATAGACCAAACCATGGTTCCTGCCAACAAGGAGGCTGGACCTTCTGCTTAGGGAACTGGGAAATGTGTAGGCACAAATGCACACAAAGCAATACAGGTCGTCTATGCTGTACATCAAATAAAACGAGCAGAAAGTAAATGTTACTGTTACCACAAGACTCATCACAGCACTGACCATGACTTTATCTTCTCCAGACGCTTTCCTATCAGTTCCAGACCCCTGAACAGGTCCTGCAAAGTCATTTCATTGGAACTATGAAGGTCCACCTCATTCCTGTTTACCACCTTATCACCTAAAACAATACTACCTACTCCCTTCAGACTCTCCACTTAGAGAAAGCCCTCAATCCCACATCTCCCTCCATGGTGTAGCGATGTGTAGTTTCCTTTAATAGGAACAGCCTTCTATCACTTCACTAGCCTACAGGCATTCGTTCAACAAATATTTATAATCTCATCAAATAGGATGCTGAACCTAAAGTAAAAATGCAACGAAGTTTCTGAGTACCAACCTGAGGCACAATCACATACACATACGAAACGTATCACTTTCCCCCGAGAAATCTGTGATCTCCGTAGACAGCAGAAACATTAGGATCAATTTCAATTTCTTACCCCAACCAGTCAATTTCATAGACAGTTGGCGACCAAACCCTATCAGTTTTGCTTGAGATATCTCTCACTCCAGTTTCTCCATCACCATTGCTAACGCCTTGAGTTCAGGCCCTCATCATCTCACTTCCTCTTCTGATGCATTATGACGGCCCTCCTCCCCCCACCAGACTTACTACTCTAAAACACAACTTGGATCATCTCACACCTCTCTTCTTTATAAGCTGACTCCCACACGACTTTTCCAGTGTTATTTACACACTTCTCAACATGGCCTTTATGCTAACACAATGCTTTCCAAGAACAAAATTACCTTTACTTGTGGTTCTTTATCTGAAAATATCTTTCTATCTTCACTGCCTGAGAAACTCACACGTGTTTCTTTAAGCCAACGCCAAGACATCGTCTCTAAAGCTTTCCCAGCTCCTCCAGGCAGCTATCCCTCTCTCCTCATGCTTCCCATGGCTCTCTGATTGAAGGTAATTGGACCACGTACCATGTTTATAAAAGCTTTATGTCATGACTCCTTTGAATTAGTTTTACTTTGGTTTTTCATTTCTTTGAAAGAACTCAGAATTGACTCTATATTAAGCGAACTATTATATCAAGAATCCAGTGCCTTTCATTACTTAAAAAATAATTTATGTGTGGGAAAAGAAGAGGCTTACACAGGGAGCAGGGAATGGAGTGAACCTATGGACACATGTATAAGAGGAGTGAAGACATAGGCACTATTCCAGGCATTTGTATATACTAACTCACTTGATACCCCAACAGTTCTAGAAGGATCGAACTATAATTATCTCCATTTTACAGATGAGATAACTGAGGCACAGATATATTAAATAAATTGCTCAACACAGATGCACACAGAGCTGCACTAAAATAAAACGAGAGTACACCAAATAAAGGCAATGTAGTGTCGAATTAAACATCTTAGATTAGTAATAATGAGTACTTTACCAGTTTCCCTAATTCTCCAGAAATTCTTCTCTCTTCTCCTACCCTGTCCCACCCACTCCAGCCTCATTTCAATTCCTTAAACAATGTGACCCTAAGAGGCATTTCTGTCTTTATTAGGCTTCTCTCCAAATATTTGGTGCCTGTCTAATCTTGTGACTTAGAACTATTGATTTTTCATTTTATGACTTTGCAGTGTTGACCCTGGAACGCTCTTACTTCCTGCTTCCCAATTCCTTGATCCAACCTCCCAGCTCCTGAGATAGAGGAAACCTAAGAATTAAGGTTAAAAACACTTTGGAATGTCAGTCACTAAACTGCACGGAGTAGAGAACTTTCTTTTTCTGAAGCTTCGTCTCTTATGCCCAGAATTATGTACCTGATAGCTGTATTTTATGTAACAGATGTATATATGGGGCCTAACTACATGCCATATTGTATTCTACATGCTTTACGGATATTAAGTCATTTAACCCTTATAGCAACCTTATGGTAAAGGTACTGTTTCAGGTAAGAAAACTGAGGCAGAAAGACACAGTCAGGTGCCCAACAGAGCTGGAAAATTATAGAGCTGGGATTTGGGCCCAGGTAAGCTGGCTTCAGTATCTATGCTTTTCATATGATATACTACTATTAAATTTTGATATGTAAAGCATTTTTTGAATTTACTTTTGAATATAAAATGCAAACCATATTAAACCAGTTTGTAGAAATACAAACACATTCCTATTTAGTATATAATCTAGAAAAATAGTTGCTTAAACAATTAGTTGTAAAATTATTATTCACAAAATTGCTAACTATATTAATAAAGTATGTTTGGGGCCTTCTGTTGTTCGTGTATGTAAATACAGAATATAAAAGAGAACATGGATCCTGAAGCGGAGACAGCTTGGGTTCGAACCAGGCTTTATCGTGTACAAATTGTGTGCTCTTGAGCAAAAGACTTGAAACTCTCTGGACCTACATTTCCTTGGCCATAAAATGGGAACAGCAGTTTCTACACCATATAGTTGTATGAAGATTAAATGAGTTAATATATGTCAAGTATTTGAAAGAGCACCTGCCATGCAGTAAGTATTACAGAAAAATTGGATGTTATCAATATTTTTGTCATTGTTGCAATTCCTATTACTCAGAAAGAGACTGGAGTATTCACATATAGAAAAAGGAACCCACAAGTTGGTAGAATAAGCACTTCCTTTGTTGAGATGTCCCTTTTTTTCTCTATCTTTCACACTCAGGTCAGATGTGCTCACTCAGACCAGTGGCTTCACATGCCATCTCTAAGCCGACAAATCTCTAGCCTTGACCTGTGGTCTGAGTACTAAATGTGTGCATGCCACTGCTGCTGGACGTCCCTCCTTGTGGGTCTGTGTCAAAGTCTCAAACTGGCCGTGTGAAAAATTACACCCGACCCTCAGCATGTGCTTCCCCGTAAGGAACTGCTCCTCCTGGTCTTCTCTACCCTGGGAAATAGCACAACCATCTCTAGAGTTTCAGTGGCTCAAACCTTGATGCATTCTTCCCAACCCCCACATTCAGCCAGACGCAGACCATTCTAGCAGTTTCCAAAATCCATCCTGGATCTGATCACTTCTCCTCCCTTCTACTTCTCCCACCTTAGTTCATGTGTCATCATCCTGAGCACCAACTGCTGGCAACTGTCTACTGACTCATTGCCTTGCTTCTACTCTTGCCCCATGGCAACCTGTTCTTCCAACTGCAGGTAGAGTAATCTTTTACGAATCCAAACAAAATCATGTGACTCCCCTGTTTAGAATCCTAGAGTGTCTTCATACCACATTCAGAGTAAGATCCAGTCAACTTACTGTACCCTACAGGGCCCTGGCATCATTTCCTTCTAGTCTCCCACCTGCTTACTATGCTCCAGACACACACACTTTCTTGCTGTTCCTTCCATATGCCAAGCTCATTGCCAAGTTTATGCTGACTCTTCCCTTGACCAAGAATGTTCTTTTCCCAGAGAAGATCTTGCCATGGTCCCCTCCCTACCCTCAGTCAGGACTCTGCTCAAATGTAACCTCATCAGAAAGGCCTCCTCTCACCTGTCAAAAATCACACTCACCCACTGTTTCCTTCTATTCCTTACCTGCTTTATTTTCACATTTATCACCCTGAAATTATATTATTTATTTGTTTGTTTTATAAATTTTATTATTTCTCTTCTCCATTACACTGTAAGTCCTGAAAGGGCAGGGAATTTTTCTTGCTGACTCCTGAATCCCCAATGCCCAGAATAGTGCTTGGCATGTCATTCAATAAACGTTTATTGAGTGAACAATGTACAAAAAAAGGAGAATTAAAATATCCATGTGGGTCAGGTTAACAATTTGAGGATACCAAGAAGTTGCACAAAGATGACAAACAGACCCCCTGAACAAGCGGTTTATTTCATCTGCAAAAGAATTCTTCTACATGTTTAAGTGTGTGAATGACAGAGTAAGCACATACTTGTTTTCTTATATTTTAAAATCTCTGTGCAGCAGGTTATTCCTTTGAAATGCAACATCTCTGGCAATACTATCCGAGGCACTTACAATAGTCACTGGCATTTTCTTTCATTTACAAAAATTAAAGCAGTAATAACTCAGTACCTTAATATTTAATCTAGAACCATGCTATTCCCCTATCCCTTTACTGAAAATTATGGATAAATGGATAAGTTTTTAAATAATATGATAAGCACAAAGGTAATGGAAATTGATCAATTATGAGCCAAATAGTTAATGTACACTCCAACCTGAACAGTATAAAGCATATATTGTTTAAAATCCGGAACTGAGGGGACACCTGGATGGCTCAGTTGGTTAAGTGTCCGACTCTTGACTCTGGTTCAGGTCGTGATCTCAGGATTGTGAGATCAAGCCCCGCATTGGGCTCCGTGCTGAGCATGGAGCCTGCTTAAGATTCTCTCTCTCCCTCCCGTTCGGTCCTTCCCCCACCCCATGCTCGCTCTCTCTCTCTAAAAAATAAATAGGTAAATAAAGAAATAAAATAAACAAATAAATAAATAATAAAATAAAGTCAAGTCTTGAGTTTTACAAAGTTTTCAAGAGTACCAAGTGTAATTTTGACTCCACAAATAGAAAAGCACGATTTATGAAGTTTATATGAGTTCTAATTATTCTTATTCTAAATACTTTCAGAATATAAGTATTTTACCAATGGCTTCTGTGTATATTAATTAAAAGCAATAAAGCAAAGAAAGAAGCATGTGAATTTAATTTCAGACCAGCCTATAGACTTCTCAAACAAATAGGAGAAAAACACTTCCAACATACCTTCTGAAATATTTGGTTTTGTTTTGTGTTTGGGCCGATCCTCACAAGGATGAAAGTTCAATTGCTGTAAGACCGCTGGACAGATGACAGAGAAGTTGGAGCTGCTTATCTGAGTAGCATTTGAAAAGCCATGAAGGGAAAAGATCTCTTCAGCTGACAGACACTGCCAACAGGATAAACAAAGTAAACATATATGTGTTAGCATAGTGAAAGCATGCACGCAAAGATACTTTAGAGAGACAGAATATTTCATCTAGACACAGCACTAACTCTACAGAAAAGCCCTAAAATTTTAAAAGAGTCCATATCCCTTTAAACCTAGAAACAAGAAAAAAATAACACAAACAACAAAAAAAACAAAAATCCTTCTTGATCAACAGTCTACCTATGGCAGTCAAAAAGGTAAGAACTGGTTTGGGGGTTTCCAAGGACATTACAAACATTAAAAGTAGACCAATAGCTTTCAAATCAAAAGCTTTAAGAGGGTTCTACATTCTCAATCTCTCCTCTCTGTTTGTCTTTAGATTGGATATTTTGTATAGGCTATTGGAGTAACTCTCTGTAAGATTTCTTGTAGACAAACACCTGGCTCCCTTATAGTTTCGTAACTAAGAAACTGATCCATGCATCTAGACAGCAATAATAATTCCAACATATAAAAGTTGTTTTAAAGTCTGTCTTTAGCACATATCATTATTTGCTAAAATATGTATTGTTCTCAATGATGGGGGTTAGCTTTTCTCTACTATATAAGGTTTTGAAAATAGTGCTAGGCTGCTTGGAAGTTCATTAACCATTAACAAAATTTTTTAGGAAAAAATTCTTTATGAAAATCACTTTTTGAAGGTATCATTTTATTCTCAGACATATTTTAACTGTAAACTATCATCCACATACTTGTATTATTGAGAATATAAAAGAAATTAAATGTGTTACTGTGGTTAGTAATCATTGTAAGAAGTATAGACTGTGAAAAATATCCATTCATTCAAACAGAAGAGTCTATCTTTAGTAAGTATGATTCAGAAAGTTCTTTGCATGCTTCAGCCAATATTTAAACCCCACTAAGATCTTACTCGGCTTTGTGCTGTAGACTGGACTGGTGTTCTCCCAAAATTCATGTATTGAAGCCCTAACTCCTGATATAATGATATTTAAAGTTGAGGCCTTTGGGAAATGATTAGGGTTACATGAGGCAAAGAGAGTGGTATCCTAGTCCACCTAGATTAGTGGTCTTATAAGAAAAGACACCAAAGAGCTTGCCTGCCCTTTCTCTCTCCACCATGTGAGTGGACAGCTAAAAGGCCGTCCAAACACAGCGTCCTTACCAGACATCGATGCTTCTGACCTCTCAATTTGAACTTCCAATCTCCAGAACTACGAGAAAACTAATTTCCGTTGTTTAAGCTATCCAGGTTATGGTATTCTGTTAGGGCAACGCGAGGTGACTAACACTCTATGAATGGCATTTGAGAACTCAAAAGTTGGTGTTAATTGACCATGAAGTTCTGTGATTCCCTCCACAGCAGAAACAATGAAACTAAAAATGTAAGATGTGGGTAAAAAGAGATTGGTACTGATTGTTAAGATGAAAAAACATCAAATACACCAAGATGTATGCAGGTGTCAAAACTAAAATTGCAAATGCATTAAAGAAAGTTCACATTTAGACTTCTTTGTTTTTCTAAAGCCTAAGTATGTGCCTCAAGCTATTCCTTGTTCAAGCCATGACAATGGGCTTGGGCTCATGACAATGATAGCTGTGTGCCATCCCTAGAAGAGGCGACACCACACTCAATGCACCACACTCAATGCTCCGTTAACAGTCTTCCGTTTGGCAGACTGGGGGGATAATAAACTAATGGAGGGAGAAAATAGCTCGACTGGAGGAAGGAAAGTGGGAATGATAATATTTGTTACCACGAAGCCACCCAGGAGCATAATTGCTAGACTCAAAACTTAGAGTCCATGTGGTCAAACTGCCCACTGCACGATTCCAGGAATAAATGGGTATAGTAGCATAAACATAAAACAGCACTGTTTCCCCACAAGGAAGTCTTAACCTACTTGGACTTCAAGTTCCTTCAGCTCAGAACTAGGATGAAAAGGGGAAGCTGCCCATAGATAATTTCCAAAGTCTTCTCAGAATTAGCATACTAAGACTTCCTAAAACTTGATGACTGTTAAAGCAGTTCTTTTCAGACTCAAGTGGGTCAGGAAATCCACTTACAACGTCACCATCAGCATTTTGTAAGGAGCTAAAAATCATCATAGAAACTATAGAGTGTAGCACACACAATAAGGGTAAGTATCACTTAGAGAAACTTTTGCTGCAGGTACACAACATGCACACAGCTACTGGATCACAATGTAAATTCACCGTTTTACTGTAATTGGCAGCGAAGAGGTTAATTGCCCATCATACATCATTAAAGACGCTCTCCTCCATGCAATTGGGGGGAAAATAGCGTAGCCGAAGGAACATATGATCAATGCTGTAAGATAGCTCAGAGTCTTCACGCTCTGTGCAGCGTCTGTGTAGAAATTTTGGCTGGACAGGTGGTCATGGATAATAACACTTTGACAGTGGCAATTGCCCACTCACCAGAAAGAACAAGGAGGTAGAGAGATGAGAAAACTCTAGGCCTCGCCTGAGAAATAGACTCTTACCTATAAAGAACAAACTGATGGTCACCAGAGGGGAGGTGGGTGGTGGAATGGGGGAAATAGGGAGTGGGGATTAAGGAGGGCACTCGTGCTGAGCACCAGGTGTTGCCTGGAAGTGTTGAATCACTATACTATACACCTGAAACTATTACAACACTGTATGTTACCTAGCTGGAATTTAAATGAAAACTTAAAAAAAAAACAACCTCTAGGCCTTGCCTTATGAGAATGAGGACAGAATATTAACAGGATACTAGCAGTATGGCAAAACTCAATTCATGGTAGGCTTGATTTATTTAAAAGAGCCATCGAACAGCAAGTAGGATGCCAGTAGCTTACGGAGCTGCCTATTTGGCTTTACAACCTCAATTTCCACAATGCTTTGATTTAACAAAGTTGAACCAGCAACAAAGAAAGCAGTTGTCTAAGAAAGGGCGGTGTTTCCCAGGGCAGTGACAAACAGGATGAGAGCCCAGTGCCTGAACAGTGAGGTGACAACAAAACCGGTAGAACGGTTGAGGAAGGTCAAACATCCTCTCAAACACACCCCTTCACCTCCAAAACAAACAAGGAACAAATTATGAAACCAGTAGGAGCCACAAGGGCTCTTCCTAACGACACAGGATGATGAGCCTGAGAGTATGTGTCTTCCTAAAACTTCCTGAGCTTTTTTACCATCTGCTTTACACTTACATACTGAGCCTTTTTCTTTCCATCTCTGTTTTTACATCACCGCTACGCTCAAGAGTACCAGGTTGCTGTTTGCCACGGCCCTTTGAGCTTTGTGCTGCCAAAGGCAAACTCCAGCCTGCAGACACCCTCATGTTCAGTGGGGTGACGTCTTTCTTAAAGACATTTTCTCAATGTCCGAGTTAAACTCCTTGAGTCTCTTGCCACATTAAGGTGATCTCAAAGGGGTCTTCCATGGATGAAGGGCCAAAGTAAGGAAGTAATAGAGGTGAGGGGGTTGAGATTCATATCATACACGAGATCTCAAATTATACTCGAAATCATTTAACCAAAGAGTTCTATGCATTTCTTCTTCTACTTCCCCTACTCCTTTTTCCTCACCGATTCTGACTTGTCAGAAACTTTGGTTTGGTTTTGTTCTGTTGTTTTTGTGTCTTTCCCAGACATATCTTTGTGGAAATGCTGATGCAGGGAGGGGATGGGGCAGGGTTGAATGATAAGGGCAACTTCCTCCTCCAACATTTTGTAGAGTTAAAATATGCTTATGATAAATGCCGAAGAGTCAGGCAAGATTTGAAATTACACAGTGTGGATAATGATACAGGCACTGTACCTGACTCAACTTTGGTCAGGCTTCTCTAAGCCCATGAGGCCTCAGTCTTGTGTCCATCCTTATAGAGCCTGCATTGTCCAGTTTTAGCAAGAATCGTGCTAAGTTTCCTTAGAAAGACTCTTCCATCCTTGATATCTGATCACCCTAGCCTGCCTTCAGCAAGAATGTTATTAAGTTTGCTTAACCAAAATCCCCCCCACCCACCCACAATGTTTCCCCATAGTAATTTTCCATTCATTGACCTCCACCCTGCTCCTTGGCTATAAATCCCCACTTGTCCACGACATATTTGGAACTGAGCCCAGTTCTACACTGAGGTCTCATTTCCCCTACTACAATAGTTCTTGAATAAAATCTGTCTTTATCGCTTCAACTACTGTTGTGCTATGCTACCAGTATCATAACCATGTAACTGTACTACGCATTGCATAAATGCTTTCCTTCATTCAACAAATATTTCTGGAATCATAAAAGTCGGCATATAATACTGATGGGAGAAGGGGAAGGTGGGGGAAGCTGAGGGATGACAACCAAGAAAGAAATCACACAAAGGTAAGTAAGTCCTAAGACCCTCCATCAAGAAACCGAGTAATTGTGGTGGACATAAATAGCACACCCAGATCTACAAAACCAGAGAAAAAGTGATAAATTCATGAAACATAATGATAAAGAACTAGAAAAGTTCCTATATGGGAGAAACGATATGCAGAGAAAATTTCAAAAACAACTTTGAGGTTAGACTTCCGAGAAAGTAGATAGAGGCTATTGCCACCGGTGTGATTGGGGGACCTCAGAAAAGAAACACATTGGGGAGGATAGTGGCCAGTTTGGTTTTAGACATTTTAAATGATAATGCCTGTGGGACACCAGATGGAAATGATGAGTGAGTTTTTTCTAAGAAAGGTAGAGGCCAGAGATAAGGACGCAGCTGGCTTCTGTGAGGAGATAAGAGATGAGCGGGAAGGGAGATCATCAGGAGACAGGGTACGGAAAGAAGAGAAAAACTTTGGGAACACATATATAATTTGTGCAAAAGCACCAAAAAGAGCCAGAGAACAAGAAAGAGCAAGATAAGCCCCCAAACAGAAGAAACCATCTAGGCCAGAAAAATGTAGTGAATTCCTGTTGTTTTTGCCTGCCCGGGGTCCCCATCATCCAGTAACAGACCACCTTCCTGCCGCGGGGGGCCTCCTTCCCTGTGATGTAGTTCGGGCTGACCAGGGAACATGTGACCCAGACCTGTCCACTGTCTGGTAGAGCTACTGGAAAAAATCTTTTTGACTGCGATTGCTATGAGTCTGGCATTTGCTTAGGCCATTTTTCTAGCATGTGAAAGAAGGTGAACTAATGCATAGAGACAGGTTTCTAACACCATCGCTAATCCCCTGAATACAGCTATGCCTCGAGTCTGACTCTTCAGTGACCTGAGACAATGAATTCCCTTTGTGACTTAAGCTAATTAAAATTGAGTTTTTTCACTTACAAATGAAAAAGTCCTGATTGATATATAAAGTAATCATTCAAAAGACATTTTCAAAGCTAGGAAATGAATGCTACATCCGAAACCTATGGGAAAAGAAAAAAAAAAAAAGCTTTTCCACTCTTTAAATTTTCTCCATTCTTCTTTTTCTCAACACAGAGGCTATTTTCTCTTGTCAAACGGCACAGATTAAATAATAAGGAACGCTATGACCACCTGATCCCACACCCGCTGTGCCAAGGCCTTCACACCACACCAGAAGGGAAATATCATCCCATTGAAAAGTCATCCCAAAGATGCTTTCAGATTCTGTTTTTCCATGAACTGTGCTGCTGTGGGAGCTGAGCAATTCACAAATCCAATACGGACACTGCTAGCTGTGGCTGTGTTCTCTCTTATGAGGGTAAATGTAGGAAGAGAGAGCACCTTGTAATGCACTTAAACTCAGGGACAATCAAAATTAGAATGAAACATCTAGTCCAGGCTGTCACTTAGGATGTCAAGTAACTGATCCACTCAAACTTTAAACTTCATTCCTGAGCCCCAGGGGAGCCAAGGGTAAAACTGGAATTAGAATCCAAATCTGAAAGAGCCCTGTCTAACCTCTTTTCTTTTAGTGACTCCTCTACCCTACCTTGCCCTGCACACCTGTTGTTTTATGGCAAGAACGACAGCTACCTTCTGGAACTTGCCATGCATGGAGCGGAGATGAAAGCCAAACAACTCATTCTCTCCCAGACCCCAAGTGAATGACTCATCTCCTGTTCTTTGAAGAGATGCAACTGGTAAAAGTTTGAATAAGAATCCACCCAAAATCTTCATCTGTGCTATTATCATCAAAGGCAGTCCCACTCCTCCCTCACTGTCATTCACGTATTCATTCACCAAACACAGGTTGATCACATCTTCTCTGGGCCAGGTGTTCTGATAGGTTCTGAGAATACGACAATAAGCTTGCCTTTCAGTAGACAAAACATATGTATACAAATGCTACAGCTATAGTGCAATGTAGGAAGGGGAATAGTAAAGATATGTGCAAGCTATTGTGAGGGAAGAGGTCTAGGAAGGCTTCCTGAAGAACAAGATGCATGTGCTGAGCCCGAAATGTTGGCTCAGTGCTTTTGCTGGCTGGAGAGATAAGACAGGAGCCACAAAAACTCACATTAGGCAGAAATCAGCAATGCAAGTAAGTATGTGATTAGTTGACAAATGAATTTTATAGACAATAGTTATTATAGGAGTACTGAGAAGCACAGAAAAGCTACATTCATCTAATCCCCACATCAATTACTAAAGTAGATTTAAGGAGAAATCTGGGATGAAGAAATCATGTCTTAGAAAAGTAAGTTGTCCAAGATGAAACAACTTATAACTGTTAACAGAATTCAGACCAACGTCTTTGTGCATTTTCTGACTTCTAAGCCCATACTCTTGCTGTTATACCCCTATGTTTTGTTGGTTGAACACAGAAAAGAACACAAATAATAAAAGAAAGAACCATTTAGAGCCTGGTGAGGAGTATATTTGTTGCCCCTAAAGTGACTTGAGTCATAGAGTTAAATTACTCTTAGATCATATTTAGCCATTATACCCAAAGAGAGATCTCGAAAACAATCGAAGGTTGTTTTCTTACCATGGTGAGAATTAAGAAGGAAATGAATGATGGTTGTGATTCTTTGCCCTTCAAATAGCCCTCCTACCCATCGCCCAAACAGGCATGCTGGGCAGGCACACCGACCACACTCAAGCAGCAGGCAGCCCAGAATCTGCCACCTATGAATGGCCGCTGACACTGCCATGAAGTCCTCCTGTAACAGGTTCATCCAACCTAGAATACCTGGATGTGTGCCATTTTGAATGCTTTGCTTCCCTGTTCCTATTTTAAAGTTAGTGTTATTGCAGCTCAAGCAGAGAAGCCAACTGGTTAATTCATGCACGCAAGCTACCATCCCATAACCATACTAGACTGTGAGACCAGTACGACTGACCATAGTTTGCTAGGAACATATTAAGAGGAGGAAAAGGTGAAAATCCAAAATAATTATGTAGTAGGAAAGGGCTCAGTAAATACTTGTTGAATGAATGAATGAATGAGTAAATGCATGAATGAATGCCTCACTCGTCGTCACAGTATTTTTAAAAGCCAACTGCAAAAATATTTTAAGTTCATAGTAGTAACCTAAACAAAATTAGAAAAAAGTAAACAAGTGCAGAAAGTGAAATATACATAAGAGTGTTTCAAATATGGCAACTAGCCAAAGTTCCTAAAAGAACAACTTAAATACTTAAATGTCAAAAGGGTAGTTTGAGTTAAATAATTGGGGGGCCATTTATGACCCTGAAACAAGTGAACGGTCCCATCCTTTCCAGGGTGATTGCACAAGGTCACAACCAGTGGCAGCATGCCCACACTGGCAGCAGGAGTGTTCAAAGTGAGAGCGATGGAGAACACAACTTCCAGATGTGTTACTGACGCAATAATGGAACTACCACACCTTAGGCACAAGGAATGTGAGTATGTACCATTTCTGAACCTCCTTGATATTGCTCAACGCTTATATGCACTGAGTCACACTTACCAACAATCTCTTGAACTTTTTCCCTCTTGATTTCCTCTCCAAAGTTTTCTCAATACAATTTTACCAAGATGAGATAGACTTTTCTAAGGTTTGAGCAAAAAACATTCTAAACAAGTGATCTCTACGTTTAGGAAATGGCTAATCAAGTGATTCCTGACTCTGTTTTCCTGAGTCATGTTTCCATTTTTCCCTCAAGTTTTCTTATGCTTCTCACTGAAGCCACCCCAGTGCTGCTGCATTCCCACCCAGAATGCACACACACACACACACAGACACATGAATGCACGCGCGCACACACACACAGACACATGAATGCACGCGCACACACACAGAGACACACAAATGCAAACGCACATACACACAGACACACGAATGCACACACACAGAGACAAACGAATGCACACGCACATACACACAGACACACGAGTGCACACCCAGACACATGACTGCACGCACACATACACACACAGACACATGAATGCACACAGACACAAACGCACGCGCACATACACAGAGACATATGAATGCACGCGCACACACACACACGAATGCACTCGCACATACACACACAGACACACGAATGCACACCCAGACACATGAATGCACGCACACATACACACACAGACACATGAATGCACACAGACACAAACGCACGCACACATACACAGAGACACATGAATGCACGCGCACACACACGAATGCACACGCACATACACAGACACACGAATGCACACACACATGAATGCACGCACACATACACACACAGACACATGAATGCACACAGACACAAACGCACGCGCACATACACAGAGACACACGAATGCACGCGCACACACAGACACGAATGCACACGCACATACACACACACAGACACATGAATGCACACGCACATACACACACAGACACATGAATGCACACACACAGACACAAACGCACGCGCACATAGACACATGAATGCACACGCACATACAGACACATGAAAGCATGCACACTTACACACACAGACACACGAATGCACGCGCACAGACACACGAATGCACGCGCACACAGACACACGAATGCACACACACAGACACACGAATGCACGCGCACAGACACACGAATGCACGCGCACAGACACACGAATGCACGCGCACAGACACACGAATGCACGCGCACAGACACACGAATGCACGCGCACAGACACACGAATGCACGCGCACACAGACACACGAATGCACATACAGAGACACATGAATGCACACGCACATACAGACACATGAAAGCATGCACACTTACACACACAGACACATGAATGCACGTGCACACAGACACACAAATGCACGCACACATACACACACAGACACACAAATGCACGCGCACACAGACACACGAATGCACACACACAGACACATGAATGCACACGCATACACACACACATGAATGCACGCGCACACACACAGACACATGAATGTACGCGCGCGCACACACACACGAATGCACTCGCACATACACACACACATGAATGCACACGCACATACACACAGACACACGAATGCACACACAGACACACAAATGCACGCACACATACACAGACACATGCATACACACACAGACACAAACGCACGCGCACATACACACAGACACACAAATGCACGCGCACAGACACACGAATGCACACGCACAGACACACAAATGCATGCGCACACAGAGACACACGAATGCACACACACAGACACACGAATGCACACGCAGACACACGAATGCACACACACAGACACATGAATGCACGCGCACACACACAGACACACGAATGCACACACACAGACACACGAATGCACTCGCACACACACAGACACATGAATGCACACACACACACGTGCACACGTTCACATTCACTCTCGAAACTACTCCGTAAGCAGAGACCAAAAGGGCCTTTTCTAGATATGCTATTTAAAGAAGATACCTTGTTTTATGAAACATTGTTCAGGGAATTAGATTATCATGAAACAATATGCATAGAGTGACATCACTGCTATAAATAAGGTTAAATAAAATCTGGAGGTGTATACTGCAAAATATTAGTGGTATTTACCTCAGGGTGACAAAATTATGGGTGATTTTTATTTTTTACTTTCTGTTTCTCAGTACTTGCCAAAGTTTTAGACAATATATATGTATTCTTACCTCGATTAGAAAAATAAAGTTAAATCATGAGGAGTTTCTTAAATCTTTTTCTGGGTTCCCCTAAACAGAAGCTGGAATTTTTTTTCTTTTTTTACTAAAGAAAAAGGAATTTTAAAAGCTATGATACACTTTTTAGAAGAGGTTTACAAAGTTTTCTGATTTTACCATAGCTATTGACATATTTCTCAGTCCTGTCTCATCCACATTCAGTTTCTCAAGGCCCTCTCACCCCTAAAAGCCTGTCATGTTATCAGAGCACAGACATGCCGTCTGGATTCTTGACTTTCTGACCCAGACCTGCCTCCAGATGGCAGAAGCTACCCTATTTCCATCACCTGTGAAGATGGCCCTCTCCCATTTGCTGCCAGGATCAAAAAGTCTTTGGGCCTTGCTGTTCACCAAGGGCCTCCCACTCAGTCCCTCTGGGGTTAAGGTGTAGAAGGTATGACTGTTGTCCAGGCAGGGCTGGGCAAATGCCACCAGGAGTGAGCTCATCCTTTAAAGTCATCTCACCTCTGCATACAATGAATGACCTTATCCGTCACAATCCTTCAGCACAGTGGTTTTCAAAGTGTGATCCAGGGACCCCTAGGGGTTACCAAAACCCTTCCAGAGAATATAGAGGGTCAAACTTATTTTTATTATAATACTAAGACTGCATTTTCCTTTTTCACTTTCATTCTTTTATGAGTGAGCAGTGGATATTCCAGAGGCTATGTGACATATGTCACAACACATTGAATGGGGACTCATATATGAGAATACAGCTGCCTTCTAGTAAGCCTGATATTGAAGAGATTTGCAAAAACGTAAAACAAGGTCATTCTTCTCACTAATTTTTTGTCATGGAAAAAACTGTTGTGTTTCCATCAAAATGATAACATGATATGGGCTTATTAATGTTATTTTTAATATGTTAAATAGATATTTAAAATTTTTCTCAACATTAATTTCTATAATGGTAAATATCAATAGATAGAAACCACATATACTAAATGTCTTTGGTGTTGTCGATAATTTTTAAGAGTCCAAAAGGGCACAAACTGGACCAGCACGTAAGAATGACACATAGGCCCTATGTACCACTTAACTGACAAGTTGGGAGCTTCTAGTCGATCTTATCTAATATACCTCTCACCCTGTTTATCCTGCATCCCCATAAGATGGTTTCTGCTGAAAACTGCCATAGTCACTCTTCTACTCAAACTGGCTCCCCACACAAAAACAAAAAACTTCTCTTCTGCCAAGAATCTAAAGTCCGAACACTGAAGAACTTCAATTTTCTGTCTCAAATCTTCCTTACTCCCTTTACCATCCTCCAAAAGCATGCTTGAACTCTCTATTCTAATAAAAGTTTTAATAAGTCTTGTATTTCACCTTCACTGTGACTTGGCATGTCCCCCGCCCCCCACCTCGAAGGCTGATGTATCCCCTCTCAAAGTACCCAACTCCTACCTGTGCCGGCATTTGGCCCTGCCTCCTCTGCTTAATACTACTGTGCCCACCAGACTCTACCCCCACAGTAGTTTTGGTGTTCACCGTGAGCTTCTGTATATTATCAACCATTCGTGAAAATGGATATCTCTTTAACAAGATCTAGAAAGGATGCATGCGTTCCTTTTATTATCTTCTTCAACCCCTACCAAGGCTTTGGACATGTAAGATGCTCAACTTAAAACAATCATTAATTTGCCAGATTAAGGAAAGAAGGGTGGATGAAAAACAATTAGAAACTAGCACACAGTACCTGAGTATAATTCTGAGAAATACAACTGAATAACCTGAGAGTCATTTACCAGTCATTTACCTCTGAAAAGCCAAATTTTCCAACCACGTGTTTCTCTGCTCAGGCCAGGAAACTCTCCTAGAACCAGCTCGGTGTGGCCCTGATACTACAAATAAGCTATACTGACATCAACATTTCCAACTTGCCCTAGAAATTATAACTATAAGCTATGGGGAAAATCCAAGTCTAAATGAGAAAAAAAAATCTGACAAAATTCACAAATTAGAAGGAATAAAAACTATTATTTCCTTCTACTTCAATAATACAGGTTATATTTTAACACATTTCTTTTATACAATTTTAAAATTTTGTCTGCAACAAATAAAGGAATTGCTGGTTTACCTTGAATTAAGTGAGACATCTAGGCTGATTTAAAAGTTATGTTAATATGTCAGTATCAAATTTAGTGTTAAAAGGTGGAAGTTGTCATTCATTCAACAAATATTTCCTGAATACCTACTAAATGCCAGATACTATGCTAGTTACAGAAAAAGAGAAAGTGGTTGAAATGTGCCTAGCCCCTAAGCTCCCAGATCTTACAGACTACTGCTGGGTTTGGATAGAAATATAAGTAACTACAGGATGGACTGATAAGAGCTAGGGTAGGATCCCTTAATGTGAAGAAAGGATAATTAACCCACCTTAAAGTTATGCGACTGTCAGAGGCTTCCAGGAGAAAATAATAGCTAAGCTGAGATGCAAAGGAAAAAGAGAAATAAGGCTGGAGAAATATGGGGGCAGGACTATTACTGCAGGGCCTCATTTAACTCATTTAATCTCCACAACAATCCATCAAGTAGGTAGAATTACCCCCATTAGACAAGAGAGAACCTGGAGTTTAGAGAGATCGAGTCAGGAGTATGTTGATGTTACAGTAACAGGACTTAGGTGCGATTGTGGTCCGGGTTGGGGGGGATGTCAAGAATGACATCCAGTTTTCAGCTAAGTCAACCCACCAAGCAGATGGTGATGCTGATCACTGAGACCGGCAGACCGGGATTACCAGGAGGTTGTGAGGGAGAAAGGTTAGAGTTGATGAGCTCAGTGTGGAACAAGTTTAGAGCCGCTGAGCTGGGGAGGAGAGGGAGTTGTGCATCAATGGGCAACGGGATGTGCCAGGCCAACCCTCAAGAGAGAAATCTGGACCCAGCTCTCTCCTTACAGCACATCTCCAGACGAGTGACAACCGCCAGCAGAGGAAAGACTGAGGTTGTGCAGAGAGAGTGTGTAAAATCACAGGGAAGAGGACTTGAGACAGAACCCCGAGGAACATCAGTAGTTAAAGGATGAGCAAAGGACACTGAAACGGAAAAGAAGCAGAGAGGTAAGAAAAGCAAGGCGCGCACAGCTGCCAGCAAGAAAAGGGTGTGTTTCAAGTAGGACGTGCTCCACACCACCGACTCGACTAGAGAGAGGTGAGGCCTGAGAAGCGCCCACTGTGTTTAGCATAAGAAGGTTCTGGGTGATGCCCAGCAGGATAATTTCTTGGAAGCACAGTGTGCTGTGGAGGGATAGAAAGGTGTGGAAATGGTATGGAAATTCAAGTATTCCCACTGTCCAGTTACATACAGAAAGCGGGGCACAAAGACCATGACATACTCAGGGGATTCACAGCACAGCAGCCCCACTAACACAGCATCTGCCTCCAGAACAATGGAGAAGAAATGGGCATTAGAACTTGGAATGTCTGTTCTCCCAGATCAATTTAGACACTTGGTGTCTTCCGCCAAATGACTTACTTGTGTCTCAGTTTCTGGGGAAACGGATATGTCTTCATTCTCTCACAATACTGTTTTGAGTATCAAATGCCAATAATCAGGAAACAGCACCGTAAGGTTGAAAAGTGGCTGTGAAGGGACCTACGTCAGGTTTTAGAGCTAACCCTGACTACTGCAGAGACAACATCAGTAAGGGGAAAAAATAATAATAACTTTTTTCTTGTTTTACTGAAACCAGAGTAATATCAGCAGAGAACACGCTCCTACTTCAAATGACGATACAGTTCCCAGTGGCTTCAAGAAGCTCCCATCACTTCTACCCTGACATCCAGGCACATGGATGACAGTAGGGGACACTTGGTTTTTTGGAAAATCAACCAGCCCCTCCTTGGGATGGTATTCTTCAGGCTGAGGAGCAGAAGTGGAAAGGGCACAGGTCGTGAAGTCCAGTCACCCTGGAGTGGAACGCTCACTCTGCCACTTCGGAGCTATGACTCTGAGTGGGGTACTTAACTTAGCGAAGACTGGCTTTCCTGCGAGATTAGGAGGGTTAACGGGACGGAGCGTAAGGAAGCACTGAGCACAGTGCCTGGAACATGATAAGTACTCCGTAAATATTGACCTCATTCCCCTTAAGACACAACCTGCTTCCTCTCCTAGGGTGAGGGTCCTACTAAGAATACATCCTCAACTGAAAAAAGGGGGGGAGGGGCACCTGGGCAGCTCAGTCGGTTAAGTGCCGGACTCTTGATTTCAGCTCAGGTCATGATCTCAGGATCCTGAGATCAAGCCCCGCATGAGATTCTCTCTCTCCCTCTCGTCCTGCCCCTCCCTCTCTTCTCTGCCTCTCTCTAAAAATAATAATAATAATAATTTTTAAAAAATAGTATTTCCTTAACTGGCATTCATCTCAAGATTAGGAATAGAGGCAATGTCTAGCTTTTCTTCTTAAGGTGTGTAGGTGAAGTAAGCAAAGAATAGCCCTAAACTCTGAGACCCCTGACCCGAAAGAGAACGTGCAGCATCATGACGTGCTAGACAAAGTCGGTCAGCCGGTATCATCAAGAGCATGCACTGCTTAATGAAAGAGACTGTGTTTGCACACGTGCTCAGTATGTATAGAAAGCAGGATCAATCTGCGACCCAACCCAGAACCGGCCTCCTGATTTTACCGCTCCCTTTCGTCTGAAGTCTGGGCACCTTACATCTCTCACTTATTCCAGTGAGACCAAAGCAGCCTCTGTTTTCTTACCTGCTTTCAACTAACGAGGCCAGCTAGACGTGAAGGGGCCCTGGATTCTGTCAGCTTGTCAAACCCATACAGAGATCCTGAAGTAAATCTAAACTTCAAACCACAATTGCATCAATTTCTGGAAGTAGAACACCGGCTCCCAACCATTCACAGTTCAGGAGTGACGTAAATTTTGGACAAGAGTAATAAAATAGAGCCAACTCCTAAATGTAGCCTCAGAAGTAATCTGGAGGAGAGGAAATGTCCATACTTTCAATGCATATTGAAATACTCAATATTATCTCATTAGCCTACACACCAAAGGTTTACATATTTAGGAATTTATCAGGAGTGTTTGATCAAAGGGAAGCAGAGGCAAAAGGTAAAGGCCTCTTGAGGTGAGAGTTGTCATGGAAACTACCAGTGAAACCGAAGTTACTGGACTGACACATTGCTCACTGAACTTTTCATCTCACTAATCCTCGCTGTCATTTTATACCAGTGTTTTCCTCTGCAAGTGGACTGACCCTGGGGCACTCTGGCCTCCAGTGCAGGACAATTTTGTTAAGAACAGTACAGCTGCATCAAGTAACACAGCATTATAATAACTATGCATTGGGCATATATTTGAGCCAGGCAATATGTGTTTTACATGTATTGTCTTACTTGTTATTTATGATTTGAAGTAATACAGGCAATGAAAAAAATCTTATTTGAATTACTACATGTAATGCAGTAAATATATAAGTGCCTGAACTATATGATTGCTCAGTAAATGTTATTATTGTTCTTATTTTTTAGTTCAAACCACCATCCTATGAATAAGGTTCACTTTTTTTGGTTCACAGGTGTCAAAACTAAGGATTAAGGAAGTTAAGTGGCTTGCCTGTGATTCCCCAGCTAATGAGTGACAGAATTAGAATTTCAGCCCAGGTCTGTTTGATTCCAGAGGCCAAATTGTTAACCATTATGTTGTATTCTCTACTATCGTTAGAGATCTAAGGAGCTCACCAGATAAATCGAGGACGACTCTGGATTCTTTCTGAGCTAGGTTCACAGAACTAAAGCCTTAGAGGCCTTATCAATGCACACCTGGTTTTGTTCTCTAGCCATCCAGTTAGTTATAAAAAAGTCAAGGTATTAAATATTGGGACTTGGAAGGCAAAATACTACTTTTCAGGTTAACACCTTTGATCTAGATTCACAGATTTTTGTTTTTGTTCTCCTTAAACTCCAGGCCAAGAAAAACAACAGAGGATCTTTGGAAGGAGGCAGAAACCAACTGAAACAAGGCTCCATTCTGGACATTTTCTACACTCCCAAATCCCATCATCACAAAGGTAATTCAATGATAGTTTCATTTCTTTATAGAATAAATCTCAAGACTTGGCGAACCCATTTGGCTCCTGAAACAGACAACTGGGAATAGTTTGAGAATAAATTAATTAGTTTCAATTACAAGGAAGAACCTACTGTTATCTGGAGCTGGGGATGGGAAAACTTTCTGAAAACTACAGTTTCTTAGGTGGTCTAGAGGTCAGTAACATTCTTTTTTTTTTTTTTAATAAATTGTCTGGTAAATGATCCTAATATTAACTGTTTGCACCTAGCAATAGGGACAGTCCCTTGAGGAAATGCCACTCTGAATATAAGTACCTTGCAGACTCTTATTACCAACCACATTAAGCTGCCTTCATAAAGGGGTTACTTTTCTTTTCCCCGAGGAATATCAATCCCTCTCAACTTCAGGCCTCATTTTCCATTCCTATTTAGAGTCCTATTTTTCTCCCCCAACCCCCACTACCACCAAAAGGAACGGATAACACAGAGGATTCATTAAATTTCCTTAAATTTAAGGAAAAAAAAAACTCTTACACTACAGTCATAGTTGAAGTGCAATGGTTTTTATGATAGGAAAATGAAGTGCCCGCCCCTCAGCATCTCCCAGGATGGGTCTCATCGGGAAACAGGAATACGGCGTGACTCCTGAAAAGCATAAAACCGGCAAATCTCCCACCCGGCTACTCTGCTGCAAACATCCTTTGTGGGGAGTAAAGATCTATCCCCGTTAAGGAAAGAAGTTTTTACCTCTGCCCTCTCCTGTTCGTCGCAGCACAGACTTGGCCACCATCAGAGTTAGGAATTCCGCTCACCCAGTCTTCCTTCTAAACCAGCAGCACGTGCTTTCACCAGGGTTCCTATGGCGGCTAAATCACAGCCAGTCTAATGATCTCTTTCACCATATTTCCCCAGTGATTACTTAACTACGCAGTTTTGCCTTGCACACCTTTCACAAGTCTCCGTCTTATTTCTTGTTTCGATTACAAACTCTCCGAGGAAAAGGACCCATTATCACCACTGTGGTTTCTATAGTCTTGGCACAGTCATGTGACTAAGGAATGGATAAGCTGATTGTGATCAATGATGAGTGGCTTCTATTCATAGTTCAAACTCTGAAGTAATAGTTGCCCTGGCTAGAGAAAGTATGATTTTAAGACTATAATTCAAAACATCCACGACGGCATAGCGCTTAGGATTGCCTGCGGAGCTATCCCTTACTGTGTGGCAGCGGTCAAGTTACTTAACCTTCCGGTACCACATATTCCTCATGTGTAAAATGAAGATAATAATGGTGCCATTATCATAGGATTGTTGTGAGGATGAAATGTGATAATACAAATAAATCAGTTAAGAGATATGGCACATAGTAAAAGACCAATAAATTCCTAGATATAATTACTTATGATATGTACAAAAGGGAGCATGTGACTCTCAGGGTAGTTAGCTATGGAAAGAAAGAGCATTTTCCCACACGGATCCCAATCATACCTGGCATGCAGGCAAACTAAGCTCTTGACATCATAGTCAAATGAATTATGAGCGTCCTTCATTTTCCCAAAACCTCTTGGAAACAATGACCTAACTGTACACTGTCAACTGAGATGAGAGTGATATAATAGATGAGAATAGATACATTGTCTTGAAGGAAAAGCAAGCAGAGACCTAAATGTAGCCTCGCCCTCTGTCCTGCCCTTCTGTCTCTCCCTTCATTTCTCACCTGAACAAGCAGGCCGGAAGGCATTCCTAGATTCCCCCCACCATTTCTCAGAACATAAAGGTCAAAGGGGAAAAAAAAAAAAAAAGAACAGATGTTCTTTCTCTCCTCTGTCCATGTCAGGGGTTCCCACAGCCTCCCTCATCTAACCCACCATTACCCCCCCCCCAGGACAAAGTACGATAGAGAACAACACATATGTAATGAATACACACACACCCCTTCTGTTGGCTACACACTGCTGGCCTGGCCATCCAGTGAAATAAAAAGGCAACAGTTACCTCACTGCCTCTCCCACTGGCATTGTTAGGCTGGAAGCTAACGAAGGAAAAGATTTAACAAGAGTCAAATGACAATATAGGCAAGAGATTGAAGTAGAAGATATTTATCTGGGGCCAGGGGAAGCTTTTTTGCCTGCTCTTCTACAAGAAGCAGAGCCTTTATGCTACCTCTTGACTGTCTCCAGGCTCAAGCAATCATCACATTAGCAAACAACTGTAGTCTCCTCCTTCGTTCCGTCTAGACCCAACCCAACACATTTCACACTCTCATGCAGATGAATTTTCTGAAAACACATGGCTGGTCCCTGTTCCACTTTCGTTTGCAATTCTTTAATTAGACATATCATACTATTGTGCATTATCATAGTTATGTGTTTGTATGTCATACCTCCCTCAATAAACTGTAATGCCACAGGAGAACCCAAACTATATTACTAGTATTAAACAATCTTCACTCATTCATTCAAAAAATACATAAAATATGTGTTACATACCAGGCACTATACTAGCCCCTAGAAATGGGTCAGGTCAAACCCTTCAATTTGTTGAAAATCGTATGTGTATATGTCAGTTGCAGGGGCTGGGGGGGTATAAAAACAGAAAATTGTAATGCATGAAATTATTTACATTTTATAATATTATGATATAATCACAACAGATAATATATTATCATTGCATAGGCATCAATTAACACAGGATCACAAAGAAGGGGCTCCTACTAAACCCTTGTGCAGATCAAGAAAGTCTTCTCAGAAGAAATAATGTCTGACTGATAGGTGAAGCATCAGCAGATATACAGGGAGAACCAGGAACAAGGGCTTGAGAAATATACAGGAACCAGATCACAAAAGGGCTTAAGCCACATTAAAGAGTTTGAGGGGCGCCTGGGTGGCTCAGTTGTTAAGTGTCTGCCTTCAGCTCAGGGCACGATCCCAGGGTCCTGGGATCAAGCCCCGAATTGGGCTCCCTGCTCCACTGGGAGCCTGCTTCTTCCTCTCCCACTCCCCCTGCTTGTGTTCCCTCCCTCGCTGCCTGTCTCTCTCTCTGTCGAACAAATAAATAAACAATATGGGGGAAAAAAGTTTGAAATTTATCTTGAAGGAGTTGAATTGCTTTAGTAAGAGGAGTGATATGATCAGATTTCTACTTTAAAAATGACCACTTTAATTAGAGTATAGTAGTCACTCAAAGTATTTGTCGAACACATGAATAGTTAAGTGTAGGTACCATAATAAAAAATATTTCAGGAATTCAAAAAAGAGAGAAATCAGTGAATCGGTGCTGGCTGTGATGCCCTAGAAAGGTTTTAAGGAGGTGTTTAGCTGTTCTTTCAAAAATGTATAATTTTGAGAGGGTAATTCAAGGAAAAGGACTTTCTAGTTGGAAACAGGAAAGGTACAAGGAAGACAATGAGCTAGGAAGTGGCTGTGCAAAAGTTTCAGGTGAATTCACAGAAGAGCAAATAGTTTAGTGAGTGCTAGGTCTAGAGAGATAGGTTGGCATCTCAGGGTCAACCTTGAGGAATGGGGGCCTTGAATGCCAGTCACAGGATTTAAACTGCACCAGCAAAGAGACAACCAGCTCCTGGCTGAGTTTTGAAAGGAGAGAGACATACTCCAAGTGTTGTGTTAGGAAGACTGAACATAAATTGGAAGAGGTTTAAAAACAAGGTCCAGGTAACAGGGTGTAGGAATGTAAAAGGAAAAACAAAAGCAGGACATGTGCTGCAAGATACATCTCAAGAAAGAAAAAAAAAAGAGTTAAGAGAAGTAAAAGCACAGGGTTGGGCGATGGGTGAAACAAAGGTCACCTCACATGCCAACCTCCTGCACCCACCCCCCCATGTCTCCAGCACCCCTACTAACCGCCCCCCTCTCCCCCCACATGCTGATTTATCTGAGTAGACGCATTTCCTGCAGCTTCGTGTTATCATTTGGAGGATGAGAGTCTTCTCTTTTATGAAGCTGTTTAACCAGTGTCTACACCTAACAACTAGGAGGTGAGGTTTCTTTGAAAAGAAAATGAAGAGAAAAGAACATTTGGAAAATGAGTGAAGAGCATCGGAACAAACAAAAGGTAACACTGAGGCCATTTGTCCCCTAAATCATTGACCCAGGGTATTCATTCAGTTGGGGTACCCCTGTTTATTCCAGGAACCCCCGAGATAGATCAGACTTACACCCAGTCCTGGGGCTCCAGAGGCTCAATTAGCTCAAAGAGGTCCCTGTTCTCATTGCTGGGGTCACCTCTTCTACCCGCTCTTTGTACCCTCAGTAACCACAAGAAGCAGAAGGATAAACTCAATTGTTCTGTTGTCTCCAGTTTGAACTCGGGTCACTTTGGTCTCCCAAAGGAACAACTTAATTTAATAGTACTTAGGGATACTGAAAAAAAAAATTAGAAACCCCCTTCCAAAATTGTCTAACAAATCTCCAAAGTATGGTATCTATTACTTGAGAAAAGTTGACCTAAGAAACATCACAGCCCTCATCCAAAGGAATGTCTTTTGTAAATAGATCTCTTAGAAGATTCAATAAATCCCTGGCTCATCAAAATAAATTCTATTTTCTCAGCCTTTCTCAAAATCATAAAGGCTTCTCACAATAGGCCCTTGTATTCTTTATTCTACTTTACGGAAGGTGGGGAAATTGAAGTTGCATTCTTTAAGATAGAGATATTAAGGGGCACCTGGGTGGTTCAGGTCGTTAAGTGTCCGACTCTTGGTTTTGACTCAGATCTCAGCATGGTGAGATCAAGCCCCTTGGCAGGCCCGCACTCAGCGTGGGCTCTGCTTAGGATTCCTTCTCTCCCTCTGTCCCTCCCACTCATGTGTGCTGGCTCACTCTCTCTCTCTCTTTCAAATAAATAAACAAATCTTAAAAAAAAAAAGATAGATTAATGGCTCTAAATTTTGTTCCAAATTGTATGGTGTCTTGCTGTAGCAGATGTGAATGCCAGCAAATTAGTAGATTCTCTGTAATGGCATTTCATTTGTCACCACGTAACTGATGACTATTGTTTTCTTTAGCACTGTTTAGTTGATGTTTGTTAGGCCTGATTAGGTGATAAACTTTCCTCAGTTTCCCTTTGTTTCCAAAGTAATTACGGGCTTCTTCCTCTCTCTTTTTGATGCCCACAGATGCCATAATGAAGGCAGTTAAATATGCAAATATGAGAATAAGAAACAAGGTGTCAACATACATATAATTTACTTATTCAGGAAACCGACTTACTCATAAACTAGGGATCATATTGCTAATAAAGTTATCTGATTTTCCTTAAAAATTTAGGCATATTTTCCAGTGTCTTTGCCAACAGATGGTTCAGGGGTCTTTTGTCACTTTATAATTCATCTACACCTCCAGGCATGACAAGATAAGAAGATAATTTAAGTGAAAACAATGTGTGGGCCACAGATATGCAGCTGCAAGCAAAGTCCCCACACTTCTTTCCAAGCATAGGACCGCCCCTCCTCCTACCCAGAATACTTTAGTCAGCTGTTTCCCCTATTTGAAAAGAAGAGACTGCAACTAGACAGAAAATACTCAGGAAGGGGTTTGCTTTATTTTCTAAAATAGCTATATACTATGGGGGCATTTCAATTCTCCAACACAGAAGTTCTCAGACATTAAACCAAAGGCAATATCATGTCAGAACAGTAACTATACATAGTTTAGTAAAGAACATATGTAAGCAGACCACGAAACCCTTCCAGAGCAAAGGCAGGTCGCCCCTGACACCCGCATGGCATCAGAAAGTTCTACCTCTTCTCCAGTATCGTATGTTTTAATCGAGATAAGATATTTCTAATAAAAAGAATGCCAACCTATCGATAATTTTATTAGCAAGGATTTTACCTGATTAAAGTTTCCCCATCTGGCATCTAAGATGAGATATGTTGGGAAATGCTAACTTTCTGAGCGGAGAATACATAGTATGCAGTATTTCCCAAACATCTCAGAACTCAAACACTTTTTCTAACACAAACTAACATTGCCCAGAAGTGGGAAACACTATGCAAAATACTACATACTGCTGTTCATCATCGGTTGTCACTGAAACAAGAGCAGAAGGAAAAGAAAATCAAAGCACTGAGTCCATTGAATTTTTAGAAGTGGGGAGGAGTTTTGGGGAGGATGCTAAAAGCACCTTGTATCTCCTCGGCAGTTCTTACCCAGCAAGCAACTGTTGGCGAGGGTGGCACGTGAGCCACTATCTTTGCTGGGAAGATTTAAGCACGCCGTTCCAATCTAAAAAGCATCTCATAAGGTGCTTCCAGCCCTCAACTACTTCATAAACTGTTCTGTAAAATTTTATAACCACAAGCGTCTGACCACTCAGCTCATCAGGCGTAAAACTGCGATTTCTGGCTCCCTCAACACCACCAGCCCTTTATAAACACCCTGATAAAAGAAAGCGCAGTGTGGTGGAAATCAAGTGCCACCGATCAGTTACCGCCTCACACTTGAAAAATGGATACTCTTCCTCCCTCACTTTTCCCAAATAAACAGCGTTCTTATACAAATGCAAGTCCCCGGACACCGAGAGCCCGGAAGGGCCGCGGGGGCCCCCGGCGTACCTGATTGAAGTGCAGCTGCCCGGGCTCGGCGACACCCTCCTCGGGGGCGGCTCCCAGCTGCTCCAGCAGGCGCGCGAGCTGCGCCGCCGACAGGCTCCGATTCGCGCCGAACACGCTCAGCACATCCTCGCTAAAGGCGAGCCCGGGCCCCACCGCCGTGCCTCCGATGCCCGCGGCCGCCAGCAGTAGGAGCCCAGCCACGGCTCGGCCCGGGGCCATCGTGGCCGGGGCCGCCTCTCGAGGGCCTGAAACGGGCTGGGGCGCACCGGGACGCTCTGGGCGCACCGGCGTCGGTGCCCAAGGGCGCGCGGATCAGGCGTCGTCGGCGCGGGTCCGAGTCAGCCCTGACGCGGGCGCCCCTGGTCCTCCGCCGCCTTCGGAAGAGCAGCAGCCGGTGACCTGCGGAGCATTGAAGTGGAGGTGCAGCGGGGGTGGGGAGCGATAAGCAGAGCGGGCCCCCGGGCCTCCTGGAGAGCCTAAGATAAAGAGGACAAAGGGGGACAGAGATAAAGACCAGCGGGCCACCCGCCGGCCAGCCCCCGGAGCACTGCCTTGCCCCAGCCCTCGAACGCCCGGCCGGGCAGGGGGCCAACTGCCCCGGAGCCGGGTTTGCAAATGTCCTAGGATTTGCATAGTGTGGTGACACACGCTCCTCCCGGATATAAAGCCCGAAACCAAACAATTTCTTTAGGAAGCACTAAAACCACGCTCCCTGTAGAGCCCCACGTCTTCTTCCTGTCTTGCTGCTGAATTCCCTCAGAGCAAACTCAGACGCGGTGAGATAGGCAGTCCCCAAGGAGCTGCGGAAATAGCCCCTTCGGAGTCCTGGACTTTGCATCTCAACGGGACCCCCCCTCTCCCAGATCTCTTTGCTGGCCTTGGCAAACTAGCCTACTAACCTCTCACCTCGCCTGTCTGCCTGTTTCTGCCTCTGCGTCTGTGTGTCCACGTGAGTCTCAGCCTCTCTGTGTCTCTCTCTGTCTCTCTCTCAACACTATCTCTGGCAAGTCAGCTCTGAAACTCCGAGAACCGGCCCTACGCCCTTTACAGATAAGAGGAGGGCCCTGTCCCCGCCTCCCTGGCAAGTGGTGACACGCACTCCCCCAGCCTGAACTCCCGCGCGCGTCCACACCGGGGCGCAGAGCCGCTGGCGCTGCGCATTCCTCACCCGACTTGGCTCTCCACCCTCACCCCGGGGGGTTACCTGAATGCCACATCTGTGTCGGTGTCCCCAGCCTCCTTTCTGCTCTCAGTGGTCTCTTTGTTACCTTGATGAAACCAACTTCCTGGAATAGAGGCTGGAGCCCCATGCATTGTCTAAGAGATTAGCAGGAATTGCTTTTTTGTCTTACTTCGTAAACTCCGAGGAAAAAAAGGAAACCAAATCTCCACCGTGGTGGCGGGCTAACTGAGCCTGCACTGCCCAAGTCGGCCCTTCCTGACGCCGCACAGGATATCCGCAGATCAGAATGAATGCTTGTTTGTTCAAATGAGGGTTCAAGAAAAGCTGACTTAGGTGTGAGATCAACAAGCTTGTGTAAAGTGAATGCGGTGTTTGGGGACAAAGGTTGTGTCTAGTGGGTATAATTGTCCAGAAATAGAGTAAATCTTGGTTCACTGCTCCATGGCTAAGTACAATAAAGATTCGAGGTGTTGTTCTTGCCTTTGAGTCCGAGAGTGCACAGCCTCCTAAAACAGCAGCTTTTAAGAGACACTAAGTGCAGAAAAAGGCAAGGAGATGTGGAAGGGGAACTTAAATGTAAATGTGAAAAATAGAGACAGAGAGAGAAAATTCCAGGGGGATATGGGCTAGGTGGACATAACTGAAGGGCTATCGTATGGAAAATGTTTAACTGTATTCTAACTAGTAACAGGGCAGGGTCACGGAGAGGAAGGTTTCTGCAGAATATAAAGCACAAGTGTTTTCAGGGATAGTGATTTCTCCCTGACTGAGAGTGTTCAAACTCACAGGCGAGTGGTAGAAGGATTCCTGTCTTGGAGGGAGATCAGCAAAATGATCTTCATGGTGTGTCCCTTCCAATTATACAATCTGTATATTTGTTACTAATCATTTATGAAATTATAATGATAAAAAAAAGGGCAAGTATTTCACCCAAGGGCCAGAAGTAAGTTCATGTCACAATTTAGCTCTTAAATTAAACAAATGATGGGACTCTGAGATTTTTATTGGATTCTTAAATGTAGTTTGTTGCCTATTTTTCCTTTTGACCTCAGTGACTCAAGGTGATGCTTAGAAATTAACGAATGCTTCAGATGGTTCATTCATATCCCCCAAGTTGTGTATTCCCGGCTTGAACTACAATACTGTTAAGATGCTGGATTTTCCACACATAAAAATGGGTTTTAAATAATTAAAATTTGTATTGTGGATTTTTTTAAATAAAATGTTTGTATTGGTCATTCATGTCTACATACATACATTTTGTCTGCCCATCAACCCCAAAAGACAATAAACAGTAAAATAAGTAAGAGGCAACATGCGTGGCAACATCACGAAATACAGTTAATATAATTTAAGCATGCAATTAAGAGAGAGTATTCAGAAAATTACAAGTTACTAACTACCAAATTGGTAAGGCTAATTTCTAGATCTTTCACTCTAATGAAATATAATCACCAACGTACTGCTCAGATAATATTTTAGGGCTCAAAATATGGCATTCTATCAGCAATATCATTACTGGAAAAAAAAGGACTTCCGGTTTAAAATATAAAGTGTGATGTTAATAACTATAATTTCTCTCAGAAATTTGCCTTGAAGGTTAAGTAATTTTAAATGATCATATTTAAGGGACCATGCCAAGAACACAAGCCAGGATATTGAAAGATGCTTTCTCTTTCTGACAATGTCACCTGGGAAACTTGGTGACAGGTTCAATTCCCTCATCTATGAAACAGGAAAATTGGGATAGAAGAACAAGTATCTACTCCAACCTTATTTCTAAATGCCTAGTTTAGGAGTCCTCTTTCAGAACAAAACATGAAACTCCTAGAAGAGAAATAAAAGTTCAATTCTCCAGGGGCCCCTGGGTAACTCAGTCAGGTAAGCCTCCAACTCTTGATTTGGGCTCAGGTCAGGATCTCAGGGTCCTGAGATTGAGCCCCTCCCTCCTTGTCTTTGTCACTGGGCTCCCTGCTCAGTGAGGAGTCCGCTTATCCCTCTCCTTCTGTCGCCCCCCAACTCTCCCCCACTCATGTTTTCTCTCCCACTTAGATAGATAGATAGATAGATAGATAGATACATACATACATACATACATACATACATAAGTCTTTTAAGAAAAAGTATGATGAGGGGAACATCCTTCCCAGTACAGTTTGTCAGAGCCCAGGCTGCAAGGGGACCGTGTCCACAGTGGCCTGGTGTGGGGTCTCAGCGCCAGAGCGAAGATAGGAGGGCATCTATGGGTGGAGGGAGAGAGAGGCAGCCGAATGTGGAGACTCAGAGCCTGAAAGGCATCTATGCTTGATGATGGACCTGCATAGAAATCCGAGATGCAGAAGGGTGAGGAGAGAGACCCTGCTGAACAACCACAAGGGGCACCAGACTGTGCAGTGAGCAGCGAGCTGCCTGACACCAAGTGTGTGACAGCGGGATTTATAACAAGAAACACATATTTGGTCTTCCTCCCAGTTTCTGGCACACAGCCCCTAAAACCCTTGGAATTTCCTAAGTTATGAGAGCAGCAGAGGTGTCTGAGGTGACTTTTGGACCACACCTGAAGTTGGGGGCCGCTGGCCAGGAGAATCAACCATGTGATTATAAGGCTGCAACTTTCAGTCCCACTCCCCTGACCTCTGGAGAGGGAAGACGGCCTGAGGTTGACTCAATCGTCAATGGCCAATGATTTAATCAATCATACCTATGTCACGAAGCTACCATAAAAACCCAAAGGACTAAGTTTGGAGAGCTTCCAGGTTGGTGAACACATGGAGATTCATGAAGAGTGGTGCCCCTGGAGAAGACGTGGAAGCTCCAAGACCTTTCCCCACACCTTGCCCTGTGCATCACTTCCATCTGGCCGTCCCTGAGTTACATCCTTTTATAATAAAGTGGGGAGCTAGTGAGTAAAGTATTTCTCTGAGTTTTGTGAGTCATTGGAAATTCCAATCCATAGTCAGTCAGTCAGAACACAGGTGTCAACCTGGACTTTGTAACTGCTGGGGGTGGGGGGTAGTCTTGTAGGCCTGAGCCCTTAAAGTATGGGTTCTGGGGGCGCCTTGGTGGCACAGCGGTTAAGCGTCTGCCTTCAGCTCAGGGCGTGATCCCGGCGTTATGGGATCGAGCCCCACATCAGGCTCCTCTGCTATGAGCCTGCTTCTTCCTCTCCCACTCCCCCTGCTTATGTTCTCTCTCTCTCTGGCTGTCTCTATCTCTGTTGAATAAATAAATAAAATCTTTAAAAAAAAAAAAAGTATGGGTTCTGATGCTATCTCCGGGTAGGTAATATCAGAACAGGGTTGAATTGTAGGACATTCAGCTGGTGTCTGAAAATTGCTCAGATATGTGTGGAAAACCCCCTCATATTGAATTTTGGGTGCAGAATCATAGACTGTCAGAACCCAAGCAAAAGAAGGAGGGAGTGAGGGGGAAGAAAATGGCAGCAGAAATAAAAAATCAATTATACATAAAGGGATTCATTAAACAAGTGACTATATTAAAGATAATAGCAGCCAGTTTTCTCACTGTCAAGGAAGGAATTTGGAAACTTGGAGAGGGAGAAAGCTTAGAATGAACCCATGCTGTTGGGTTGGAATTGGAGATGTCATTGCAAATTCATGGTTTTCACTACATAAACAGATAAAAAATTGATATAGTTGTAAAAAATATCTTAGCTCTGTCCACTGGCAGGTCCTGGAAACATTGATGCCCCAACAGCAATCAATGAGCATACCTATGGCCCTCAGCGTGGCTTCTAAAAACTATTCTCAGTGGGTGGCTGGGCTGGCTCAGTTGGAAGAGCATGGGATTTCTGATCTCAGGGTCATGAGTTTCAGACCCATGCTGGGTGTAGAAATTATTTAAGTAAAAATAAAACTTTTAAAAATGAAAATAAAACAAAAACTAATCTCCACCTAATAGGAACTGGGACTCCTCAGAGAAAGTGTTGATTCCACGACGAGGCAGGCAAACACAAGCTGTCCCTGGACTCTCATGTTGTGCCTGAAAACAAGGAAGTGCTTAAAGAATGTACAAAATACATATTAAAGTATTCCAAGATAAGGGAGCATTAGATCAGCAACATATACTCAAATGGTGCAGTGAGGAAAGATCCTTGTTTGCATGTTTTCTCTAAGTTTGTAATTGCTGCAAAATTTAAAAAATAAAACACTGAGTATTGAAGGTAAGAAGAAAGTTCCCACAACAAATTACATAGAAATCAAATTTAAAAGTTTTGTTAAAATTCCAACCTTATAATATTCAGTGAAATTAATTTACTCACTTCATATATATTTTTAACAGTGCATGCTGTCTGGGAATACAGGAATGAAAGGATGCATTTTATCTCATCTTTAAGAAGCTTCTAGTTCAGTTTAGACAGAAGTAAGATAATTGCTATAGTGGAGATTTTAAAGGTCGCAGTAGAGAGAGATAAAAGGACCTATATTTGCAGAAGATGCTGAGCAAATAATTGACAGAGCAGGTAACCCTTGAGCTTGAAGGATAAGTAGAAGTTTGGGAGAAAAACAAGGAGTGGAAGCACATTGCAAGACAAAGAAATGCTGAGAGAACTGAAAATAAAAAAATAGAAAAAATTTAAAAACAAACAAATAAACAAAAATGCTGAGAGACCTGAAAGAGCAAGGAGAACCACAAGGGGGTCTTTGGAACTGGAGAGTCTGGAGCATAAAGCAGCATCTAACAGAATCCAGAAAACTCTCCAAGTTCCACTGGGTCAAAGATGTCTTCATCTACTGATACTCCAAAAGATTCTTTATGGTCATCTGTGGTAAGAATCTCCTCAGTAAACTTAAGCCTCCTTTTCCCTATATTATAAGGACCAAATAATATCCGTTCCTCATTGTTACTAACATGCCTCTATACTACAATTCTCAAGTAAGAGGAAGGTCCTGACTCCGTCCGTATCGGATGTGTCTCTGCGTCTGTTCAGCCATCAGTACTACAGACAATGGAGGGAGGAGTCAGATCTCTGCAAGTCCTCTGTGAACTAAATTTCTAATCTATAAATCAGGGGTTAAAATAATATCTGCTCAATCTATGTCACCAAATAACTATGAAAATCCGATGTGATAAGTGTGTGAAAACTCTTCATAAACTACAAAACAGAATGTCAGTATTATTCTACGCTAACGTGGTAAGGTAATGTGACCTGTGTAATCACCCCAGTGAGGTGCCATTGAGAAATGGACAAGAACAACCAAGAATACCCTGGAACAAAAGACTACTTTATAGCTAACAAAATTCTTGAGGGTTTGGTTTTCTCCAGGAAATTAAAGGACTAATCAGAAATAGAAAGAACCACGGATACCATCAAGTCTAATCTGGTCGTTCTTTGAGTAAGGAAAAGAAAGCTCAAGACAGTCAAATGAAAAGGTGAAGTAACACATTTAGACTGGTGCATAGGCCCAAATTTGCCGCTTTCCATTTTACCATCAAAAAAACCCAAAAAACAAACAAACAAATAAAAAAACCACCAATGTTTTGAGAATAATACTTGTGTGACTTTGATTGATTAAATTAAACGAAATTATAGTAGCCTTTGTTTTCTTAGCTCTTCTTCCTTCTTTTGCTTGAGTTCTTTTCTAATAGACCGATAGCCCAATTTTTGCTCCCATTCAGCTCAGCTCACCCAGCCTGACCTCACCGTGGCTTTGGGGTGTATTCTTAAATTTTTTGGACAATTTATATGTACTTACATGGAAAGGTGTTAAGTAAATTAATGAAAACAGTAAGAACAGAGTATGTTGTGAAACAATATCAGCAGCAGTGTGTGTGTTTGCATTTAAGTTAACAAAAGTCTGGGGGAAATGTTTACGTTTACCTCCTATGGAGCAGATTTGGAGAACAGGGGATTCAAAGGGAAGAATAATATCTTTCTCTAGAAAGAAGAATAAGGAAAACACAGCTCTTTCTTCATATACTTTTATGGTGTTTGAACTTTTTAAAAGGTGTATCTTTTATAATTAAAGGAACAAAAAACTATCAAACTGTAGACGGTGGTAGAAGTTTGGGTGGCCTCTAAAATGGGAAGTTAGAAGCGGTCAAGGCGTCTCCGCGTGGGCAATGGGGACAATTCTGACCAGCAGACGCAAAGATCCCATGGTGTGTGGCTGGCATGCTTCTTTTTATCACAGAAAGCTAACAAAAATAGCACCCATCTATAAAAACAGCTCCGAAAGCCATCCAACCCTTCACCTACGAATCCAGAATAACCCCAGGTCTTTGATGGGGAAGGGGGTAGCTGAACAGCACACGTGAATAAGTCTCCACAGGAGAGGTACTACCCATATCTCAAGTCTCCCAAAATTTGAGGCTCAGAGTCCCAAAGCTTGATTAAAATTGAGCTGCTGGGAAATATAATCATGGAAGAACAATTAAGAATTTTGTTATCAAGATAAGAACTTAGTACAAAGCTTAGCCTTAGGCAAAATTATAGAATGAAACTATAACAAGGAACTTTTTTCTCCTCTGGGTTCTCAACCCCTTGATACCTGGGACCCAACACCCTCTTCTTTGCCTTCCCGTCCTTCACATCCTCTAATCCCAGGGGCTCCTGTTCCCTTTAAAAAATATAAAAGATTACGAATTAAAAAGTGATAAATGACTATTTGCTTTTTTTTTTCCTCCAATGGTATCACCGGCTTTTCTAGTTCACCAAACATTTTCAACTTAAGAATTTAAATGAGGCTACTGGAAGTAAGAAAACAAAATACTAAGTGTTGTCTCTTCAGTGTCAGCTAGTAGAGTGCTCTTGACTAGCTTCACTTCGGGTCCTTTCCAGAAGCTCATTCACACCACATTTTTCCTGAACAAGAAGTGCTCTCAGTGTTATTACACATTCATGTAGGACTCCTGATAAGGGGGTGAAACCCTATTTGAGAGAGCTGCGTAATCTCCAAGCAATGCGTGCGGGGACTAGTCCCACCCAAGGTCTCCAGGCAGCAAGGCATTGAGGAAGAATAAGTGAAGTAAGAATCAGAAGACTTGAGTTCTCCTTCTAACTGAAGCAAGTGAACAGTTCTGTCGTGTCTGTGGTTGAAGTTCCTTAGTTCTTCCAGGTATCCCAGGGGTCTTTCTAAGAGTTCATTGAGAGAATACAAATTAAAGCATCTCATAAACCACAAAGCCAAGGAAAACTAAAAAATTCCAAACGAGCCAAACCAGGTTGAGATGTCATTTTCAGCACAGTTCACAGCATTGTGACACAATTTGTCTCTCCGAGGCACATAACAACATCAAACAAGCCAGGTAGCTCACCTTCTCCAGACAGAAAAATACTCTCTGTAGTGCCCGAGCCTGGTCCAGAGAGCTCACTCGAGAAAACACAGCTTGCTTGCTTGCTTGCTTACTTGTTTTTTGTTTTTTTTAACTTGGATGGAGTTTTTCACTTTATCAAAGAAACTTTAATGTTTTCTAGCTCTATTTCTTGTTTTGATGCCTTTGTTTGGTACGTTTCAGAGGGAGGAAAATTATTCTTGGCACACACAAATGAAAAACCAAGCTTTGATACCTGTGGCGTTACAGTTAAATACGATCCATCCTTAGGTGAAACTTGTAATGTAGATAAATGTACTTGGAATAAAGTACGATTTACACAAAAACAAAATAAAAGCAGGATAGATATTACAGGGAAAGATAATGGTTACAATACACAGGAAACTTGCTGTCCAAAAATAACATATCTTAATGACCTAAGAACTGTAGAGTAGATTTCAACTTGTATTTGCGAAAGAAGAAATATTCCCCAGACATAAAATCTGACGCCGCTGAGAGAATTACAGGTTTACTAATGTCCAAGGTTCTTTATGTTGCAGGCACAGTCTCTAGAAATGCCTTGCCTGGAGGAAGGCATGGACAACCAATGGACAACCGATGGCCCTTGGGTGTCTTCTAGGATCTCCGAGGCTTATTTCTTAATTCAAGCTATCCAAACCATGTTTGCTCTTTTTTATAACAGAAAAATATATTTTCCACTGAAGTTTGGTAACTCAATTAGATATGAGAAAAAATCATGTTGAAAGAAGCCTAAATATTTACTCACACAAAAGCACCATGAGTCTTTAAGCTTATTAAAAGCAGGAATAATCAAGTACTTTATTCTAAAGCCCTAAAACTACTGCCTAGGTTTCTCTCTTGTAAAAGAAGAAAGAATTGCTATCATGGTGTTCATTCCAGGAAAGCAGAGAGTTTAGGTGGATTCCTTCTGCATCACTGATTATCTATCACTTGTGAATTTGAGGGGAGGAGAAAAGGAGAGTAGAGGGAGATATTCTGTGATATAAGTTGAAAAAATGAGTTGCATATACTGATTTAAGTTCTTATTTCCTTTGACACTTTCCAATTAGTTTATTATTAAAAATGGGATCTAATCTCCGAACAGTGATTTCTAAACTGTTTTATCTTTTGAAAATAACTTGAGGGTTTATTATGTATTTGAGCTCTCACCCTGCTACGATTGCTCTCTAATTGCAGTTTTCATTATTTAAAATGTCATGGGAAAATGTTGCTGAGAATGCCTTAATTTTTTTAAATGAGCTTGACTTCATTTTTGTAAAAAAATAAGTTAATAAATGTGCACTTGCATGTGTAAATTTATCAACACTGATCATCTCTAGATGGTAGGAATGTGAAATTTTTTCTTTATGATTTTCATATTTTCTAAATCTTCTGAAAAAAATTATTTCACAATTAAATGCTTAATACTAATTTTAAAACAGCAACAACAAAATGAAAAGTTAGAGAGTTAAGTAGAATGAGACCATGTATGGCTTTTCACTGAAAAGCCAATGTTATGGTGGGGTTTAATTTTCCCATTGTGGATTTCATGTCTGTGGGATTGCTTTAATTTGAGGAAAGAACTCTTCTTTCTCCACATTTATAGGGCTAATTATAGACTCACATTAAGAATAAAAACTGTTGGGGTGCCTGGGTGGCGCAGTCATTAAGCATCTGCCTTCGGCTCAGGGTGTGATCCCAGCGTTCTGGGATCGAGCCCCACATCAGGCTCCTCTCCTAGGAGCCTGCTTCTTCCTCTCCCACTCCCTCTGCTTGTGTTCCCTCTCTCACTGTCTGTCTCTGTCAAATAAATAAATAAAATCTTTAAAAAAAAAAAAGAATAAAAACTGAGTTAGAGAACTCAGTGTGTAGCAGAGAAAAATCCCCAAAGGCCAGAATTTTTCTGCCCCATAAAACTTTCCAACTGCAATTGTTCCCTCCTACATGCGAAGGAAAAAAGAAGACTAAAACCTTAAAATCTAAATGATTAAGATATAATAAATGGCCCCAAAAATTCTAAGCAGTTACCACTTTGCAAGTTTTTATCTAAAATATTACATAGGAATACATAGGGCACTTGTGATGAGCACTGGGTGTTACATGGAAGTGATGAATCACTAGATTCTTAAAAAATAATAACAAAATAAAACAAATATTACACACGAATAATAATTACTTTAGAGAGTTTTAATCTAAAATATTATCAAGTACTAAAAACTAAATAAAACTAATAAATCTAAAATCTAAATAAAACTAACAATTTAAAATAAAATAATCTAAAGCATTTCATCTAAAACATTTAAAATTGGAATAAGTAACTTCTCCAAGTTGTGTCTTCCTACTTATTCCACTGAAAGTTAATATAAAAAGGATTTTACCAATATTATGTTCAAGTTTTAATCTTTATAATGCAAAATTATTTCTATTAGTTCTCTGCCTACTTTATTCTTCATCATTTTGTGATTCTAGGATTCGAATTTTCAAAGACGACTCTGGAAGATCTTGGAACGAACTTGGAGCCAAAATACATTTGTCATCTAGAGAGCTCGGGCAGAAAGCGAAGCTGATAAAACTCAGTGTCTTTTCTCTTTTATTTCAAAGGAGATTTGTAATGCTCCCTTTGACCGGCTCCAGAGAATAAGACTAGTAAAATGGCTAGGATTCGAAAAGGAAGAGGTATGCCCTAGCATCACCATCTGCATGCACTGCCCTCCTCGGATCTGTTGTAGATACAGAACCAAAGAACGGTGTTGGATACCACCACAGACCACATCATATCAAAGCCATTTCTGAAGTAGGTTCAGAGATGCCTGGGTTTTAAGATAATTAGAGAACGTTTGTATCACTGTCATGTTTTACTCGGATATCTCCCGCTGACACTATAGAACTCAATATTTACAGCTGCAGCTCCAAAGCCATCAACAAAAATAATATCTGTAATTTGTTCTTTTGAATCCATAGTTACTACGAAGACATAATCTCTCTGAGGCAATCTGGTCTTTGGGGCCCGTCTGGTGGAAGCCTGCAGGGAAGATAACAGCCTTTTCACTGCATCATCCAGATTCATGTGTAGTTGGCCAAATGCCATCTTTTTCTTACAGATGTTATTTTGGTCATATAATCTGTGCTTGAATTACTATCTGGCATTTCAATCCTAGTGAGTCGATATTTGGGGAATTAATTCATTGCCTTCACCAGAACTCTTCACATATAGTTTACGTTCTTAACTATTAAGAATTCGTTTCAATCAAAAATAGGCCAAATACAGAAAGGTAAACTGGTTTTTAAATGTTGACTCATTTAAAACAAAGACCAACATTATCATAAGCAATACATATTTCAAATTTGTAGTCTTCTTATGATATAAATATTGATAAGGGTGGCCAAGAGCACTATCTGCTGACAAACGGATCCATATTTGAGAAACAAAAACAAGAGACAATGTCTTGTCACTGGGCTTCCGCCAAGAAGCCGGGTCGAAGTTCACAGAGGCTGTGGTGTTTGATCAGCCAGTTAAGTGGGTTGTGGCGAATCCAAGTGTGCTCGTTCACGGGACTTCTCTACCTGCAACTCTTTTGTAACTGTGGGTTCTCTTTTCAGTTTTTTTTTGGTTTTGTTTTTCAGTTTTTTGGTGTTTTGTTTTGTTTTCATTTCTTTTCTTGGCCTGGATTCTTCTAACAGCTAATTATTATTTAAAATAAATGACAAAAAATAATAGTAACATGGAGTTCCTTAAACATTTTAAAAGACAAAAGAGGAACTTTTTGCTTAGGTTGGTTTGGGACCACTTGATACTGTCATTTATAGCACATGGTTGATGATTGATAAACACTGATTTTAATAAAGTGGTTTTCTTTTGTAAATATTCACCAATTGATCTTTACTCTATATCCTAAATACTTCTTTTTAAAAAATGTTAAACTCTGCTCTTCTCAGCTTTGCACTGATTGCATTACAACCTTCGCAGAACCTGTTGCTATGCCAATGTGCTATCAGATAACCCTGGACTACTGTGTGAACGTATTTAACACTTGCTCCAAACCTTCATGGTATATAGAAAAAGAGAATCTTGAGCCAGGAGATGCCTTTTTCAAATATTGTGAGAATTAGAGTACGTCATATATGTAGAGTATCTAGCATACAGGTATAGGGACGTGTGTGTGTGTGTGTGTGTGTGTGTGTGTGTGTGTGTGCCAAGCACTGTGCTATACTTTCAGATGTGCCCCAGTTCCCTAAAATAATACTAATTGGGATTATGACATTAATCTGAATTTCAAATCAGAAACATCTGTTTTCACTGAGAAAATACAAACTCTCAAAAAATTCTTTTCCTACATCAACTGCGTAGCCCACCCTTCTCTGAATTCTTCAACTCCCTCCTTCCCTGGGAGAGCAAATGAAATTTCCCAGCTTTCTTCCAAGACCAGCCCTCCAGTGGAACAATGGATCACATCCTCTCTTGCTTACTCAAGGTCTTTGTCCCCACATTATACCGTCTCTCTCTGATCAGTTTTTCCCTCAGTACCCAATCATTCCCAAGAGAAAACATTATCTCTTACCTCTTAAAAGTTCCTTTCACCCTATAAATGTCTCAAGCTATCACTCTATTTGTTATAAGTTGAATTGTTTTCCTCAAGAGAAGACAGAGTGAAGTCCTAACCCTCAGTAATTCAATACATGACCTTGTTTGGAAATAAGGTCATTGCAGATGGAATTACTTAGGAGGAGGTCATCCTGGAGTAGGGTGGGTCCCGATCCAATAGGACTGGTGTCTTGTAAGAAAATGGGCCCGTGAAAACAGAGAGACACACAGGGGAACTCCACATGATGCTGAAGACAGAGATTAGAGTTATGCAGCTGCAAATCAAGGAACGCCGAAGATTACTGGTAAACCAGCAGCAGCTAGGAAGAAGCAAGGAGCGTTTCCCCTAGAGGTTTCAGAGGGAGTATGGCCATGCCAACAATCTGATTTCAGACTTCTAGCTTCCAGAACCACGTGAGACAATAAATTTCTGCTGTTCTAAGCCCCAAGTTTGTGGTACTTTGCTACAACAGCCCTGGAAAACTAATAGATCATTTCCACTCTGTATTAGGTAATTCCCAGGAACAGAAAACATTATCTTTTATCGCTTACAAATTCCCTTCACCCTAGATCTTCCTTAAGCTAGCACCCTATTCCTGTGCTTCCTTTCTATAGGAAATGTCTTTAGAGAGTCACTTCTAAGTGGTGCCATTACTATCCTCCATGGTCTAGTGCACTCTTTCTGGTCAAGACCCTCACCTTCTCGCCACTCCTCAGATATCATTTTTGTCAAGATAACTTACTGTACTTTGTTTTTCTTCAAAACAAATGATATTGTATATTTTTTTTCCTTAATTTAGCTATCATTTATCTGTATCACTAGAATCTAAGCTCCAAAATGACAGGGAATTACTATATGTTTTCACTGGCCCCCTCCAGGTCCTGGCACTCAGTAGGTCCTCAGTGAAATTTTATTGAATGATGCAATGCATTTACTTTCAGAGTATTAATTACATGTGATACATAAAGCTTCCATTGGGATTTGAGCACTCTTTAATTACGGATGCTAGAAACTTCATAAGGAATTTGTTGCAGTTTTCAGAAATTTGAAGACCACTAATTAAAAATGATTTATGCTTTGCAAGCATATGTTATCACTCATATGTCACAGGTAAACTGTGACATCTTTATTTTCTATTATACCTTCCAAAGCTATTAGTAGATATTCATCTTCATCTTCATGCTATGTATGGGGAAAGGCAGTTTTTTTTTAACTTGTATCTTACAGATTTGGAAACTAAGCGACTTATGAACCAAGGGGCCTTCTTGTGACATCTAAGTGCGTAAATGAGAAAACACAAACTGATCAAATCAGTTTAATTTCCACTAAAATCACCCACCATCGACCCTACCTTATAATTTCATTGACATTTAAGATTATTATCTTAATTATACTAAATGAGAAGAAATAACTTCTTCCTGGATATTATGGCATTTTATAGATGAGGAATATGAAATCAGATATATTATGCAAACAAATACATAAATGAAGATTTCTTTTCTGGTCAGTGTTCTGAGAAGCAGCAGAATTTAGCACAATGAACTGAGTAAACAGAGAAAATTAAGAAGCACTGTTAAACATATTCAAAAAGTGCATTATCTGCAATGTGAATAAGACTATGATCACATTAGTCTGTGATGTGGTAGTTCACAGGGATCAACCATCTATATCCACATCAACTTGTCTACCCATTTTCTCATTGCCCTCTCTATCAGTAACAGCAAGATAAGGGAGCAAATAAAGATACCGAATCATTGCTAATGAAGGTATCAGGGATACATTGTTACACTGCCTATGGAGGGCTCCATAGAGGAAGAACACTATGAACTTTTTTCAAGCTGTTTTTTGGAAATGGGAGTGGTATAACAATAGTATTTTAATCATCCAGTATGTACACAATAACAATACTTTTATGAACACTGTGTTTATATTTCCACTAAACTCGTCTTTTTAAAAATTATGTTAACTCACTAATTTCATGAAGAAAATTAATTCCAGAAATTTCAAGGAAAAGTGATATTGGTTTTAATAAGACAAAAACTATTTATAAAAATACATTTGCATTCTATTTTATGAAATCTTACTTCAACCCTTGGTTTAACTGAATTATCTTCTCTCTCCCCCCCACAAACTCTGCTTCTTAGCCACCCTTCCTGACTTCCCAAACAGATTTCCCATCATTTCCTCCTTCCAACCTAGAAAAATATAAGAGGCTTCTCTACACTTATCTGAGGATGGTCCCGTATCTGAACTACAAGCCCTCTTCCCTCCCTGCACCTGAGGCACTGCTCACCAATTGTCTCCTCTCTCTCCCATACCTTTTGCCTTTTCCTGGCCCTTGGTTTCTTCCCAGCAGCACTCACACCCATCCACCTACTCCATGCTTTGCTGGAGCCAATACACTATTTGACTCTTCTTCTCACAGCCAAGTTGGCACCTTCTTTTCAATTATCAACTCACAGGCTCAACAATCTCAGGGTATCCCTCCTCAGGTCTCTCAGCCATATTTGGCATTGGTTGACCACTCTCTCCTTGAAACAACCCTGCCTTGTCTTTCATGAATCCACACTCACCTTGTATTTCTTTGACTTTTCTATACTCCTTATCAGTCTGTTTTGTTAATGCCAAATGTAAGTCCTGCTAGCATTTGTGTTACTCCTGTTCAATGTTGGTGTCCCTCTAAAGCCTGTTCTGGGGCACCTGGCTGGCTCAGTTGGAAGAGCATGCAACTCTTGATCTCAGGGTCATGAGTTTGAGCCCCATGTTGGATGTGGAGATTGCTTAAATAAATAAAACACTTTAAAAGAAAAGAAAAGCTTTAAAAATAATAATAACAATAATTTTTTAAAAAATCCTGTTCTAGATCCTCTTTGCTTGAACAAGCTTGTCTATTCCCTTTGTGTCAGTTATACCTGTTAGGGCTGAATTATGTACCCTCAAAATTCATACGTTGAAGTCCTAATGCCCAGTACCTCAGAATGTGTCTATAAATGGTCTTTAAAGAGGTAATTGAATTAAAATGAGATCATGTGAGTGGTCTTCATCCAAAATAACTGATATCCTTATAAGAAGAAGAGATTTGGACACAGGTAGACAGAGACAAAAGATAATGTAAAGACACAGGAGATGACCAAAGAGAGAGTCCTCACAAGAAATCATCCCTGTAGACACACTGGTCTTGGACTTCCAACCTCCAGGACTTTGAGAAAGTACCTTTCTTTTGTTTTGGCCACTGAGTCTGTGGAATTTGCTTGGCAACCCCCACAAATTCATACACGACCTATGATTAGGCTCTGGTTCCTAAACTCATTACTGTGGTGCCATCTCTAATTGCCAGGTCATACCCCACTCCTACTGGAGCTTACCACATGGGTGTCTTAAAAATATTTCAAGAATTCACTGTATGCTGGGGCATCTGGTTGCCTGAGCCAGAAATGTGGTCACTGTGGTAAATGCTACTCTTGGCCCATGTCAAACCCCTTTGCCCACCTCAAACTCCAATTTCACCTCAAGTAGTTCTCTCAGATTTTCTGCCTTGGATTTTCTCCAAAATTCTAAGAACTCGCTCAGCAGTTCTCAAGAGCAGAGGAGTTATCCCTGGAGGCAACCACAAACCAAAGAGAGGAGAGTCCAGAGATAAAGGCCATCTCCAGTGGTCCAGAGGGACACTTCTGAGGAGCTTTCTACACAGTTCCACAGAAGATTCCACTCAAGATTGTGTTCCAGCTTTTGCAGCAATACACAGCTCAGTAATGTACACTTTTTTGGTTTTCCTCCTTCCTGAATTGGCTTTTCTCCTTTTCTGACTCACTCTCTCCATTCCCCTCTTACTTCCTGGGATCATCTCCAAAATAAACCTCCTGAACCCCAGTCCTTATTTCCCCAGACTTGTTTCGAGGGGAAACTGACATGAAGACAGTCAATGTCATTCTCCTAGCTTTCTCCTCTATTTTATCTGGCCATCTATTATTAAATTCCTGTGATTCTACCATGGATTTCAAATTAGTTCAAATTTCAAAATAGTTTTCAAATTAGAAGCCCACTGCCTTCACCCTGGGTTCGGGCCACCATCTACTCTTAACTGGATAATACTACAATCTTCTCATTAATTTTCTTTGCCTTGTGAGTTGCCCCTCACCAAATTGTTCTACCGAGGGAAGTCAGTGTGTGCTTTCTAAATAGACTATCTGATCCTACTTACTCACTCATAAAAACTTTCAAGTATTCCCAATTGTCTTTAGCATGATGTCCTTCACATGATTTGCAAGGTCTTTTAGTTTTCCTCCCCAGTTTCATCCTTCATTTCTCACCTGGTAGACTAGATCTATTAAGCTATTTTTAGGCCTCTGACCAGTCATGCAATATCTCCCCTCAGGGCCTTTACACATGCTGCTCCCTCCTCTTGAAATGCTTTTTTCCACTCTTCATCACCACTACCACTCAGCTTTACCATTCTTAGTTAGTTGGCACTTACTCTTAAAAACCTCTGTTGTTGACTTATTAGATGTCTCTTCTATTTGCTCTCAAGACATATAATGCCATGTCTTAATTGCCTGTTTATTTGGTTATGTCATACATTTGATTATAATTTTTGAGGGTTTCTATTTCCCATCAATTCTCAAGTACTTCACAGATATTCAATAAATATTGGTAAAATAAATGAATTAATAAATGAAAGACAAATTGTTGAATACTGTTACTAAACGTTTTTACGAAACAGAAACCGTGGCACACAAGTTTTCAAATCATATAGAAAGGATGAAGCAAAACAGAAGGAAGATTAATAAATAGAAACTCTATAAAAATCTAGGACAAAAATGTTATCTTCAGAAATCTTTGACACCATTACTGCTGTAACCATGGATACATGCCTACTCCGACTTTTTAAATCTATTACTTAGAAAGCAATTTGAAAACCTTGTAATACAAAGCCTGCATTTTCAATGGAAAATTAAGTCAATCCCATAACCTAATGAATTTTGAAATGACTTTTTATTGAGATGGTTCTAATTTATGACCTCTCTCATCGGAACAGTAAGGTGCTAAACAGGACTTACCCTTTCACTAAGACTGAGAAGTAAGTAAAACTTGTCCTAGGCCCTGATTTCATGATTTCTCACACTGAAAATGCTCTTTCTCCTCTCACTGCTTCCACATCAGCTCCGTGCTCTAAAATCAGAAGCCTTCTATGCCTGCCCACCTCCCTCCCTGCCCCTTGGTGAATCTGAGTCTTACTGGATGTCCTGGTCAACCACCCTTCCCAGCTATCCACCATCTAAGTAACGCGTAGTCACTGCCATTCCCTGCCTCTCCACTCTGTTGGATACAAACAAATGACAGCACTTGAGAGCATGAGTGGAGATTTGGGGTGAGCTAAGGTTTTCTGGGCATTCTACAGGGAATCTGTGGAGCCTTACCTATCACTCTGGGTAAATGATTCCCAATTCCAGGAAGACTTGAGAAGCACTTCCTAGCTGAGACTCCATCATCATCACACTGCCATGTAGGAGTTGCTTCCTGCATAATCCAGACAGTGTTGCTCAGCCTCTTAGCAACACTGTGCCATTGTTCTCAAGAGAAGGGGCAGGGCAGGAACCATACTACCCTTTCATTGAAATACCCCAAATTGTAGACGTATTATCATCACTAACTATATGAGAGAGCTGCTATAGTACTCAGTTCTTTAAAAATGCTCTATTTGAGACCGCACAATTATTTTGGTTCCCAATTTAGCAGGCAATAACTTTGACCATAAGTTCTTGGGTGAGTCTGAGGTGTTAGCTAATGAAATCATACAAATTTCCAAAATACAATTCTTTCAGTTATTCAACAAATGTTTTCAGAGTGCCTGTTATGTGTCTGCCAGGTGCTTTTCTAGGTAGTAAAGGATCTTTGATGAGCAAAACAGACTAAAATCCTTGCTTTCTTTGAGTTCATATTTTAGTAGGAGTACAGCGAAATAGCATACAGTTCATTTAAAGAAAAAAAACACTTATCATACAATGAGTCGCTGTGTAGTTTTAAATATCGTCTCCCAAAGAATAAAATTCAAAGATTTGAAAATGTGTACACATAATGTTTCCATGTGAAGTGGGAAAAAGACTAGGATATAAAACTATATATATGTGTGTATATATAGTTCTCTCCATATGATATAGTTCTCTCTATATATGATTCCCAAGCTTATACAAAAGATTGAGACATATGTAGCCATAGATATAACTTCCAAATATAGCTACATATAGATTTAAGGAAAAGAGAGAGTATAGATATACACTAAGAGTTACTTACTAGTGCTATCTTTGGAGTGAGATGACCAATAATATTCTTTTTACATTTATTTTCTTTCTTAAATTTCTTGTACTCGGGAAATTTCATGATGAATATCTTTTTATTAGTAGCAAATGAATACTACATTATATATTTTTAAGGGAAAACTGAGGGAATGGAAGGAAGCTTATGGAAACTCTACTTTTCACTCATTTTCTGTACACTTAAAACTGCTCTAAAATAAATCAATTAATTTTTTTAGAGAAACAGGCTAAGATGAACTCTATCTCCTTTACCTTCCAGTCTACAAAACACTGTACGAAACAGCAGCTCCCAGATCTTGGAAGTACAGAGACCAGTAAAATTTCTCAGAAAGAGACAGATTTTTTTCACTTTCCTTTGCCAAGTAAGTGAATACATCCATGTGTGCACACATACATGTACACATACATGTGTATCCACACTCACTCTACATTATATTCCTTTAGAAGGAAGGATATCTTATCACCTAAATGTAAAAGCATAATCTTAAAGTAAGAAAAATTCTGTTAAATGCAATAAACTTGGCCTTATAAACAACCCACTCCATTTTGTGAGTTTTCTCATTTCACCATGCCTTTGTGAATAATGTACCACGTGGGTTAAGAATCACTGATATACAGCCCAGTGTTCTATCCAACTGCATACAGCTCAGGAAAGGAGAGGGACGTGTTACAAAAATCAGGACTCTTCAGCCTAGTCTTTCAGAGGATGGGGAGGCAACCTCCTGAAGTCATTCCTGAGCCGTTGGCTTGTTGCATATTCCATGCTGTTCTTAGTCATTTATCACGGTTGTGAAATCATATCAAACGTGCAAATGCTATCCTCCTGTAGATAGTGAATTAGTCTTCCAAGCTGGTCATTGGATTTGTTTATGACCTTGAAGATCTCACACCTGGTCTTGTGAAACAGAACTAGGAGTGAATGTTCACAGACCGGATCCCCCAGCAAAACCTTTAGAGTATGGTCCACCGCGGAATCAATGAAGTGATGAAAGAGGGCTGCCAGAGGAGACAGGTGCTGCTACTCACTGAAGATCTCAAACAGGTACTCCCTGCTTCGCAATGAGAGAGACTCAGAACTTCCAGATCCAGGGCTGTGGTCCACTGGTTCTTCTGCAGACTGTCATCTCTGCCCCGGGCTGGCAGCCTCCCAAGTGTGGCTCAGATAGGATTGACCTCTATGTCCGGGAGGGAGTAGAGAGTGGGGGGCGCTTGCCTGGAGAAGCAGGAGTCACAGCCATCTGCTAGATGTATGTTATGTTACCCAATTACTAGCAATGCAACGTGTTTTCGGGGCACAATATTCAGGGGGTCTCTGATCCCACCGTCCAGCTAAAGTCTCTTGCTGCCAGTCTGGGGCAAGTGGGGACTCAGTGCAGAGTGCAAGGCTTTAATGGCCAAGTCACTGAAGGTGGGAGGGGGTGGTCGCACACACCCTTGCCTCCCTCTTCAGTCTGGGAGGTACCTCTCAGGCAGGTACGAACAGGCCCACATTCTTCCTCTTACACTCTCACCAGAGACTAGAAATAAAGACTTTGAACTCTGTGCTGGGCTTCTTGGGCACTTGAGTGATTGTTATTCTGGGATGAAAGCAATGTGGCCATATCCTTTTATCTGACTCCTCTGTAAGTTGATAAAGAGAAAACAGATGAACTCCTCTGGTTATTCCAGTTCCACAGAAGTTACTCCCTATTTAAAAAGAAACATTGAGGTGGAAATCTTGAGGATTGAATTGCAACATGATATATAGTGCCTCTATTTATTAAATAAGAGAAACCTGATCTTTCTCCTGCGGGTATCGGTCCTTCCAGAGAAAAGTAGTCTCACGCAAATGGTAACAGAGACTGTGATAAAATTTAATGCATCAGTTGGGCTCCATTTAGATGATCTGACTTCACTCTCTGACTGCTATTCGTAACAAATTAACACCTCAGTTCTGAGGGTGAAAGTGCCTCGTTCTACATACTGACAAAGTAGCCCAGTACAGAAGAACCCTGCATTATTAATAAGTGACTCCTCAGCCCAGACAAAACCCTGGAAGCGCAGAACATACCAACATGGCAAAATGCAAGCTTGGTAGCAAGAGTCCTTCTCTAGACACACAAATTTACACATGTGCTCAAAGCCCCTTTTCCAATATGATTTTTTTTCAATCTGTAGAACCACGAGGAGAATACCAGCAGCCTGACTCTTCTGTCCTCCTGACAAAACTGTTGATGACCTCTGGACCAATTTTCCTAATTCTCCAGCTGTTGATTTGTTTGGACAGATTACTCTGGTGGGGTAGAGTCTTGGTAACAAAAGATAGAGGACCCAGATTGGGCAACTTGCCTAAACCTGATGACCTGAGTCAATTTTATTATAGCCCAGTAACACATCTTGCTTAAAAGGGGTAAACCTGGGCCATCTGCCTTTGGCTCAGGTCATGATCTCAGGGTCCTGGAATCTAGCCCCACCTTAGGCACCCTGCTCAAGAGGAAGTCTGCTTCTCCCTCTCTCTCTACCCCTCCCTTCCCCTCCCCCTCTGCCCTACCCTTCCCCCTCCCCCTGGCACACACAGTGCTCTCTCTCTGTCTGCTCTCCCAAATAAATAAATAAATAAATAAATAAATAAATAAATAAAAGAGGTAAACCTACATTTTCTGTCCTTTCCTCTTCTGGTAATTCCAGACCACTCCCTTTCCTGTCTTCCATCTTCCAGCTGTACTGGTTAATACCTTATCTGCATAGTTAAGAAATGACCCGCGTTACTCTCCTGTTTGCCAGTGGTGGTTTAACCTTCTTCCCAGATTCTTTCTTCCTCATTCAGAGAATGAACTACTAATGTCCTGTCTTAGCAAGAAATACTACTTTTATTTTGTACGTACTGCAGTAACCTTTAGGTAAAATGGTAAAGGTAACATTCTTCTCAGGACCTCTCTCACCTTTGGTCCCTTTCAGGCACACATTTCAAGCTTCCAGTTTTTCTCTACTCTTCTCTCTCACACAACTTGCTTTCCAGAAAAATTAATAAATTATTCACTCTCGAGTACAAGATTGGCAAAAATGAGCCACTTTCGCAAGATGTTTCCTTTAACAGAGAACCAAAATCTCTTTTCTAATGCTAGAAATGCAACATCAGTAAAAGGCCTTAGGGGAAGATACCTTTGTGGTATCCTTTAAATCTTACCGCTTGGGACACAGTATTCAAATTGGGGATAACAACCCATTGAGTGGGTAAACACTAAGTCATTTTTTAATGAAATAGAAATGTCAAGGCAAGAATCACTTTAAAGGTAAATACTGTTTCTTTAGAATTTTCATTTCTGTTTCTGTTTTACATATGCATGTATTATTCATATATGTACTTATATGTGGAATATATAAATATCTGTCTTATAATCATCATTATCAAAAAGTTTGAGAGGTATTTGCCCCTTGACTCTAAGTTGCTAAATTCTTCTGATTTTTCTTGTCTAACTTCACTAACATCCAGCCCTGCTCTCCTAGTCCCACCACTATCAATGTAGGTTGGACTTGGATTTCAGTTCTGAAATAATCACAAAGCCTACATAATTGCAGTCTCGTTTGTTCTTCTGGGTTTTTAGAGTTTCAGAAGCACAGGATGTCCTTATCCAAACTCATTTTTTAATTCTCAGACATTGCAGGACAAAAACCTGCATTCCTTAGCCCTGCCCTCTACCCATTTTCACAAAGTCAGCCTTCAGCTCTCAGACTTGCCTGCAGGCATTCTTCTCCTGTCCTGCCTCTGCGGTTGTGCTCACACCGCTCAACCTGAAACGGCCTGCTCATCCTCACCCTCACCCTCATCCTCAGTCCTATGCATCACACCGTCTTTGAAGACGCAGCTCAGTCCCCATCCCCACCCCCTCTATCCTCCATAGGTAAGTCCTGTCCTCCATCAGTCCCCAGACCCTCCAGCCTCCATAGTGAGTCCCACTGACCTCTCAGTACCTCACCTTCCTGGGAATCCCTACATTTTATTATTTTTAGCCCTTCATTAGCCATATTGTCATTGTCCTCATATTTTCAGTTATTTATTTCTATTTTTATCTTATCTGTTCAAAGAGATTTTAAGCCCATTAAAAGGCAGAATCTCAAGGTTTTTTCACCATCCATAGTACCTACAACAGAGGTCCTCAATAATAATTGATGGATTTCTCCTATTATACATATGACAATCACTATGACCCAATAGTTGAAAAATTGACTATAAATTTAAAGAAATACTGTTCAGTTTATTTTTGATATTTGACCCAATAGTTGAAATAGTTGACTATAAATTCAAAGAAATACTGCAGTTTATTTTTGATATTTGACTTTCCATCAAATTTCTTTTTCTAAGTAAAAGGAAATTAATAATTATTTTTCTTAAAGTACATGAGAGCAATTCATTTTATCTTTCTAGCTAACTGTACTACTACTGATAATAATAATCTTGTCTCATTTAGCTTGCTTGACCACTCTCTGCAGAAGGTTTTAATGAGAAAAAAGTTTAGGTCATTGAAACAATAAATGTTATGAAGTATTCCAGGTGGAATGGGTGGCCTTGTATGATAGAGTTTCTTCTCACCAGAGGGTTTGAACCAGAGGTTACATACATACTTAGAAAAGGTAAGTGTAAAGAGAATTCAAGCATTGCGTGATGGCTGACCTTTGTGGACTTGCAATTGCAACCTTGAAATCCTATGAGTCTAAATTCTACTTGCTCAATAAGCAAGACTTGAACAACCAAGAACTACCTTTTCCCTCCCTCCCAATTCACCTCTGAAATATGTCCTGAAATTTATCCAGATCACAGTGGTTCATTACAGTAACAATAATAAAACTTAGAGTGAATGATAAATTATAAGAGAACTAGCTCTTTAGTCTAGCATTCTATATATTACCTTCTGGATTTTTAAAAGATTATTGTATATATTATAATTTTTAATATCCTAGTCTAGATTTATGTATACTTTACACAAAATGAAGGGTTACTCTTTAAAATCTTCAAGTGTTAAGATTATAAATAGCCTAAAAAATGATAAAGTGAACCCTCACAGGAGGGACTGGGCTAAAAACACAGTGAAAAAACAGCCCACGTTTCATATATCTCTGACTGAAACAGAAGGGTCTCCACTAAGATTAGTAACAAGACAAGGATGTCTGCTCACACCAGTTCTATTCAACATTGCATTGGAGGTTCTGGCTAATGCAATTAAGCATGAAAAAAAATTTTGAAATATCCAGATTGAAAAGGAAGAAGTAAAACCATTCAAGATGACATGATCTTATATATAGAAAACCTTAAAAAATACACACATACAAATATTAGAACAAATAAATGAGTTCAGCAAAGTTATAGGATACAAGATCAATATACAAAACTCAATTGCTTTCCTTTAATTAGCAACGAACAATCTGAAAATAAAATTAGGAAAGCCATTTCTCTTTTTTTTTTAAGTTTTATTTATTTAAGTAATCTCTACATCCAACGTGGGGCTCAAACTCATGACCTTGAGATCAAGAGTTGCATTCTCTTCCAACTGACCCAGCCGGATGTCCCTAAGAAAATCATTGCATTTAAAATAGTATCAAAATGAATAAAATACTTAGGAATTAATTAAAAGAGGGGCAAGACTTGTGAACTAAAAACCAGAAAACATCATTGAAATAAAGAACTAAATAAATGGAAAGGCATCCCATGTCTATTGGTTAGAAATTTTAATATTGTTGAAATGACAGTACTCTGCAAAATGATCTATGATTCACTGAAGCTCTACCAAAATCCCAGCTGGGTTTTTTTTTTTTTTAATTGACAAGCTGATCCCATAATTCATATGGGATGCAAGAAACAAAGACTAGCCAAAATGGTCATGAAAACCAAGAACAAGCTTGCATGAGTCACACTTCCCAACTTCAAAACTTAATACAAGTCTACAGTAATCAAACCTGTGTGGTAATGGCATAAAGATAAACACATGGATCAATAGAATAGCTTTAAAGTCCAAAAATAAACCCTTACAAACATGGGCAATTGATTTTCTACAAAGATGTCATGGCAATTCAATTAGGAATGAATACACTTTTCAACAAATGATGCCACAACAAGTGGTTAGCCACATGCAAAAGAATGGAGTTGGACCCCTAACTCACACCTTATACAAAAACTAACTCTAAATGGATCAAAGGCCTAAATGCCAGAGCTAAGATTATAAAACACTTAGAAAAACATAGGTACAAATCTCTGTGGTGGAGGATTGGACAATAGCTTCTTAGATGTGACTACTGAAGTACAGGTAATGAAAGGAAAAATAGACAAATTTGAATTTCAAAATTAAAAACATTTGTGTTTTAAAAACACTGTCCAGAAAATGAAAAGATGACCCATAGAATGAGAAAAATAAAGTTTCAAATCATGTATCTGATAAGAGTCTAATATGCAGACTATATAAAGAACTCTTATGATTCAACAATAAAAAGACAGAATTCAATTAAAAAATGGCAAAGAATTTTTGAATATACATTTATCCAGGAGGACATGCAAATGGCCGACAAGTACATGAAAAGGTGTTCAATATCATTACTCATTAGGGAAATGCAAACCAGAACTAAAATGAGATACTTCGTACCCACTGGGATGGCTATAATAAAAAGATGAATAATAACAAATGTTGGCAAGAGTGTGAAGAAATTGGAACCTTCATATATTGCTGGTGGGAGTGTAAAATAGTGCAGCCACTTTGGAAAACAGTTTGGCAGTTCCTCAAAAAATTGAACATAGCTACTGTATGACCCAACAATTCCTATGTATGTACCTAAGAGAACTGAAAACATATGTCTTCAGAAAAACTTGCACAAGAATGTGCATAATAGCATTATTCAAACGGCCAAAAAGAGGAAACAACACAACTATTCATCAATGGATGAATGGATAAACAATATGTGATATATCAATACATTGGAATATTATTCAGCCGTAAAGAGGAATGAATTACTGGTGTCGACACAAACATGGATGAACTTTGAAAACATTACACTAAGTGAAAGAAGCCAGACACAGAAAGTCATGTGTTATAGGGTGCTATTTACAGTAAATGCCCAGAATAAGCAAATCCATACATACAGAAAGTGGACTAGTGTCTGCCAGTGCTTGAGAGGATGGGGAATGAGGAGCGACTGCTTATGGATTTGGGGTTTCTTTTCAGAGTGATGAAAATGCTCTGGAATTAGGTAGTGGTGTAGAGTGCACAATCTTGTGAATACACTAAAAACTACTGAATTGTACATTTTAAAGGGGTTGATTTTACTCTATATGAATCACTGCCCAATTAAAAAATAATAAAAGAGAAAAAACAAACCATTTATTATGATGTGAAGAAAATACTGAAATCAGAGATTAATTTGATGACAAGAAACCTAGGTATCAGTGATTTATAGTTCTTGATTACCTTTTGATTACCTGTAGCTATTTGTTTACATGTCTGACATATTTTTTTAAAAGATTTTATTTATTTATTTGAAAGAGAGAGAGAGCATGAGCAGTGGGGAGGAGCAGAGGGAAAGGGAGAAGCAGACTCCCTGCTGAGCAGGGAGCCCCACACAGGACTTGATCCCAGGACCCCGAGATCATGACCTGAGCCAAAGGCAGACACTTAACCGACTGAGCCACCCAGGTGCCCATGTCTGACATACTTTTAACGGGTGCCTCTCAAACCATCAGCAGCCTAAGATAAATTTTTTTTTAGTTTTCAGTCTCTCAGACCAATACTTTTTAAACATACAATAAAAATAAATGGCTAGCAGAATAAAATCAACACACATAAATGCCTCTGTTAAATTACTATAGTATTTCTTAGACATTACTCTCAATCCCTGTACTTATTTCATAACAGACTGGGTAAGAAACTGTGCGGACGGCACTGGTCCATGACCACACTTTGGGTGGTGTATGTTCCTTGAGGATGGGGTGTGTTTTATCCACCTTTGCATCTCCTCAGGTAGCACAGATGATTGCCAGTCTAACTGGATCAGTCACCTACTTACAGACAGCAGCTTCAGTGATAAATAATTCAACCAGTGAAAGACTTAGATTCAAAACTCAGGCAATAGAAACTGGCTAAAATCAGCTCAACAAGAATCAGTAGCTACAGTTCATAATGGCTGTGCTAAGTGCTCTTCTGCATTAAATGGTAATTATTTTTTTCTCATTTCATAGGTTTATACCTTAACTTCATTCAGTAGGGTGACATCTTTAGGAGATAAGTTACGTAATCAAACCAAGCCAAAAACAGAGGCAAAGCCATTTTAGCTCTAAAATGACAAGGATGGGGCGCCTGGGTGGCACAGCGGTTAAGTGCCTGCCTTCGGCTCAGGGCGTGATCCCGGCGTTGTGGGATCGAGCCCCACATCAGGCTCCTCTGCTATGAGCCTGCTTCTCCCTCTCCCACTCCCCCTGCTTGTGTTCCCTCTCTCGCTGGCTGTCTCTATCTCTGTCAAATAAATAAATAAAATCTTTAAAAAATAAAATAAAATAAAATGACAAGGAACTTCAGCATTGAACTTTCATACACAATTCATAGATTATTTACAGAGAGTGATTCCTAACGTTGCTGAGAATAGCCCTAGTTTTTGGTTTTTGGTTTTTTTTTTTAGGAGGGAGGGGAATTTGAAATGCCAGCAACTATGGAAGTGGCTCCTAGAAGTCTTCATAACCAAGAGAATGAGCGGTGTTTGAGAAATGGAATCTGGGACTGGGCTAGGCACCACAGCAGATTTCATAGTACAGGTTTCCCCCGCTATAACAGAGCATTCCTGTGAGAATGTCTGTAAGCCAAAGTGGCCTAAAATGAAGAGTATCACCCAATTGCCAAAATTTCCTAAAAAATCATGTTAGTCTATTTCACTTTGATGAAAGATCTACACTAGCACAGTAATGGTGTTTTTCTTAAAAATGAAAATCTTCTTTGGATTTCTTTTAGCAAAAACAGGGACTAACATAGATCTCTCATAAAAGCAAAGCCCGGTATGTGATGCCTGAGTGTCTCAGTCTGTTAAGTGAGCAGTTCTTGATTTCGGCTCGCGTCATGATCTCAGGGTCTTCAGATTAAGCCTCAAGTGGGGCTCCATGCTCAGCAGGGAGTCTGCTTAAGGATTCTCTCCCTTCCTCTCCCTCTGCCACTACCCCCTGTGCGCACGCTATCTCTCAAATAAATTAATTGATTTTAAAAAAGCAAAGCAGGGTCATGCAAACTTTTGGAAAGTGATGGATATCTGTACCCCTTAATTATTGAATAAAAAATATAGATTATAAATTTCAACACCTAAGGAGACGATATTAGCTGAAAAATTCCTGAAGACAAGGTTTTTTAGACTTAGGAATGTTCCCAATTCTATCCAGGGCTTGAAAAAATATGCAGCGCTTACTTGATCCCCTTTTCACCACAGGAGAGCAAACGAAACTTTCTTATGTCTGCTCCTCTTTAAAGATGTGGGACAGGGACGTGCTGGTGCAGGGGAGTTGCCCAGCCCGAGTGGAATCCACAACCACTGTGCCCATGTGACAGCTATGATCCCATGGCCCAAAATGTCTGGCCGCCAGGACAGCCTTCCATGGAAGTACATCTCTTCTTTTTTATTTTTTAGAGATGAAGTTATTCTACTTCCTGAATGAAAAAATAAAGTAAGATTATGAGAGTCTGGTCAACTTGAGATCCTTACCTAATAAATCTTAATGAGGTAACTATGATTTCTCACTTTCCTTTCTCTTGCAATAGTTTACTGCCAAGGAATTGATGAAGTAAGGAAAATGGCTACTTAAAATTTCTTATATAAACATAAGGACAGAAACTTCCATAAGGATAATGATTTAATAACAATGTATTATGTCATGGGGCAGCCATACAGTGGTAATTTGTCTTGCTTTACAGAAAAGTTACTATGTGGAAAGTGAGGGGCACTAGTGATGTTAGCCAAAGTACCATAATTCATCAACATTTTTATTGTGCTAGTTTGTTTCTCCTGTGACACACACACTCATGATGTATATCTTGGGAAAAGAGCCTTTTTTTTTTTTAAATACTAGCACAGTCACTAGCATTGTCGGTAAGAGAATTTTTCAAAACCTTTTTCAAATTCCCTCCCTCTATACATATATAAAACTAATCATTCACCTTCAGAGGATGATATGAAACCAATTCCAATTCTTTACTTAAAAACAGGGCATGAATCCAAAGTTTAACCTGCCTCTCCTGTATACATTGTACTAGTAGATGACCCAGTGGTAAGTGACGGAAGCATCTCTCCATGAAGGTGTTTTAGCTGATCATTGCAAACCATGATAGAATTGGAGTATCACCCTTTTACAACCCTCAATGAATGAAAAATTTGAGACAATGAGTGTTAATGTCTGCTACCATCAGATAAAGTAAAGGAGCCAGACACATGGGTCAACGGAATAAAATTTGAGACTGATCCAGCTCCTGAATCCAGCTGCCAATGTTTAGGAAACACAAAAGGTAAAAGATGCTGAACTTCACCATCAGGTTGCTGCAAGAAAAGTTCAGGGTGTAAGATACTTTACGTTAAATGGCCGATGCTCTTCAACAGATGAAGTGTAAAGCAAAGAACATGATGGAGGATAAGCCTGTAGAATAAAAGAAACATAAAAGACATGCCAAAAATTTTTTTAGATAAGCAAAATCAACTACAGTATCTCAAAAAGCATACTCACATGATGAAATTCTTTTTTTTTAAAGATTTTATTTATTTATTTGGCAGAGACAGACAGCCAGCGAGAGAGAGAACACAAGCAGGAGAGAACACAAGCAGGGGGAGAGGGAGAGGAAGAAGCAGGCTCCTAGCAGAGGAGCCTGATGTGGGGGCTCAATCCCAGAACGCTGGGATCACGCCCTGAGCCCAAGGCAGATGCTTAAGGACTCCGCCACCCAGGCGCCCCTCACATGATGAAATTCTAAGGAAGGAAGTGAGTAACATAAAAGCGAAGATACTGATCACCTTTGGAGAAAGGGGTGGGTGTATTCGGAACAGATCACCTGGGTGGGCTTCTGGAATGGTTGGCAGAGTTTTATATTTTGGCCTGAGTGGTAGTTAAAAGAGTGTTCAGCTTATAATAATTTGAAGCCATACAATTCTTTTGTGTGGTTTTTCTGGAACTGTATTTTATTTTATAATAAAAAAGAAAAAATATATGAGCCTTGTGATTAAGAAAAAAAAAACTAAACTAATACAGCATTGTTTGGCACCTCATCACTCACATGGACAGCACCACACTGGCTCACTGAAATATTATCCCCACATGATTTACAAGAATTGCCTTCTCTAAAATGAAGAGTTCTTTCCTGTAGGTAGAAGTGGAGTTTTAAATTCTTTTCATATCTCCAAAGTACATAGTTGAAACTGGCCCAGTGGTTACTTATTACATTCTGAGTTAAATATCAGCTTTACTGGCAATTAAAAATCATACAAATATTTTACAAAAATTCTGGGTGAAACCTACACATACATTCTGGCTTTAGGCTAGGACAAAATCGTGGCTTCCCGTTTCTATTCCCATCCCTCGAATCCTCCCCACCTTGTAATCAATATGATCGTTTTTTAAAACCCAATGAGAATGTCATGAGCAATTCAAAAAAGGTCTGCTCATTTCTTGTAAAATGAAACAGACCTATTCTATAACCTATCAATTGCACTCCCACGGATTTGCCCAAGACAAATGAAAATACATGTTTATAGAAAGATTTGTACAAGAATCTTGTCACAGCTTTATTCATAATTGCCAAGCACCACAGACAGCCCAAATATCCACCAATAAAATGGATAAACTGTGGAATATTTCTATAGTGGACTACTATTCCACAATAAAAAGGAATAAGTTACTGATACATGCAAAAACATGGATGAATTTCAAAGAAAACATGTTGAATGAAAGACATCTTATACAGAAGAGCACATACTGTATGAATATATTTGTAGGAAATTCTACAACAGGCCTCATTAATCTATGGTGGGGAAAAATGAGTACAGTAGCTGCCTCTAGAGCAGAGGGTATGAACATTAACTGGAAAAGAGCACAAGGTTTTTGGTATGATGACAATGGTCTGTATTTCAATAGGAGTTCAAGTTGCACAGGTGGTAGTATTTGTCAAAAGTCAGCAATTTGTCACAAAAATGACTATCGGGACTTCATCAGGATAAAAAACTTTTGCACAGCAAAGGAAACAATCAACAAAACCAAAAGGCAACCTACAGAATGGGAGAAGATATTTGCAAATGACATATCAGGTAAAGGGCTAGGATCCAAAATCGATAAAGAACTTATCAAACTCAACACTGAAAAAACAAAAAATCTAGTCAAGAAATGGGCAGAAGACGTGAACAGACATTTCTCCAGAGAGGACATACAAATGGCCAACAGGCACATGAAAAGATGCTCAACATCCCTCAGCATCAAGGAAATATGAATCAAAACCACAATGAGATACCACCTCACACCTGTCAGAATGGCTAAAATTAACAACTCAGGAAACAACAGAAGTTGGGGAGGATGCAGAGAAAGGGGAACCCTCTTATGCTGTTGGTGGGAATATAAGCTGGTGCAACCACTCTGGAAAACCGTATGAAGTTTCCTCAAAAATAAAACTACCCTGTGGTCCAGCAATTGCACTACTAAGTATTTATCCAGAGAATTCCAAAATAGTGATTCAAAGGGGCACATGCACCCCAGTGTTTATAGCAGCAATGTCCACAATAGCCGAAATGTGGAAAGAGCCCAGATGTCCCTCGACAGATGAATGGATAATGAAGATGTGGGGATATATATATATATGATGGAATATTACTCAGCCATCAGAAAGAATGAAATCTTGCCATTTGCAACGTGGATAGAGCTAGAGTGTATTACACTAAGTCAAATAAGTCAATCAGAGAAAGACAAATACCATATGATTTCACTCATATGTGGTATTTAAGAAACAAAACAGATGAACATAGGGGAAGGGAAGGAAAAATAAGATAAACACAGAGAGGGAGGCAAACCATAAGAGACTCTTAACTATAGAGAACCAAGTAAGCGATGTTGGAGAAGAGATGGGTGGGGGGATGAGGTAATTGGGTGATGGGCAATAATGAGGGCACTTGATGTAACGAACACTGGGTGTTATATGCAACTGATGAATCCCTAAATTCTACCCCTGAAGCTAATAATACAGTATATGTTAACTACATTGAATTCAAAATTAAAAGTTAAAAAAACAAACAGACACACCTGGGTGGCTCAGGTACTTAAGCATCTGACTCTTGATTTTGGCTGAGGTCATGATCTCAGGATTGTGAGACTGAGCCCTCGCATTGGGCTCCACAAGGCTGCTTAAGATTCTCTCTCTTCCAGAGGTGCCTGGGTGGCTCAGTTGTTAAGCGTCTGCCTTCCGCTCAAGTGGGATCGAGCCCTGCATCGAGCTCCCTGCTCTGCTGGGAACCTGCTTCTTCCTCTCCCACTCCCCCTGCTTGTGTTCCCTCTCTCGCTGGCTGTCTCTCTCTCTGTCAAATAAATAAATAAAATCTTTCAAAAAAAAAGATTTTCTCTCTTCCACTCTCTCTGCCCCTCCCACCCTGCTCACACACACTGTCTCTCAAATTAAATAAATAAATAAATGAATGAATAAATAAATAAATAAATAAATAAATAAAAACAGAGAAGGAGGCAAACCATGAGAGACTCAAATATAGAGAACAAACTGAGGATTACTGGTGGGGAAGTGGGGGGATGCGCTAGGTGGTTGGTGGGCATTAAGGAGGGCACTTGGGATGAGCACTGGGTGCTGCATGTAAGTCATGAATCAATAAATTCTACTCCTGAAACCAATACTACACTTTATGTTAACTAACTGGAATTTAAATAAAATTTTAAAATAAGGGAAAAAAAGAGTTAATCAGTATCAAAAAAAAAAAGATTTTAGTTGATCTCAAGGTGTTTCCACCCAAATATTTATTAAGTAGGTGGAAAAGCAACTTTATCACAGAAAAGCCAGGCAGACACATCTTGACAAAGTGATTAATATTAACTTCGCCGTTAATGGAACAAACAACCACAGTGTGTGTCTGTCAGCATAC
>NW_024426996.1:608716-731529 GCF_017311325.1 Ursus maritimus | reverse complement strand
TGAGAATTACTTCTGTGATATTCTGCAAAAATGCAAAACTTGGCTATAATCATGAGGATACAATGGACAAATCCAGACTGGTGGACATTCTATAAAATGATTGGCTTATTGTGATCAAGAGTACCAAGGACTTGAAAGTGAAGGAAATACTAAGGAATCATTCTGGATTGAAGTAGACTGGAGACCTTGATGACTGGGTGCAACACATTGTCCTGAATAGAATTCTTTTGCTATAAAAACCATTATTACAATAATGGGAAACTTAAATGCAGTCTCTGGACAAAAGATTTTTGGGAGTTCTTTGTAATATTCTTGTAACTTTCCTGCACATTTTAAATTATTTCAAAATTAAAATAGGTAGAGAGATATCTCTCCAAACTGTTTTACTTTGCTTATGCAATCTTTCTGTATACGATTGGTATTATGAATTTGTCTACCCCATTGAGCATTTTGGAGCTAAACAGATAAATGAATGAGACTGACACTTCATATGAATTTTTCTTATTATAAAAGTAATATATGGCTATTATAGAAAATAGGGGTAAGCATAAAAAAGAAACTAAGAACTATCCAAATCTTCTCTCTCCCCCAAACCCCACGCACACACCCCAGAAGGTTAACTTGGAAGTTGTAACTAAAAGCCAAGGTATAAAAGATATCGGATATAAAATTGAGTTATGAGACAGATTGCTAAGATGTGAACTTCAAAGGAAATCTTCAAGAATTATATATACAACGCTTGGTGCCCTTCCTGGATCAGAAAGAGTAGAGTTTGAGAGAAATCTGTAAGGAAGATTCCTTTGGAGACAGCTCCTCAGACTAGAGGCTGCACCCTCGGGGTCCTGACCTGTGTCACTCTCTCTAGCTCCAGGCACGGTGAAGGCCCACGAGTCATTATGATCTATAATTAGATCCCCAATACCAAATCCCTGAATGTAGTACCTTCTTTCATTAAACAGCACGCCCGGACCAGACTAAAAAAAAAAGAAAAAGAAATGACAATAGCCTCGCTGTGACAGCTACTAGTTCAGCCTCTGTAATGTTTAATCCCCATGGACTCAGTCGCTAACTGTCTAGTATGGAATTTTGCTTTTGTTTGTTGTGTCTTATTTGTTTGTGTTCTCGTTTTTGTTTTTGTAGTGGTGGTGCAATGTGGGAGGAGAGAGATGTTAAACCAAATTTCTCTCGTCTTGATTTTAGCAGGGCTGATGGAGGATTTGCAAAACTCAGCTGTCTCCCTGGCCATTGTTTCTGCTCATGCGCTATTTTTTCCATTCAGTAAAAATGAGAATAGATGTAGTCTCCTGCAAAAAGCAAAGAAAGAAGAAAGACCGCTTACCAAGAGCCCTTCCAAGAAGGTTCAGCTTCCGATTTGTAGCCTGGTATTAATTCCTGGCGTCTATCTGCAGTACATTTCACTTCTCAGCAGCCTAAAACTAGGGCTCCTTACCTGCCTGGCTTTTCTTTGACTATTGATTATTTCTTCTTTCTAGTTTGAATCTATAGTTCAAAGTTCTCTTCAAAGAGAATATCAGTCAACACACAACCTCAGAATTATCAGAGCTAGACTATTAGATAGATATGGTCAAAGGCCCTTCAGAGATTAGATACACATCACCATTATTGGATTGCTAAATCACCCCACTGACCCTAAGAAATCTTGCCTCATTACTATTTCCTTAGAAAGTAGGTCTTTTCTTCAAATCAAAAAACTTGCTATATCGTAAGACCCTGGCCTATGGGTTTACTTTAATCACACACCACTGCTGAGTCCTTGTCCTGCAGTGCCCAGCTTATTCTGAACTCTTCAGTGAAGAGACTTTTCACATCGGTCACGGTCTGCCTCCCCTGGACCCCGCTACAGAGGTTCTGGCCTGCACCCTTATATGCTGGACATGGTACCACAGTTTCCATCTTAACTATGTCTCTTCCCCTAATCCTCCAATGTTTAGGCTTCCCCTGAGATCTATGCCCAAAGTACAGCAAAAAATAGAACTTGATTAAATGAACTTAAATAAATGAAAATTAAGCGACCAAGAGCTGAACATCTTTTTCATGATAATCACTGTGGCTCTGGATCAACATGGGCATCTTTTTACTCTCCCTGGATCCCACACATACACACACAAGTCTATCTCGAAGAAAGAAAGAATGTGGACATGGGCAGGGTTTGGGCACCTGAAGTAAAGGGTAAGGGAACCATCATGTGAAAAACGCCCTACGTGTACCGCCTTCACGCAGGGCACGCTCACACTTCAGTCCTGATGACAGCACTCGTGCTGGAGCAGCGGCCTCGAGGCCCGAGGCGCACCACCACCAAGAACAGGCTGTCAGTCCCACAGTCCCACGGGTCTGCCTGGAAGCCTGGCTCGGGCACTCACTCAAGATGATTTCAGGTACATTATTTCACCAATTTGTAGTTCATTTTCTCTTCTATTTAAATGAGAAAATTGTGCTTAGTGTATAAGGTTGGGTTTTTTTTTAAGATTTTGTTTATTTATTTGAGATAGTGGGAGAGAACATGAGTGGGGGGAGGGGCAGAGAGCGAGGGAGAAGCAGACTCCCCACTGAGCAGGGAGGCCAGTGTGATCCATGCGGGGCTCAATCCCAGGACCCTGGGATCATGACCTGAGCCGAAGGCAGACACTTAACCAACTGAGCCACCTAAGGGACCTGTATAAGGTTGTGTTAGACCAAAAATAGTGAATGTGAAGCACCTGGTCAATGCTCACTAGACATAGCTATTATTATTGTCTTTATTCTTCAGAGAAGGAAACAGGCTTAAAAGAATGTAAACCAAGGCCAGCGATTCCTTAATTTAAGAGTCACTCACTCTATCAGTCACCTTTTGACTGATATGCATGCGCTTGATTTTGTGTCTTCGGGCGAGGTTTTCCAAGGTATGGTCTTCCCAGGGACGGGACAGACCATAAGGACAGGATGGAGGAAGTACTGTCTGGATTGGGAGATGACTGCCTTTTATACCTCCCATTTCCCAGCTCTTTCTCTCTCCTGGTGCCAAAACACCTTTCCCAGATGCAAATCTTATAACCCAATAATTACTATAGAACTTTGCCCTAGACACCTGTCAGTTCATTTCCCTGGAGTCCCTCAAAGCACATGCACAGTGCTTACATTAAATCACTGCATGGGTAAGGGTTAACATTGTCCATCGGGAAAAAAATCACTCTAATAAAAGAATGAACCTATGCCTGATAGCAGGTTAGAGCAGGGGAGATCAAGCCTCTAAGTCACTAGTAAGTATTTCAGATCATCTTGGAATAAAACAGCATTCATTGGCAGTCTTATGATAAAGTCTTCGCTGTCCTTTCATAAATTGGTTCTTCTTGTTAGGTGCTTCCTTTTTTTTTTCTTTCACTATCTCAGAATTGAGAAATGTTATAAATGTTTACCGAAAAGACCTGCACCGTATTCCGTACTTGTGCAAGCCCCAAATTACCCAGTCTGTGCACCTTCCACTGTTGCTCAATGGGCACACCCTTCTCAAATTCCTTAGAGCTCTGCAAACCTGAAACCACCAGAGAAGGTTAGTTTCTTTTGTTTCGTGCCACGTGCCAAAAAAAAAATTATTTCACCTTTTTGGAGAATTCAAGTTCTCCTATACTCTAGGCCAAGTAAACACAATAACCAACACTACACACACACACACACACACACACACACACACACACTTTATGGGCATTGATGGCCTGTCCACCTGCTTTACCTGTCATGCCTCCTGCTCCCCCTCCAGCTCCTGGAACTCTGTGCATAAGGAGACATCTGTCTCCCCCAACACAAAGAGTACCGCTTATAAAAGACAATACATGCCTGGTTTTACTCCGTGGGAAATTAACATAGAAGATCCATAGAGTTTAGAGATAGATCCCCATTTGGGGACACATATGGCAATCAAAATTCAAAGAATGGCACAAATGCCACTTATCCTCACGGTTCTCAGTACTTTTCCCTCTCACTCTCCACCACCCCTCTCTTTTCTCTTACACCCACAACCCCTGCACTTTATGCCCACACAGATGTAGGAACCAAATCAGAGAAGCAATTCTGCCTGAAGTATTAGACTCATAGAGCCCTGAGACTCAGGTCAAATAAGTAGGTATTGCAGAATCAAGATTTTTTTTTAAAAGATATTATTTATTTATTTGAGAGGGGTGGGTAAGGGGCAGAAGGAGAAGCAGATTCCCAGCAGAGCAGGGAGCCCGATGACGGGCCCATCTTGGGACTCCAGGATCATGACCTGAGCTGAAAGTAGATGTTCAACTGACTAAGCCAGCCAGGCGCCCCCAGAATCAAGATTTAAACCCCTGATCGATCTACCTTCAAATCTTACACTTTGTTCTGTAAGGCACGGATGAGAAGTGGGATGAGAAGGAAGGAAATAACCAGAAGTCTGCTCTGTGTCTGGACTTACTCAGGACCATGTATTTCCAAAGTCAGAAAAGCAAGTGGGGTGCCTGGGTGGCTCAGTCGTTAAGCGTCTGCCTTCGGCTCAGGGCATGATCCTGGCATTCTGGGATCGAGCCCCACGTCAGGCTCCTCCCCTGGGAGCCTGCTTCTTCCTCTCCCACTCCCCTTGCTTGTGTTCCCTCTCTTGCTGGCTGCCTCTATCTCTGTCAAATAAATAAATAAATCTAAAAAAAAAGAAAAGCAAGTGCTGGTTACTTACAAGACTTCAGCAAATTATCTATGCTCTTTTTATATTCCACCCGAGTGATATCTGGCCCCTGGGGATGTAAAAACTTCACCCCTCCACCAGTCAACACTTATGAAAAGCAAGAATAATAGCTCCACAGTGGAGGTGATATTTAACCTGAGTCTTTAAAATGAGTCAACACTTACCAGGCAGTTGGGGAGAGAACATTTCAGACATAGCACCTTTCATCGGTAAAGCACCTTCTCAATATTACTGCATTTGACACCAAAGAAAAAGAAAAAGAAAAAAATGTTGTGAGCTTTATGGGACTGTTATCATGACCCCCATTTTAAAGATGGGGAAACTAAGGATGTGGGAGGCTGAGCTGGCATACTGCCCGTCTTCACGACACGTCTGGGCAGTAGTGTACAGAGATCATGGTGAGGAGGGGAGGTTTCTATGTGTGTACTGTTAAAAATGATTAAAGAACACAATTTGGGTGACACCAACAACTTCATCCAACACTCTATGAAGTGAGCAGTCTCTGTTCCCAAGGATCCAGAGAATTGCAAAATGGGGTGAAAGGCAGAAAACTTTAATAGGATAAAAAATAAGGAACAAAAAAGAGAAAAATGAATAAGGAACAATAAAATGAGTATAGAGTCCAGAGTTGGCTTGGCATTCTGGAATCGGCTGACTGGATATACTTTGTTTAAGGTCAAGGGGAGCATTCACAGGGAAGGAAAGTTATCTTAGGACGGACTTGGCACCGGGAGCAGGAGTGGCTCCATCTTGGGCCTAGAAATTCACTTGAACAATGAGGTCATAAGGGTGCCACACCCTAATCTGATAGGACTGGTATCCTTAGAAAAGGAAAGAGACGGAGATACCAGGCATGTGTGGCACAGAGTAAAGGCCATATGAAAACACAGCAAGCATGCAGCTGTCAACAAGCCAGGAAGGAAGTCTCCCCAGAAGCCAACCCCCACAGCACCTTGATCTTGGACTTCCAGCCTCCAGGACTGCAAGAAAAGCAATTTCTGCTGCTTAAGCACCCCCAGCCTGTGGGATTTTGTTATGACAACCCTAGCAGACTAATACACTGTTGGCAGAGCAGACGGAGTATTGGCTCAATTACAGAGACACAGTCCAGAGAGAAATCAGAATACAAGACAGTGATTGCCCGTGGCCCTGCACCTGCAGTGTGGTGTGCCGTCTGGAGTTTATACCATTACTCTGGAAGGCAATGCGGGAGGAACACGGAGTAGCTCAGTTAATTTCATGAGTATCTACTGAGCTCCTGCAATGAGCCAGATATGAGGAATCCAGAGTATAATTGGACCCAGTGAACATGTAAACAAATAAATATGAGGCCCTATGAGCAGTGCTATAATGTAAGCAGGGCAGATAGAACATGGAATTGGAACTAGACTTATCTGTCTTTGAATTCCAGCTCTCTTATTTACTCTAACATTATGAACTAGGGCCAATTATCTAGCCTCTCTCTCCAAGTCTGGATTTCTCATCTATAAAATGAGTTTAAAACACACACCCCATAAAACTGTTGTAAGAACAAACAAGCTATTTTATGCAAAGCAGATCTAAAGTACATGACATACAGTAGATACTCAGTAAAGTGTGTACATTGTCCTTATTGCCATTAGGTACAAGGTCTATTGAGGGCAATCATAAAAGGAGTCTCACTTCAACATGGAAATACTGAGGAAGGCTTCCTAGAGAGAGTGATATTTAATCTGAGTCTTAAAAAACGAGTAGGCGTTCACCTGACTGATGGAGAAAATGTATTTGAAAAGGCAGTTCAGGTACTGGGAATAGCAAGGTGAAGGTAAAAAGATATTAAAAACCTCTCCCTCCCCTTCTCTCTCCCTCCCCCTCTGCTCATACACTCTCTTTCTCTAAAATAAATGAATAAATAAAATCTTTATTTAAAAAAAACACATTGCAAGTTGAAGGAAGAGTGAATTAAGATATGGTACACAGTGCGTATGACAGAGACTCAAAGTAGCAATGGCTTGAATTTGATAGTTCATTCTGCTCTCACATGCAAGTCTGAGTAGGTATGACATCTCTGCTCCATGAAATCATCCAGGTCTCTGTTCCTCTTATCTTTGTCTCTATCCACATAGTCCAATGTAGCTCACCACCACATGTGTGTTTCAGTACGTGGGAAGACAGACAGGGAAGAGGAGAGAACCTTTCCAAGAGCAAAAGCCTGAAGTTGCACAAGACCTTCTACTCACATCCTCCGAACCAGAAATTAGTCACATGGACACACTGTGCTGCAGGGGGACCTAGAAAACATGATCTGTGTTGAGATGCCATTTTCCTATGCCAAAGTCTTACTTGCAGATTTTTACACTTTTGTTCTGAAACTGCTCAAAGTTCACTGTAAGAACTACATTTGGTTAGGGTCGCCAGGGGGGCTCAGTTGGTTAAGTGTCCAACTCTTGATTTCAGCTCAGGTCACGATCTCAAGATTGTGAGATCAAGTCCCACGTCAGGCTCCACTCTGGGCATAGAGCCTGCTTAAGATTCTCTCTCTCCCTCTCTCTCTGCCCCTCCCCCCCACTCACTCTCTCGTTCGCTCTCTCTCAAAACAAAAACAACTATGTTTGATCAATAGCATTTCTGATGAGGTTGGCTACCTTCAATACACCACTAATGCCTGCCACTGTTTACTGATTTCCCGAAAACTGACTTCTGTCAGCATGACTAGATCTGGACTAGAGCCGTGCACTCAGAGGTCTGCCCCTGTGTGTTCTCCAATTTTATGCTTACTATAAACAGAGGGGGATTTTGATCTCATTTGAACTTGAGTGAGAAGAGTCATTTTCACACTGGGTATCTGAGCAGAAATGGACTCCCCGTTGAAGAGAAGTACCGTACCATGATATCGCCTAAGTGATCTTTAAAATGTTCCCCCAGGTCAGGAGTTGATATCAGTTTCATATCTATTTTATAGGAGTTGCAATTAAAATTTTAAGCAGATGAAGTACATTAAAATAGATAATTTACATGTGTAAATTACCTGATTAAACTCGGAAAGACCAATAAGAAAAAACAAATCAGGTTTTTTTTGTTTTTTTTTGTTTTTAAAGATTTTATTCATTTATTCATTTGACAGAGATAGAGACAGCCAGCGAGAGAGGGAACACAAGCAGGGGGAGTGGGAGAGGAAGAAGCAGGCTCATAGCAGAGGAGCCTGATGTGGGGCTCGATCCCACAACGCCGGGATCACGCCCTGAGCCGAAGGCAGATGCTTAACCGCTGTGCCACCCAGGCGCCCCTCAAATCAGGTTTTTTGAAATCAAAAAAGAATTTCACCCATAAAAAGATAAATTAGATTTTAACGAATGAAATCAAGAATCCAAATTCTATAAAGGTAAATATAGAAATGACTAAATTCATTATTTCTTTTTTAAAAAGGACCCCAAACTCTCTTTAAGTTGAGACAGAAAGCTAATTAATAAATGAAAGAGTTGTCCTAATCGAACTGCAGCACAGAAAAGCATTCCATAATACTGAAGTGGGTGACTGAGTCTTACGGCAATAAGTTCATTAATTAAAGAAATGTTTAATACATTCAAGACTTTGTGCCCGATGGTCGGTGTTTCAAGGAGTAAAAGAAAAACAAATTATATGACTGTATTTCCTTCTGTGTGCCAGCAAAGTTCTGTTTTCTCTTTGTTCTAGAACTTCACGCATTATAGGCCTATGTGCCTAACTCAGTGGCTCTCAATCTGTTTGCGTTCTAGAATCACCTTGGAAGCTCTAAAAAATACACTGGAGTACCCAGGTGACACTCCAGCACCATGAAAACAGACTTCCTGAAAGTGAAGCTTGGCAACCAAGTGGTTCATATGTGCAGCCACGGATGGGAACCACCGCCCTAACTGGACTATGAGCTCCTCGAGGGAAAAGACTATGCCTTGGTCATTTCTAAATTCATCACAGTGCCTGACACAGAGATACTCATACTTTAGGTAACTGGCTGGATGGACAGATGGGTGAAAGGCTCGTGTTTCCGGCCCTCAAGGTATTTATTATAAAGTAAGAAAAATACAACTTGTACACAGAGAGTTGAGTAGATACAAACAGATAGATGTTACGTGATTGCCGCTGTATTTTACAACAGAGATTCGATCTGAAAGAAAGCCTAGTTAAATGCATATAATGGAGCACTTCCATTCATAGGCCAAACAGGAAAGCTTCAATTACACTGCTGATTTCTATCTAATTTTTAAAAAGAAGGAAGGAGTCATCACACAGATTGTATCACTTAGAAGGAATAAAAATGAAAATGCTATAAACGATGAGAGAGTGCAAAGACGAAATCTTGGAAGTGAAATTCAGGGCCCCCATAAGCCCTATTCCAATATCTCCTTCCTAGGACAGACTTAGTGGTTTAACTTGGTTTGATTTGGTTTTATGGTGACTTTCCTCCACTGTTACGATTATTTCCAGGTCACCTGGCTGCTGTACTCTCTTCTACTCCACAAGCAGTGCTTTCATCCAGCTAGATAATCCTCCATTTGGATATTAATCCTTCCAGGGCACTTAGCCAGCATCATTTTGCCCTAAACTCCACCACACCCAAGTTAAGTGTCACTTAGCATCTGAACTGAGCCCAGATCCTTTGATATCAAACACTACTCTCAAGCGACTGGGCAAATTAAATGACTCACCCTAAACAAGTGGAGCATTTATAATTATTACACTACCCAGTGAAAATTAAATGAATGAATAAATAAACTGTGAAAACAAATAACATTTGGACAGGTCTTCTCTTCAGATCAGCTTGTATATTTATGTTTGATGAGGAAAGAGAAAATTCTTACCACTTTCCCAGAGAGAGAGTTATTAGAATAATTTGAAATTTTGTCCAGCATAAAATTTCATAATATGTGCGCTCAAAAACACCTCTAATATAATGGAAAACAAAAATTTGTATTCAACCAAAAAAATAGGGCAAAAGGGATTCAGGCACAGAAAACAGGGTTAAAGCCAAACCTAAGTGATATTATCTCCCAAGACAGAACAGTGATGTCTTCCAAGTTTTGGAAAGTGGTGTACCACGTTTCTAGAGTCTTCTCTTTCTCGGGAGTAAGACCAGTTTGGGAAGTGTTCTATCTCCATTCTAACTCCTGATTGGCAAAAACCAAGAGGGAGGGCCAGGAAATACACAGGATATCACCTTCGGTGCAACCATCAACGGCAACATCCCAAGCAGGGCTGACAACTGACCCTTACTGTATCTTTGTCATGACATGGCCAACATCTGACGCTGGCACTCACAGAACTTTGGTCAGCAAAGCAACACTACTCATCTATTTGACCTTTTTTCTCTTCCAGGAGGCTAATCTTTCCCCTGTTCTCCTTCTTATTCATCGATTCTACATCTTGATTTTTTTCTCTTTTCTCAAATATTTGTTTAATTTTCTGTCCATTTGCCTCTCTCCTGACCTCCAAAAATGAGTCTCTAGCCCATCTTCTCTCCCTTTTTGGATTCTTATGAAAGCCTCCAACTGCCTACTGTTCGTTTCACTTGAATATCCGAGTATCGAAAACAAAACTTGATATCATTTTACAAAATCTGCTCCTCTTCCCTTTTACTCCACCTTGGATTCACGATCTTACCGTTTCTCAAGGGTTCCATGCGAATGGGGGCCAAGTGTCTTTGATTCCACCTGAAAATACTGTCACAGAATTAACCTCTACTCTCTGTTCCCTCTTCCAATATTTTCCTCAGGCTCTCATTTATCTCTGTTCTAGTCTAGGCTAATACTGTAGTCTCCTAAGTGACGTCACCTTCCTGTCACTTGTCTTTTCCCCACGTCTGAGACCATCCGCTGGGTTTATCTTCTTAACAAACAACAAATCCGATTTTGTCACAAACTTATTATATAAGTTTTTGCGGACTCTCCCTTGCCTATAAGATTAAGTGCACACTTAATCAGAAGGGCTATCCATACATAAGGCCCTTCCCGATATGACCCCAACCTACTTCTCCAGCTTCACCGATATGTCTTACTACACTCAAAAATGAATTTCTCTTCATCTCCCAACCTGTGCCCTTGCTACTTTTCGCATATGTTATGCCTTCTGCGTGAAATGTCTGATCTTCCCCACTCTACCACCATTGCAACCTGGAAAACTATTTTTTCATTAAAAAAAATAGATCAGATTTCACCTGACTAGAAAGTTTTCTCTGACTTTTCTCAGGGTCTACACCACCCCACATTTGACTAGGCTGGGCATATAATTCCAAGAGTTGAGGAGGCATCATACTAGAACTAAGCTCCTTGCAACAGACAAGAATTATATCCAACCAGCTCACCACCATATCCCCAGCATCTTACATTTCAGCCCGCATACAGTCACTGTTTAGCTTATATTTTTTTAATGAATGAATCTCTTGCCCTCTCGCCTTTAGAGCAGAGATGCAATAAACAGCGTTGAGATAGGAAATTGGGGGGAGGGAGAATGCTAGGGAAAGAGAAAAATACGGGTCAGAACTTAAGGCAAAAAATCTAGGCAGAGGGAAAAACTGGGTTTGAAGACTATCAAAGAGACATCCTAGAAGGCCAGATAAGACATACGGTTCAAAGGCTCAGATGCCGACGACCGAGAGGTAGTGATTATAGGTGCTAATCCAGGTGAACACCCAGGCAGGAAGACCTCCCTCTGAGAGCACCTGGTTCATTTACAAGCAATGCCTTGTGTTGCAGTTTATCTGTTCACGTGCCTGAAACACCCACCAGCCTGTGTGTTCTTTGTAAGCAGCCACCCTGCCTTACTCATCTTCGTATCTGAGCACCTGGTACCATGGCCACCACTTCGCCATACTTTTACCGTAAACTTCTTGCTGCACTGTGAACCCTTACGTATAATAAATGATTGTGCAGGGCCTGAGTTCCACCGCTGGAACCACTAATGAAGGCTGACGTGGAGATAGGGAAGCCGACATTATAGTGCTGGGTGAGATTATGCACGTCCAAGGCACACGTGATGCCTGAAAAGCTTGCTTTTCTCAGCTTTATTTTTAGGGCAATGACTCTGAACTTTGTGACCCAGGCCTATTTCTACCTCAGTGTCAGTAAAGTTTTTACCCTTAGAAGTGGTGATTAACAGCTCAAGCTAAATAAAATACTTCATGAGGAATTCTTGCCATGGTTCAGTCAAGGTCTTCCCTGGGAGGCTGCCTTTCACACTTAAAATCTATATTGGCACTTAAAATCTCCAAGATTATGGTCCTGCCTGGTTAGACTCAGAATATACTCAGCCCTATGTTTTCAAAGAGCAACTTTTAAAGGAACGACATAAAATTATCTGCCCATTAGCTTTTCCATACTCCATTTTGATACAATGCAAGTATGAACTTCTCAGATAACTATTACACATGAGGACTCTTAAATTTTCACCTGACCTCCCTCAAAAGGTGGGGCCCATGTGCCCAGCCTATGAATCTGGGTGGGCCTGTGAGTCCTTCGACCAATAGTGTACAGAGGAGGCAATCCCATGTGATTTCTAGGGTGAGGTCATAGACAGCCATACGGTTTCTGCCTTGCCCAGCCTTGGAATCACCTGAGCCACCATAGAAGAAATATGACAGAGCACAGACAGAGGCTCCAGCAACAATCCCAGCTGAGCTTCTTCAGCCATCACAGCCCAGGAGAGATGTGCAATGAAGGAGCTGTCTTAGAAGTAGATCTCCACCCCCACTCAAGTCACCCCGGCCATTTGAGTCATCTTACCTGAAACCAGAGCCATCTCTGCTGTGCTCTTCCCAAGTTTCTTGCCAGCCCCCATTTCGTAGCCCAGGCTGCTATAGCAACAACTCAATGTCCATAAGAAAAAGATAGTGCAGGGGCACCTGGGTGGTTCAGTCAGTTAAGCACCTGACTCCTGATTTCGGCTCATGTCATGATCTCAGGGTCGTGAGATTGGGCATTGGGCTCCACATTCAGCAGGAGGGCTCCTTGAGAGTCCCTCTTTCCTCTCCCTTTGCCCCTCCCCGACTCACGAGTTTTATCTCTCTCTCTCTGTTTCCCTCAAATAAATAAATAATTTTTTTTAGAAAAAGAAAAAGACAAAGAAAAAAGATAGTCCAAGTCCAGGTCCATTGAGAGAAAGGGGAAGCTGAATTCAAGACTCATGGGATTTCACGTGCATGTACGTATAGGTTTGGGAATGAGTGAGTGTGTAGAAATGTGTGAAAGGGTGGACACCAGGTTGTGAACATTTGTCACTTGTGAGGACCCAGGAGAATGGGGTTGGTGGAAAAGGAGGTGGCAAAAATGATTAATCTTCACTTTTTAAATTTATCTTTATACTATTTTACTCACACTAAACTCACATAACTTTTGTAATTTTTGAAGAGAGAGTAAATGTGAAAACGTTGTTGGGGCTCCTGGGTGGCTCAGTCGGTTAAGCGTCGGACTCTTGATCTCGGCTCAGGTCTTGATCTCAGGGTCTTGATGTTGGGTTCGTGAGTTCAGGCCCCACACTGGGTGTGGAGCCTACTTAAAAAAAAAAAGATGAAAAAATTGCTTTAATTTTGTTTAAAAGCCTTAGAATATGCCAACTTTCTTTTTCCTTCTCCTTTCCTCCCACCCCTCTATGGTGATGTTTGCTGATCTGCTCCTGAAGGTCTGCATGCTATAGCAACTGAGTTAAAATTAGAAATGTTAATAAAAGCACGAGGTCACTCAGAGGACAGAGCCATTTTATGTGGCTGAGGTATGACTCATTATATACAAGTTCAGTCACTGAGGGTTCCTTCAACACATATAGTTTTTGTTTGTTAGTTTTAGGGGTCTCTACACCCAACAGGAGGCTTGAACTCACACCCCCTAGATCAGGAGTCACATAATCTACCCACTGAGCCAACCAGGTGCCCCACATACGGTTTTGGCCCATTCATGCTAAGTGGAAATTTAAAAAGCCTCTGAGTACTTATTCTAATATTCCACCTTTCTTGAGCAGTTGTATGGGACATCCTAATATTTATAACTCGTTAATAACTTATAGACAAATACCCAGTTAACAACAATCTCATTAAGACTATCAGAAATTGAGGGACACCAATCTCAAATTTATAACCCACATATAATTCCGCTTCCCAAAAAAACAAAACAAAAACAAAACAAAAAACTAAAAAGAGAACTATTTTGTGATTATACGGGGCTCCATACACAATCTTCCCACCATGTAACAGTCAGAAAGAGTTCATTCAAGGCCAATCATCTCTAAACACCCAATTCACATTTCTGGCAGATGTCCTCCACGGTTCAATCGGTTGAAATCAACAACTCTAAACAGCATGTCAATGCTTTTTATTAGCATAGGGTACATTTCATAAATACCCCCAGGAGATTTTCTGGGAAGCTCTCAAACTCACCCATTTCACAAATGGATTTCTAAAATTTTTCTATGGGCAATTCCGCTTTGAAAATTTTCCAGGTTAAAATTGTCAAAGCCATGGTCTACAGTATAGAACTTTGGAACCTTGTTTATTGATTTGCCCTTATCCTGGAGCAGACCCAGAATTGTTTTCTGAGAAAAATCTTTATACTGTCTACAATGCTCCCCAGGCCTCCGCTCTGCAAATGTAGGCCAATGCCTCCTCAAGACAAAGTCTAAGTTAGGCGCCTTAATTTTCATGAGGGGACATTTACTTCTTTCTCTTTACTCAGTTGATTTTTAAAATAAATACTTTTTGAAGTATTACATGAGTTTCAAAAACACATGTACTCCAATCTATAACACCAAATAATTACTCCAATTACCTGTCACTGGCCAACTTTTATCAAAAGTCAAAGTGCAAGAAGTAATATCCATGAAGGACTAATTAAGGGAAATAGAGTCCACTCAGACCAATAAATAATTTAGACACTGATCCTTAGATCAACGCAGACATTAAGAAAGCTTATTTGTTTTTTGTTTGTTCCTTTTCTGTACTACCCACTTAGAGAGAACTGCATTTACTACATCGCGCTTTGGCCCTATACCCTCCACTTCCATTGAAGGGCGCTATAGGAAATAGCTGCACGAAACAGGCTGTTTCGATTTTAAGGATGTCGTTGCTAATATTGTTTACTCCAAGATTCTGTGTCCTATTCTTTAGCATCCAAAATACTAAATTTGTGGAGAAATTTTCCTCAAATTTTGTAACCAGAAGAATGTTGACCTCTTTAGGTCTATCTGCATTTATTATTATTATTGTTGTTGTTGTTGTTATTATTATTATTATTATTATTATTATTATTATACAATGTTTCTCTTTACTCATAATACTGTCCTTTTAACTTTGATGAATCAGAAGTTTGGAACCAAAACCAAATATGTATATATCGGGGTGCGATCTCTCATACACCCCGATATATATTAATAATGGGGTGCATAAGAGATCTCTTATACACTCTGATATATATCAATACTTCATATATAAATGTGTGTATAAGAAATCTCTTATGCACCCCGTTCTATATCAATACTGATATCTATATCAATACTGATATAGAATGGGGTGTCTAAGAAATCTCTAAGGCAACCCTGTAGATATCAATACTTGATATAGAATGGGTGTATAAGAAATCTCTTATGCACCCCATTATATATCAATACTTCATATATAACAGGGTGTATTAGATATCTCTTATGCAACCCTATATATATCAATACTTCATATATAAAGGGGTGTCTAAGAAATCTTTTATAATATGTGTGTATAATAAATATTTTATACTATGTGATATAAGAAATATTTTATACACACCTATATATATCAATACTTCATATATAAATCTGTGTATAAGAAATCTCTTATGCATCCCCATATTAAAGCGGCGTGTCTAAGAGGAATCTTTTAGGCACCCCGCTCTAGAGCAATACTTGATCTATAATAGGGTGCCTAAGAAATCTTTTATAATATGTGTGTATAAGAAATATTTTATAATATGTGTGTAAAAGAATTATTTTATGCACACGTATATATATCAATACCTCCTATATAAATGTGTGTACAAGAAATATATAAAGGGGTGTATAAGAAATCTTTTATGATATGTGTGCATAAAAATGTTTTATAGGCACCTATATATATATATATCAATATTTCGTAAATAAATGTATGTGTAAGAAATTGAACTTTACATAAAAAACCAGAGATGTACTGTATGGTGACTAACATAATATATAAAAAAATATTTAAAAAAGAGAAATCTCTTATGCACCCCACTATATATCAATACTTCATATATAAAGGGGTGTATAAGAAATCTTCTATAATATGTGTGCCTAAGAAATATTTTATAATATGTGTGTCTAAGAAATATTTTATAATATGTGTGTATAAGAAATATTTTATACACACCTCTATATATCAATACTTCATATATAAATGTGTGTATAAGAAATCCTGATCTATAACGGCTGTCTAAGATGAATCTCTTAGGCACCCAGCTATAGGGCAAGTAGGCACCCCGCTCTAGAGCAATACTTGATCTATAACAGAGTGCCTAAGAAATCTTTTATAATATGTGTGTATAAGAAATATTTTGTAATATGTGTGCATAAGTAATATCTTATACACACCTATATAGATCAATATTTGATCTATAGAGATTTCTCTTAGGCACCCCAGAGTAGATCAAGACTTAAGTATAATGGGGAGCCTAAGAGAATATTTTTTAATATGTGTGTATAAGAAATATTTTATACACAAGTATATATATCAGTACTTCCTATATTAATGTGTGTATAAGGAATATATATAAAGGGGTGTATAAGAAATCTTTTATGATATTGTGTATAGGAAATATTTTTTAATATGTGTGTATAAGAAATATTTTATACACACCTATATATATCAATGCTTCATATATAACTGTGTGTATAAGAAATCTCTTATGCATCCCCATATATGTCATACTTCATATATATTGGTGTATAAGAAATCTTATATAATATGTGTGTATAGGAAATATTTTATACACACCTATATAGATCAATACTACATATACAATTGTGTGTGTAAGAAATCTCTAAGGCACCCCGATATAGATCTAGACTTGATCTATAAAGTGGTGTCGAAATCTCTTAGGCACCCCTCTCTAGATCAATACTTCTCTATGATGGGGTGTCTAAGAGACCTCTCTCAGGTACCCCTATATATCAGTACTAGATATATCAATACTTGATATATAATGGGGTGTATAAGAAATATTTATAATATGTGTATATAGGAAATATTTTATACACATATATAAATATCAATACTTCATATATAAATGTGTGTATAAGAAATATTTTATACACCCCTATATATATAAATACTTGATATATAACGGACTGTAAAAGATCGATACTTGTTATATAATGGGGTGTATAAGAAATCTCTTATGCACCCCTATATATATCAATAGTTGATATATAATGAGGTGTATAGGAAGTCTTTTATAATATGTGTGTTAAGGAAATATTTTGTAATATGTGTGTATAAGAAATATTTTATACACACATATACATCAATACTTTTTATATAAATGTGTGTAGGAGAAATATTTTATGCATCCCTATATATATCAATACTTCATGTATTAATGTGTATAAGAAATATTTTATGCACCCCTATATATACAAATACTTGATATATAACGGGGTATTTAAGAAATCTCTTAGGCACCTCTATATATACCATTACTTGATATATAACGGGGTATCTAGGAAATCTCTCAGGCATCCCTCTGTATATCAATACTCCATATATAACGGGGTGTCTAAGAAATCTTTTATAATATGTGTGTATAAGAAATATTTTATACACACCTATATATATAAATGTGTGTATAAGAGATCTCTTATGCACCCCGATATATATCAATACTTGATATTTAATAGGGTGCATATTGTGGAACCTTGCAGCATACATTTCTGTGTATTAATAACACTCTAAGATTATATTTCAACATTCTAAATCTCTTTTCCTTGTAAATAAATGTCTTTAATTTTTATGTTGTACTGTGTGTGATCCAGTGCGAGATCTCAAATCTTTTTCGAAAAGAAGTAGGTTATAATTTAATCAATGATCATAACCCTGCAATAAGAAAGCTTTCTAAGTGTTTGTACAATGGGTTGGATTTGCTAAGAAGCAGAATAGATAATGCTGGTAAAAACACCACTGGGTTAATCATAATAGAAATCCCTAAAAGCATCATATGTTTTTAAGTAAATGAAAATTACTAAAAACTATGATCTGGTTTCTATGAAAACAATAATATGTAGCATCTCAACCTTAAAAGGGAGCCAACTTACAGTTTTAGGAAAACATTTCTAATGAAACATTTACTCTTAATAGTAATTGTAAGAATCCTGAAAAGTCTGGGATTATCTTGCTCAGAATTGTTAAGTTTCATTAGCGGAACTGTGACAAAGAAACATTAATCCTAAATGACGTTCTAAGCTGCAAAAAGTAGAAATGGAGATGTATAGTGAAGTTGCAAATTTCATTCACATTATAATTCAGATATGCAAAGAAAATGTATCTCAGTTACTTTGCCTCAGTTTAAAATGGTCTTGTTGCCCAGTGCCAGCCATTAATTAGGAGGGAAAAACACACTTTTATCTTTATTCAGTTAAAACATAACAACACTTCAGTTAGTGTCCAGCCAAGAACACAGAAAACACACCAGTTATTTCAAACACGGAGATTTAAAATACAGAATTGGTTACACAGTTGTCAGAAGACTGAAAACAGAAAGACACGAAGGCTAATCCAGACAGTAGAGACAGAATTGGTCGACTAGAATACATGGACAGTGTTTTTGAGAGAAAGCCCACTAACATTTTCCAATCTGTTAAGACAGTTACACTCGATTCCATATAGTCTCGAGGTCTGTGCTGTCTTCTTCTGTTACTCTATCAAATTCTCCTTGTTAACAGATTGAACATTTTTTATTTAAAAACAGAAAAAAATTTTTAAGATTTTATTTTTAAGTAATCTCTACCCACAATGCGGGGCTCAAGAGTCTCACGCTCCAGTGACTAAGCCAGGCAGGCGCTCCTGAACACAGGAAAGTTTTTACTTGTGTTTGCAAATTTATGCCATACTTTACTAGAAATATTCTTTTCTTTTGTTTTTTGTTTTTTGTTTTTTGTTTTTTAACGAAGCTCCATACCCAGTGCGGGCTTGAATTCACAACTCTGAGAGCAAGGGTCACATGCTCTACCGACTGAGCCAGCCAGGCACCCTATAATACTAGAAATATTAATGGGAGAATAAAGTTGGCTTGCTGATCTCTGGTATTACGCTAGGAGACCAAAAATTTCTCACTAAATTTATTAATGGAGAGCAGTGATGAGCCCTTGGGGATTTACAAATAAAAACCTGGTATTTTTCTCTCTTATGAAAAGAGTGAAAGAAAGCCATTTTTCTAAGTTTTGTTAAAAGCTCACAAAACTTCTACCTTTTATGTTAAATAGTTTATCCCTTATGAACATGCCAGGATATTTCCTAGTTTGGACTAGGAATGAAAATTGTCCTAGTGCCTATAAATGCATATCTTCCAATCGAACAAGGGGCAGGACTACCTCTCTGACAGCGGGAAATGAGAAGATTGAGTCACTGCCTCCGGGATCATTGTGGTGCCTTTCAAACAGTCCCAGCTCCAGGTGGGAGAAAGGTGCCATTTAAGATTTCTTCTACATTGGAGTTTATCCTAAAAATAGAACCTGCACCAAAAATTCACAAATGTTTCCTATCTGTACACAATGTCAATTACCTAAGCAACTTTTTTTTTGAAATTTTAGAAGAAAACAATGGCAAGGAAAATAAGAGACAGCAAATGTGGGGCGCCTGGGTGGCTTAGTCGTTAAGTGTCTGCCTTCGGCTCAGGGCGTGATCCTGGGATCGAGCCCCACATCAGGCTCCTCCGCTGGGAGCCTGCTTCTTCCTCTCCCACTCCCCCTGCCTGTGTTCCCGCTCTCGCTGGCTGTCTCTCTCTCTCTGTCGAATGAATAAATAAAATCTTAAAAAAAAAAAAAAGACACAGCAAATGATTCTTGTGACCTAATAAAATCACAGCTAACTTTTAACAATGCTAAATTAAAACGGAGGTGGCAAAGATTACCATGTTTGGGTTTGTCTGTTTGTTTTTAACACATTGGTTTTAAAAGCCATTTAACCTTTTATTAGTAACAAAATGCCACAGAATGATACATGGTATGAACTGGAACTTTAGGGGCACCAGGGTGGCTGGGGCGCCTGGGTGGCTCAGCCCTTAAGCGTCTGCCTTAGGCTCAGGGCGTGATCCCAGAGTCCTGGGATCGAACCCCACATCGGGCTCCCTGCTCTGCAGGAAGCCTGCTTCTTCCTCTCCCACTCCCCCTGCTTGTGTTCCCTCTCTCGCTGGCTGTCTCTCTCTCTGTCAAATAAATAAATAAAATCTTAAAAAAAAAAAGATTTAAACTGAAACTTTAGGAAAACATATAATCATGTAGAAGTGAAAGTCTTTATTACAAGATTGTTGAGATATAATTTAAGGATAAAATAAGCCTCAGGGAACAAATAACACTTTGAATACTAGTAAAGCTTCAGGAAGCACATCTTAGACTAGATATAACAGATTTTTAATGCTAGGAGCACCAGTTGGTTCCATCATTTTAATTACTTTGTCAGCAGTTGTAATGACAATTCAATCCATACATTCAAGCCAAATAACCAATTTGCATTTAGGTACTGATGGATTAAATATGGCTCAGTAGTCAAACAAATCATTAGAGGAATATGCAGATGTTATTTCAGGGTATAAAACCCCTTTATCCTTATTAAACTTTTCCCACTTACTTTTACAAGATAAATTCATAAGCACAGTGAGAAGCTCCTACCAGTAGATGAAGAGAAGATCAAAGAACCAATTAAATATTTTTCCACAAGTTTGCACACGACAATGGAAGAGTAAAAAGCAGTTGAAATTATATTTTTGAATGATAGTTACTGATGTAATGTTTAAAAATAAGTGGCATCTACATTAGGATTCCACTCTTGCTGAAGTATTTATATCTCACACAAACACACACATACACACAAATGTGTGTGTATCTAAAAGAAAATATCCCAAAATATGTACAGTGTATATCTCTGGTTATTGGAATTAATAGTAATTTTTATTTTCTTCTTTTCAGTTTCTGTATTTTTCAAATATTCTGCAAAGAACGCACAATACTTTTTAAAATTTATTTATTTTTATTTAAATTCAATTAACATATAATGTAATACTGGTTTCAGAGGTTGAGGTCAGAGATTCATCAGTCTTATGTAAGACTGCTCATTACATCATGTGTCCTCCTTAATGTCCATCACCCAGTTACCCCACCACCCACCACACTCCCCTCCAGCAACCCTCAGTTTATTTCCTATGATTAAGAGTCTCTTATGGCTTGTCTCCTTCTCTGATTTTGTCTTGTTTTATTTTATTCCTCTCTTCCCTATGATCCTCTGTTTTGTTTCCTAAATCCCACATATGAGTGAGATCATATGATAATTGTCTTTCTCTGATTGACTTATTTTGCTTAGCATAGTACTGTCTAGTTCCATCCATGTTGTTGCAAATGGCAAGAATTCATTCTTTTTGATGGGTGAGTAGTATTCCATTGTATATATACCACATCTTCTTTATCCATTCATCTGTCAATGGACATCTGGGCTCTTTCCCCAGTTTGGCTATTGTGGACATTGCTGCTATAAACATTGGGGTGAAGGTGCCCCTTCAGATCACTACATTGGCATATTTGGGGTAAATATCCAGCAGTGCAATGGCTCTATTTTCAACTTTTTGAGGAACCTCTGTACTGTTTTCCAGAGTAGCTATACCAGCTTGCATTCCCACCAATAGTGTAAGAGGGTTCTCCTTTTTCCGCACCCTCATTAACTTCTGCCTTTTCCTGAGTGATTAATTTTAGCCATTCTGACTGGTGTGAGGTGGTATCTCATTGTGGTTTTGATTAGTATTTCCCCAATGCTGAGTGATATTGAACATTTTTTTATGTATCTGTTGGCCATCTGTATGTCTTCTGTGAGGAAATGTCTGTTCATGTCGTCTGCCTATTTCTTAACTGGATTATTTGTTCTTTGGGTGTTGAGTTTGATGAGTTCTTTATAGATTTTGGATGCTAGCCCTTTATCTGATATGTCATTTGCAAATATCTTCTCCCATTCTGTCAATTAACTTTTGGTTTTTTTGACTGTTTCCTTTGCTGTGCAAAAGTTTTTTTATCTTGATGAAGTTCCAATAGTTCATTTTTACCTTGTTTCCCTTGTCTTTGAAAATGTGTGTAGCAAAAAGTTGCTATGGCTGAGGTCACAGAGATTGCTGCCTGTGTTCTTGTCTAGGATTTTGATGGATTCCTATGTCACATTTAGGTCTTTCATCCATTTTGAGTCTATTTTTGTGTATGGTATAAGGAAATGGTCCAGCTTCATTCTCCTGCAAATGGCTGTCCAAGTTTCCCAACACCATTTGTTGAAGAGACTGTCATTTTTCCATTGGATATTCTTTTCTGCTTTGTTGGAGATTAGTTGACCATAGAGTTGAGGGTCCCTTTCTGGGTTCTCTCTTCTGTTCCATTGGTCTATGTGTCTGTTTTTATGTCAGTACCATACTGTATTGATGATTACAGCTTTGTAATACAGCTTGAAGTCCAGAATTGTGATGCCACCAGTTTTGGTTTTTCTTTTTTAGCATTCCTTTGGCTATTCAGGGTCTTTTCTAATTCCATACAAATTTTAGGATTATTTGTTTCAGCTCTGTGAAAAAAATTGATGGCATTTTGATAGAGATTGCATTGAATATGTAGATTTCTAGGTAGCATAGACATTTTAACAATATTTGTTCTTCCAATCCATGAGCATGGAACGTTTTCCATTTCTTTGTGTCTTCCTCAATTTCTTTCATGAGTGTTCTATAGTTTTCTGAGTGCAGATCCTTTGCTTTTTGGTTAGGTTTATTCTAGGTATCTTATGGTTTGGGGGGGTAATTATAAATGGGATCAACTACTTAATTTCTCTTTCTTCTGTCTCATTGTTAATGTATAGAAATGCAACAGATTTCTGTGCATTGATTTCATATCCTGCCACTTTGCAATTTGGGGGTGGAGTCTTTCGGTTTTCCACATAGCATATCATGTCATCTGCAAAGAGTAAGAGTTTGACTTCTTCTTTGCCAGTTCAGATGCCTTTTATTTCTTTTTGTTGTCTGATTGCTGAGGCTAGGACTTCTAGTACTATGTTGAACAGCAATGGTGATAGTGGACATCCTTGCTGTGTTCCTGACCTCAGGGGAAAAGCTCTTAATTTTTCCCCTTCTCTGTGGGCTTTTTGTATATGGCTTTTATGATATTGAGGTATGTTCCCTCTATCCCTACACTGTGAAGAGTTTTATTCAGGAAAGTATGTTGTACTTTGTCAAATACTTTTTCTGCATCTATTGAGAGGATCATATGTTTCTTGTCCTTTCTTTTATTTATGTAGTGTATCGGATTGATTGATTTGTGGATGTTGCAACACCCTTGCAGCTCAGGAATAAATCCCACGTGGTTGTGGTGAATAATCTTCTTAATGTACTGTTGGATGCTATTGGCTAGCATTTTGGTGAGAATTTTTGCATCTATGTCATCAGGGATATTGGTCTGTAATTCTCCTTGTTAGTGGGATCTTTGTCTGGTTTTGTGATCAGTAATACTGGCCTCATAGAAAGAGTTTGGAAGTTTTCCTTTCATTTCTATTTTTTTTTTAAACAGCTTCGGGAGAATAGGTATTAATTCTTCTTTAAGTGTTTGGTAGAATTCCCTCTGGGAAGCCATCTGGCCCTGGGCTCTTGTTTGTTGAGTGATTTGGGGGTTTTTTTGTTGTTGTTTGTTCGTTCATTTGTTTAAAGATTTTATTTATTTATTTATTTATTTGACAGAGAGACAGAGAGGGAACATAAGCAGGAGCAGAGGGAGAGGGAGATGCAGGCTCCCTGCAGAGAAAGGAGCCCAATGCAGGGCTCGATTCAGGACCCTGGGCTCATGACCTGAGCCAAAGGCATATGCTTAACAACTGAACCACCCAGGCGCCCCTGTTGGGAATTTTTTGATTACTGCTTCAATTTCCTTGCTGGTTATGGGTCTGTTCAGGTTTTCTATTTCTTCCTGTTTTGGTTTTGGTAGTTTATACATTTGGTAGTTTATACATTTTATACAAGAAATGCATCCATTTCTTCCAGATTGCCTAATTTGTTGGTATATAGTTGCTCATATGTTCTTATAATTGTTTGTATTTCTCCAGTGTTGGTCATGATCTCTCCTCTTTCATTCATGATTTTGTTTATTTGGGTCCTTTCTCTTTTTTTTTTTTTTTTTTTTGATAAGTCTGGCCAGGGGTTTATCGATCTTATTAATTCTTTCAAAGAACCAGGTCCTAGTTTCATTGATCTGTTCTACTGTTCTTCTGCTTTCTATTTCATTGATTTCTGCTCTAATCTTTATTATTTCTCTTCTCTTGCTGGGTTTAGGCTTTATTTGTTGTTCTTTTTCAAGCTCCTTTAGGTGTAAAGTTAGGTTGTATATTTGAGAACATTTTTGGTTTTTGAGAGAGGCTTGTAGAGCTATATATTTCCCTCTTAGGACCACCTTTGCTGCATCCCAACGATTTTAAACAGTTATGTTTTCATTATCATTTGTTTCCGTGAATTTTCTATTTCTTCTTTAATTTCCTAGTTTACCCATTCATTCTTTAGTAAGATGCTCTTTAGCCTCCATGTATTTCCAAATTCCTCTTGTGATTGAGTTCCAGTTACAAAGCATTGTGGTCCAAAAATATTCAGGGAATGATCCCAATCTTTTGGTACTGGTTGAGACCTGATTTGTGACCCAGTATGTGATCTATTCTGGAGAATGTTCCATGTGCACTAGAGAAGAATGTGTATTCTGTTGCTATAGGATGGAGTGTTCTGAATATATCTGTGAAGTCCATCTGGTCCACTATGTCATTCAAAGCCCTTGTTTCCTTGTTGATCTTCTGCTTAGATGATTTGTCCATTACAGTGCGTGGGATATTAAAGTCCCCTTCTAAGATGATGTGGAGAAAGGGGATCTGTCTTACACCGTTGGTGGGAATGCAAGTTGGTACAGCCACTCTGGAAAACAGTGTGGAGGTCCCTTAAAAAGTTAAAAATTGAGCTACTCTACGATCCAGCAATTGCACTACTGGGTATTCACCCCAAAGAGACAGACGTAGTGAAGAGAAGGGCCATATGCACCCCAATGTCCATAGCAGCATTGTCCACAATAGCTAAATCATGGAAGGAGCTGAGATGCCCTTCAACTGATGACTGGATTAAGAAGATGTGGTCCATATAAACGATGGAATATTATTCAGCCATCAAAAATAACGATTTCTCAACATTTGCTGCAACATGGACGGGACTGGAGGAGATAATGCTAAGCAAAATAAGTCAAGCAGAGAAAGACAATTATCATATGGTTTCACTCATTTATGGAACATAAAAAGTAGGAAGATCGGTAGAAGAAAGGGAAGAAGAAAGGGGGGTAAACAGAAGGGGGAACGAACCATGAGAGACTGTGGACTCTGGGAAACAAACTGAGGGCTTCAGAGGGGAAGGGCGTGGGGGAATGGGATAGGCTGGTATGGGTATTAAGGAGAGCACATATTGCATGGTGCACTGGGTGTTATACGTAAGTAATGAATCATGGAACTTTATATCAAAAACTGTATGGTGACTAACATAATGTAATACAAAATTATTATTTAAAAAATAAATAAATAAAGTCCCCTTCTATTATTGTATTATTATCAACATGTTTCTTTAATTTTGTTATTGATTGGCTTATATAATTGGCTGCTCCCATATTAGGAGCATAAATATTTACAATTGTTAGATCTTCTTATTGGATAGACCTTTTCCTTCCTCATCTCTTATTACAGTCTGTTTTAAAATCTGATTTGTCTGATAGAAGGATTGCCACTCCAGCTTTTTTTTTTTTTTTATGTCTGTTAGCATTACAAATTGTTTTCCAGCCCCTCACTTTCAATCTGGAGGTGTCTTGGGGTGTAAAATAAGCCTCTTGCCGACAGCATATCAGTGGGTCTTGCTTTTTCATCTTATCTGATACCTCGTGTCTTTTGATTGGGGCATTTAGCCCATTTACATTCAGAGTAACTATTGAAAGATATGAATTTAGTGCCATTGTATTACCTATAAAGTCACTGTTTCTGTGTATTGTCTCTGTTCCTTTCTGGCCTATGTTACTTTTGGGCTCTCTCTTCATTTAAAGGATCCCTTTTAATATTTCTTGTAGGGCTGGTTTGGTGATCACAAATTCTTTTAGTTTCTGTTTGTCCTGGAAGCTTTTTATCTCTCCTTCTATTTTCAATGACATCCTAGCTGGATAAAGTATTCTTGGCTGTATATTTTTCTCTTTTAGCACCCTGAATATATCATGCCAGTCCTTTCTAGTCTGCCAGGTTTCTGTAGAAAGCTCTGATACCAATCTAATGTTTTTACCACTGTAGGTTACCAACCTCTTGTCCCAAGCTGCTTTCAGGATTTTCTCTTGTCTTTGAGTTTCACTATTATATGTCAGGGTGTTGACCTATTTTTATTGATTTTGAGAGGATTCTCTATGCCTCCTGGATTTTGATGCCTGTTTCCTTCCCCAGATTAGGTAAGTTCTCCACTATAATTTGTTCCAATATATCTTCTCCCCTCCTCTTTCTTTCCTTTTCTTCTGGGATCCCCAATTATTCTAATATTGTTTCACGTTATGGTATCACTTCTCTCTCCAATTCTCCCTTCGTGATCCAGTGGTTCTTTATCTTTCTTTTTTTAAGCTTCTTTGTTCTCCAACATTTTGTTTTCTATATTGCTAATTCTCTCTTCTGCCTCATTTACCCTAGCAGTTAGAGTCTCCATTTTTTATTGCATCTCATTAGTAGCCTTTTTTATTTTGACTTGATTAGATTTTAGTTCTTTTATTTCTCCAGAAAGGGATTCTCTAGTGTCTTCTATGCTTTCTTCAAGCCCAGCTAGTGTCTTTATAATCGTTATTCTAAATTCTAGTTCTGACATCTTATGTCCATACTGATTAGGTCCTGGCAGTCAGTACTGCCTCTTGTTCTTTTTTGAGGTGAGTTTTTCTGTCTTGTTATTCTTGCAGAAAATCATCACTTTTCTGTTTGTAGAGTTGCAGCTATTTCTTTCTTAGATCTCCGGTTGAGTTTGCAGGTGTTCAGAATGATTTGATAGCTATCTAGCTGAATTCCTGGGACAAGACGGAACTGAGGTCTCCTACTCCTCTGCCACCTTGGACTCCTCAACATATAATACTTTTTACATGGGGGGGGATGGGATTTGCTTAAAAATAACTCAATGAAGCCTCACAATAATATGAATTAATGATAGAGAGCAGGAATCTGTACAGGGCAGAACTGTCTTAGACTCCAGCCAACAGTATTTTCCTACCTAAAAAACCTGATTGTAAATTTCACTTTTATGCTATGTATCCTAAGGACCTCAGGTTTGAATTGTGTAAACGTGTTCTTTTTTAAAAAGCTCTTGTCTTTTTTTTTTTTCTCTCGAAGTGACACAGTTTTTCTTTGTTTTTTAATTATTTAATTTTTATTTTAATTTTGTTAATTAACGTACAGTGCAATATTGGTTTCTGGAGTAGAATTCAATGATTCATCACTTACACACAATATCCAGTACTCATCACAATAAGTGCCCTCTTTAATGCCCATCACCCATTTAGCCCATCCCCCTACCCACCTCCCTCCTCAACCCTCAGCTTGTCTTTATTTTTAAAAGTCTCTTATGGTTTATTTCTCTCTGTCTTTCCCCTCCTTCCCATATATTCATCTGTTTTCCTTCTTAAATCCCACATATGAGTGAGATGTCTTTCTCTGACTGACTTATTTCACTTAGCATAATACACTCAAGCTCTATCCCTATTATTGCAAATGGTAAAATTTCATTCTTTTTGATGGCTGAGTAATATATAGACATTTGGAATCTCTCATTGTTTATTGTTTAGCTATTATTGATAATGCTGCTGTAAACATCAGAGTGCATGTACCCCTTCGTATCTGTATTTTTGTATCGTTTGGGTAAATACCTAGTAGTGCAATTGCTGGATCATATGGTAGTTCTATTTTTAACTTTTTGGGGAACCTCCATACTTTTTCCAGAGTGGTTGCACCAGTTTCCATTCCCACCAACAGCGCAAGAGGGTTTTCCTTTCCCCACATCCTCACCAACATGTTGCCTAATTTCCAAAGAACTTATGTGATGTAATATCCTATTCACTGAGATAAATATGTTAAATTTTCCATTAACAAAACATCCCATATTACTATTTTCCATATTTCTTGATTTCAAAGTTTAGTAAGAATTTAAAATTCAGGGGAAAACAATTGTTTTCAATTGTTTGGGGGAAAGAACCCATTATATGATATTAAACTTGCTAAGATCATTAAGTTTAGCCAGCTATTTATGCTTTATCCTGGATTAACCTCCAGAGTGATGTAATAAAAACATATTACAGCTGCTTTCTATTTAAGCCTTTCAAATCACTTAAATATAGAATATCTCTTTTGATTTTCATAATAACCCATTAGATAATTAAGGCAAAAGTTATTATCCCCATTTTTCAGATGAGAAAACTGATGCATGTGGTAATTAAAACTCTGGAATCCAAATTAAAAGAGAGATTTAAGAAATCAAGTTAAAGGAGAATAATATTTACTAAGCAGCTTTCATGGTTACATTTTTCTGCATCTCTGTTGAAGCTAAAAGGCAGCCTAAATGTTGACCAAGGGGTTAAAGAATAATTTCCTGCCTGTTAAGGAGAGTACTCCATCTAATAACATAATAGATGGAGCACCTGGGCAGCATGGTCATCTAAGTGTCCGACTCCTGGTTTTGGCTGGGGTCGTGATCTTGGGGTGGTGGGATGGAGCTCTGCATTGGCTCTGCACTCGGTAAGAAGTCTGCTTGGCACTGTCTCTCCCTCTCCCTCTTCCCCTCCCCCCACCATGTGCACTGGCTCATACTGTCTTTCTCTCTAGAAAAAATAAATCTTTAAAAAAAAATAGATAAAAGAACGGCCTGCTTTCCCACACCTATAAAATGACTTTGAACAACTGAATCAAAGGGTGTGACCTGGCAAGATAATGAACAGATTCAAGGATGAATTTCATTTGACCTGCAGAATCTTAGCTTACAGAAAATTTTACATTAAAACAATCAGAGATTTCCAGATTCTCTTGGAATCTGAACAATTGGCTACACTTGACCCGCATTCATGCATTGTAGCAATTAAATGGAGTTGAGCTATGGCTTCTCCCTTTTTCCGGCGCACGTACTTCTCAATTTCCCATGATTCGTACCATTATTACTTACATCTAAGCTGCTTCATTTACTTGCAAAATTTCCTGAGTCCGGTAGATATCGGACGTAGAGACCTCTGTCTGATATCACCCATTTTGGCTCATCCATCCATTTACTCACTCATTTGATTCAATGAGCATTTATTAAGCAAAGCTTATGCACAGAGTATTCCACAAGGTACTTCAAAGAAAGGGGTAACTGAAAGCCTTTCTCATCATTTAATGAGAATACGGACACATAAACAGATTACCACATCAGTGCCTCAGCCTTTGGACCTTCATACATTTCCTTGGTACTTTCACTCAGTCCCGTATCTTTAAACACCATCTATATGCTGATGTCTGTCTCTAGTCTGGGCCTCTCTTCTGAATTCCAGTCTCTTCTAGCCAAATGCCTAATCAATAATTTCATTTGGATATCTAATATTTATTCAAACTCCATACATATGTCCAAAGCCAGATCATAATCCTACCCCCTAAATCCTCACTCTTTCCCATCTCAAAGAACCACAATTGCATTCTTCTAGGTGCTGAGGCTCAAACCTTGACGTCATCTTCAGTTCTTCCCTTTCTTTCTTTCTTTTTTTTTTTTTAAAGATTTTATTTATTTATTCGACAGAGAGAGAGACAGCCAGCGAGAGAGGGAACACAAGCAGGGGGAGTGGGAGAGGAAGAAGCAGGCTCCCAGCAGAGGAGCCTGATGTGGGGCTCAATCCCACAACACCAGGATCACGCCCTGAGCTGAAGGCAGACGCTTAACCGCTGTGCCACCCAGGCGCCCCAGTTCTTCCCTTTCTCATCTGTCCCATCAGCAAGTCTTGTAGCACAGGGAATGAGCCTGCAAGTCTTCACAGTGTGACACTTGGTAAGGAATAGGACTCAGCTGGAGGAAAAATGAAAAAAGGAAGTGAAGTGTAATCCAGACAGAAGGAAACGCATGAGCACCTGCCTTAAAGTGAGAAATACCAGAGTATCTAGGAGGAACACCTCATAATTCAGCATAGATCGAGGGTAACTCGTGGGAAGAAAGAAGCTGGAGAGAGTTGGAAGGAAGTAGGTCAGGTTTGTTTGGATCAGGGAAGGCCTGCCTCATGTATCCTGTCACCACACAACGCCGCGTCATCCGAGGAATTTAGGTGGGTAGAACATTGTTACATAAAGCCAGGGGGAAGATGACTGGGGCCTGAACGGAAGCGGCACTAATTTGGATTTAAATTCAGTAGGACTGAAGATTGGTCGAATGTAGAAGAGGAAAGGAAGCCATGAAGATGACCCCTGTAGCTTGGCCCCTGAATGGAAAATACAAGAGAAACAGGTTGGGGGAAAGAAAACAATTTGGTGTCAGAAATATTGAGATTGTTACTCCACGTGGCATCTGTGGGAATGATTTACTGAGTTATCCATGAATCCGAAGCTTGAGGGACGCAGACTGGAGGTGTGAGCTTAAGATTTATCAGCAAATAGAGAGTTAAAACCACGACAGCGACTGCCTATTGCATCTCCTTAGCCAAATCACTTATGGCTCAGTGTCTCAGTTTCCTAATCCCTAAAGTGGGGTTTATCATACCTACTTCATACAGTTGTCTTGAAGGTTACGTAATAAAATTATTATACCTTCACTTAGTTAACCCTTAATATGTGTTAGTTGTTTAAAAACTAAATTAATTGCTAAGATCACCTTAGAAGACCACACAGAACAGCGATTATTAACCTTTTAAGGGATATGAATGCCTTTTAGAATCTACTGTAAACTATGGACTTTCTCACTAGAAAATTATACATAACCAAACCCTCAAAATTCTGTGCACAGTTTCAAGAGGTCTGTGAACCCCTGAAGAAACTGTGTTTTTAAAAAAAATTAAATTATTTTAATTTATTTATCCTTTTATTTGAGAGAGAGAGAGAGAGCATGTGCTTGCACACAGACCCAAGAGGGGGAGGGTGTGAGAGGCAGAGGGGGAGAGAGAATCTCAAGCAGACTCAGCACTAAGCACGGAGCTCGATGCGGGGCTCGATCCCACAACCCTGAGGTCATGACCTGAGCTGAAATCAAGAGTCAGACGCTTAACTGACAGCCACCCCCCGCTTGTATTTAAAAATTCTGGATGCCAAGTAAGAAGAGGGAAAATTTGAGAATCAAACAAGGGGAAATCAGCATTTAAGGAATGAACAGAGTAAGAGAAGACCAGAGGTTACCAGAAAACTACAAAGAGAACACTGGGTGTTTTCAAGGAGGATGTTGTGATAAATTCTGTCAAATTTGGCAAAGCTATCCAATAAAATAAAGAGCTAAAATGGTCATTGGCAACTTTCACAAATTACGTCAGTCTAGCGATGGGAGAAGAAGCTAGAGTTAGTAAGTTGAGGAGTGAACAGTACCTGAGAAAATGGAGACAACTCATGGACAAAAAAGGAAGGAAAGGATGAAATGCAAGTCAAAGGGGAATTTCAGGTCAAAAAACAGCTGATTTTTTTGTATGTTGTATCTGTTTTGCTTATTGGTTATGAGAATTTTTAAAAATTGTTTTGGAGGATATTTTGTTTGTCTGTTTTTTAGGAATGAGAAAGACTTTGGGTTTGTGGACTTAGGATCAGAGCCAACAGAAAGATTAGGGTGGGAAATACAGAACCGAGTGGGAGTGATTGATGGAGCAACATTCCAGCGACAGAGATGGGAGGGAGGCCTGGAACCAAGGGCTCCAGGTCTGGCTTTGAGCAGAAACAGGAGTATGTCATCCTCTGAGGATGAGGGAAGGAGGCAGGGAAATGCTTCTATATTAGTAAGGGTGGGGTAGGCTGACAACTGACAGGTGGCCACGACTCCGTCAGTGAAGGGACAAGGCTCTCTACTGAGAGCTCTGGGAGTCGTATGTGGAGGAGAATGTTTGTGATTTGGAATAGAGGTTAACAGGATGACAAGAAATCTAATCAAACAAGTAAATTATTTTTAATTTGAGTATATTTAATACACAATGTTACATTCATTTCAGGTGTACAACATAGTGATTGGACAAGTTCCTGCAGTATGCTGTGTTCACCTCAAGCGTAGCTATCAGCTGTTCCCATACAATGCTATCACAGTGTCATTGACTCTATTCCTTAGGCTGTGCCTTTTATCCCAGTGAGTTATTTGTCCCACAACTGGAGGCCTGTATCTCTGTCTCCCCTTCACCCATTTTACCCATCCCCCCACCTTTCTCCCTTCTGGCATCCATCAGTCTGTTCTCTGTATTTACAGGGCTGATTCTGCTTTTCAAACAAGTATGTTCTATTGCTCTGTGACAAGCTATGGGAACTCATTTCTCATGAGCCCTTAAAATCTTGATAATCATTGCCAGGACATATACCAAAGAACCATTTTGGCAACTTGTCTTCCTGTTTCACTAGCAATCGAATTTAGACAGAATCATTATATACTTTACCATTAACATATTAGACTTACAAAATTGAAAAAGCTGAACAAGACAATATGGATATATATGTTATATCCATATGATGGATAGGGGGATGGATAGATAGATAGATAGATAGATGATAGATAGACAGACAGATAGATAATACTAAGGACCAAAACTTTATTTGATGTTTTGATGTGTTTAGGGTACAGTGTTTATTTTAACCAGCTGCTGTGTTTTCAAACATTGATTTGTTTTATCCTTCTCTTGCTTGCATAACCAGAAGGGAAGTCAGCTTATTAGAGCAATTTCCTCAAGATTTTTTTGCCAATTAGAGGAAATGGAATTAATTTCATTTCCCATTGTCATTACTACCAAATTTGATGGTATCAAAACCAAAATAAAGCCCAAAGTATGCTCACATAATAAAGTACAAAAATTTCCATACTAACATTTTTGATTTCTCTGGACCCAAGCTATGTGTCACTTTATAATGAATTATCATCTCGGGGAGATGCTCTTGTTAGGAGGTACATTTTTCCCCACTAGATTTAATCCTTAAAACAAGTTAGCCCTTCTGCCAACACACTTTTAAATACAAAAATCCTCTGTTATGGTTTTATCTGAGTTGTTTTTCTTTCTTCTTTTGGACTATATGGGAAATGTGCTCCATATCTTCACTTGGTGTTCATACAAATGTTTTAAACCTTTGTCCTCATGTTGAAATTGGTTTTGATTACAGTTTTATGGATAAAAGGGGAGAAAGGATTGAAAGGACAATCTATTTATGATTGAAAGCCATGAAACATCAAGAATCAGAAATTAAATCTGAAGGTGTTCAGTTTTCTCATGACTTATGAGGTTAAACCTACACAGCAGTTCCAAAAATATGTCAGATTGTCTTAGAAAACATAGCACTGTTCATCTGAAGAGGAAAACAATATATTTGTCACATTGAACAAGCTCTTATGAGCAAAGATAAAGCAAGGAATACGGAAATGGGGGAGTTGTTCCTCGAATGTACTTGTCCATAGCGCCACCAAGCGCCACCAAGCGCTACCAGTTTACAAATACGGCTAAACACAGGAATTCAGTTATTCTAGGAGTTAGACGCTAGGTGGCAGTAGATTTCTTTTTAAAGCGGCCTGGAAACCGGAAGAGTTGGAGATTAGTCACGTTCAAGGGTAATTATTCATTTTTTTAAAAATTGTAATAGCTATAAACTAATTCAAAAGTAAAGAAAATATATCACAGTTTTGTATGTTTTTAAAATTTTTGCAACAGTTTGGTCGTATTTTTTAAAATGACCTATTTCTCATTGCTTTAATCATCATTTAGTTCTCAAATAGAAGCAAAATATTAAAATAACTACTTATTTCCTTTATTAGTATGTCCAACCTAGAAAACAGAACCTCACAAATCTCTCTGTTTTTATCAAAGCGCTGTGATTAGCACTAAAAAAAAAAATCCAGCTGTAGTGACTCTTTAAACATAGTTACTAATTAACAAAATTTGACAAAGTCATGACTTAGAGGCAGAAATGAAAAATTTATGCAACTAGTTAGCTTAGATTCACTCATATACTGTTTTAACAAGAAAGAAATATGGAGGTGGGGGAAGGAACCCTGTGACGATCACTCCACTTCCCTTTTATCTGAGCTTCCAAGGTGAAGGATTCTTCATTTCTCCCGTCAGTCAGAAAGAAATGCCATGTCACCTTGAAACACAAATACAGGGGGGCCTGGGTGGCTCAGTCGGTGAAGCCTCTGACTCTTGGTTTTGGGTCAGGGGGTGATCTCGGGGTCCCCTTGAGATTCTCTCCTATCCCTCTGCCCCCCACTCTGCCCCTCTCCCCACTCGCTTGCTCTCTCTCTCTCTCTAAAATAAATAAATAAAATCTAAAAGAAGAAGGAGGAGGAGGAGGAGGAGAAGGAAGAGGAAGGGGGGGAAGGAGAAGAAGAAGAAAGAAAGAAAAGGAAACACAAATACAAGATGCCTGATTTAGGAGTTTTCCCTAGTTGCACCAGCAAGTGCAACATAATATATAGGAATCCAGCAGGGCCATGGCTTTTTGTATAAAAATTTGTCTCTTCTTTAATATAAATAAAATCCAGATCTTACCAAATGGTAAAAGATTGCCACACAAAAAAGAATAGCAGAGGCATGAAGCCCCATTTCACGTTGACAGATTAATTTCTCCTGAGGGAACTCACTTCTGACACCTGCCCCTCCTACATGGGTTTAAGATGAGGAGAATGGGAATGCTCTTTCACCTTCAACACGCTCACCCAATTTTGGACAAAGACCCTTCCTTTAATACCAACAAGTAAAACTGCAAAAGGGCCAGCATATTTAAACAAGATTTGACTAAGTAAAAAAGAATAACCGTAGGAAGCGTGACGGAAACGGAATTATACTAGCTCCATCAAGGTGATGAAAAGATTTAACTAATCCCTTGGTTTTTGAGTACTCACTAGGAGAGAATTAAACTATGTCCCTCCCCTCGCCCCATTCTAATTCCCTATCGAAAAAGGCTAGAGCTTGGTAATCTCCAATGGTGGAAATCTTGGTTGATTCCCTTGGAGGTAGCATTGTAGGGTAGAAAGTGGCAGGAAATGGACCTTTTTCTGTTTGGAAGCTAAAAAGTGGAAAAGTAGAAGTAATCCTCACTAATAACCCCCTCCTCCAAAAAAAAAAAAAAAGTCACACTTTTGTTTAGAAGGGATTAGGTGATTAGGGTAAATTGCCCTAAAAGGGGCAGCCACATTGGGTAGAGAGGTAAACATCGGAGCCCAGGTAGGGGAAGCCTCCCCAGGATGAGAGAGAGGACCAGACTGCATGTTTCCACAGACCCCCACACAGATGGAGACCGAGAGCCCACCCAGATGCCATCCCCCAGACGTGGCAGTTTCTCAGGTACAGACCACGCTGTGGGGGGCTGGGCTCTCGTGCCTAGCCTCAGAGGCTTAGCCTTAGAGACAGCAGAGGCCCCTGTCGCTGCGTTTAACACCAGAGCAGAAATCACAAAGTCTCCCCACTCTTGAGTGCACCGCAGGACCATCCTGGCAAATGAAAAGGTACACAGAACAACACCAAACACTGCAACCTTCCCTGAGTGGCTCAGTGGGTTAAGCATCTGCCTTCAGCTCAGGTCATGATCTCAGGGTCCTGGGATCGAACCCCTCATCGGGCTCCCTGCTCAGCGGGGAGTCTGCTTCTCCCTCTGCCTGTTGTGCTCTTTCTCTCTCTGTCAAATAAATAAATAAAATCTTTTTAAAAAATTGAACTTCTTGTTTAACTTCTTGCACTAAGGAGAGGAGGGAGGAACTAGGCAGAAAACAGGAAAAAGCGGCATTTTTAAATTCCAGGGGTACGCAGGGCAAAGTGACTCTTTACGGAGAGACAGCTTGCACGTAATGATGTGCACTCCTGGAATGATGTGCACAGCCTGGCTGGGTCAGGTTGCAGCACTTCAGTGATGAGCACTGTCTTAGAACCTACGTCCCACAGGCATAGACTAGTGTCTTCTGATGCATTTAGACTTAGACTAAGAGACCCAGAGAGGAAGGGAATTCCTTCCTCCAACCTATGTCAGTCCAGTTCCTGTCTGAAAACCTGCTCTTCCCAGAGCACCCAACGGCAGGGATTCCCACCCCTGACAGGAGATCGTGTTCACCCACAGAGGTGTGGCTTCCAGCCTCCTCAAAGCCTCGGATGAAAACTGACTAATCCCCTTTATTCACACAGGAGACCTGTAAAAACAGTACACAGATGTGGGTTTGGTTCTATTACAAAATCGCGTTGATACTGTGTGACACGGCATAACGACTATGAATAGCCTTCCTCGTCAGATGCGCACTTCTCGTCCTAATCTTTAGTCATCTTGCAGTGATGTTAGGGGAACAGCTGTGGAAAGAGGAAACAAAGCTTCCCTTCCCCACTTCAGCACTACTGGAAACATTGTTTTCAGGCTTGTGAATTTCTGGATGGTGGTTCTCAATACAGTTTCGCAGGGTGGCTCATTTTTTCAGACCTTGGAATTCAGACCTCTTGAATTTAACACACAAACATATCTAAGGATCCTGGAAATACAACAGACCCCAGATGACCGACTAAACCTTGGAAGCTCCATATGTCAAGCTCCCCAGACATGCCAGGGCATTCCCGGAGAACGGCCTTCCCATTCTCGAAGAGTTTAATTTTTCCTTGGGGTGACCAGAGCACTGCACCCTAAAGATCATCCTGCTCTCTTCACGATGAGGGTCCTCAGCCTTTTGTATACTTATAGAGTGGCTTATTGGTTCTGTGAGTTCTGGCTTATTAATTATAACAATTATTTTGTTCACCTCTACAAAATGTCAAATGTCATCTATCTGCTTAATCGGCATTTGAAGAACTAAAAAGCCACTGCCTGTGTAAGAAAGACCGGCTTGATGAAATGCCGCGGAGGCAGTCCTCAGTACTAATTAAAATCATAGACATTGCCACATGGTGCAATTATTTTCCAGAAAACAGCTGACGTCTACACCCTATGCTTGGCAAAATTCCTGGCCAGTTTCGCAAGAATGTTTATTCCAGACTGAGATCATCCTTTTAAAAAAGAAAAAGAAAGAGAGACAGACAGACAGGGTGGGACGGAGAAAGAGAAGGGAGGGAGGGTGGGAAGAAAGGAAGGAGGAAGGAAGGGAGAGGGGAGATTTCTAATTAAACCAAGAGAAGATTTTAGATTTTAAAGTTGCCTTTCTGCATTCTGACCAGATACCTATCTAACCCTATAACAAAATTTTGTTAAAAACAGAAAGGACATTTTAGTACCAATAAACTTTTTTTAATGGTTTTTAAAAGTCTGGAAAATAGTCGAAGAGTTAGCACTATACCATTTATATAAAATTCAAAATATAATATTTGCTATCTATATTTAAACAAAAAAATTTTTAAGCCTTAACAGTTTGAAGAAAATATTTTCAATCATGAAAATAATTACATATAGAGCAAACAGTCCGGGAGGTGAAATATTTCATTTTTACTAGAGAGATTCATTCATTTAAAATATTGTAAGCTCAAATTCACACTGAAGAATCACAGCGTTGGATTTTTTTTTGAATTTTAATACTTTGTCTACCATAAATGACTTTAAGGAGAATTAATCAAGATGAAACTATTTTCAAAAGGATCCTGGAAGAGAAAATATAAAGTGACTATTCGCAAATAAAGACAAGCATTATACACACACACACACACAAAAGCATTATAGAAATGCAGAGTCATGATTTACTCATTCCGGTTCTGTAGATGTCTAGAATACATCTGCGAACAGTCTGCTCAGCCAACATAATAGACGAAACTCACACACTAACACCGCCACTCACAAACACAGAGCAAGCAGGGCATGGTCAGGCTTGAAGGAAGCCGGTTCTGACATGTCTGTCCCTTATCTGGGAGGAAGGCATCACAAAGTGCTCTTTCTATCAGACTTAATTTGCTCCTGATTTCTGAAGGCAAGGAGGATATTCCTATTTTCCTCCTCTTTTGATTCAGTCTGAAATTCTGGCTAAAAAAGAATTTTTGCCACTAGTCTAAAAGAGGTTTATTTAGGGACTGAAATGTAATAGCTGCTAATATTTCAGCTTAATGAAAACCGGTATTTGGGGTTCTGAAAGGAAAGTAGAGTTTGTAGCTTGCTTTTAGTTTATTGTGGTCCTCAACCTATTATTATTAAAATATATTCTCTTTTTTGTTTATCTGCATTCTGTTTTTCTAAATGTTAGGTTCTAGAGAAATAGATTTGGATAGAGCTCGCGACTTCCAGTTTCTTGTCAAAAGCAAAGCTATACAGTGAGCACCCCAGATAATGGCTTCATGACTCAATTTGGAATGATCATATACAGCTTTAGGGTTTCACATAAAGATTATTTGAAGTTTCATTCAACAAGCCATGTGCAAAAATGCAGGAAGAATAATGAATGGTTGGGTGAATAGTGGTGGGCTTTCTGAACTTCCCACTTTATAGATTCTCTTCCAGAAAGCTTTTCAATTAGTAGGGAAGAGGGAGTATAGTCTTAATATAAAGAGATATAAATTTATATATAATTTATATTAGTTTCAGGTGTATGACATGATTGTTTGATATTTGCATATATTACAAAATGATCATTACAGTAATTTAAATTAATATCCATCACCATACATAATTATAATTTTTTTCTTGTGATGAGAACATTGAAGATCTCTCCTAGCAACTTTCAAATGTGCAATAAGCTTATCTTTTTTGAGTTTCTAATCTATAAGATCACTATATGGCCATACCACCCTGAACGCGCCCGATCTCGTCTAATCTATAAGATCATAATTGTTCATGATAACTTTCTTTTTTTAAGGATTTTATTCATTTATTTATTTGAGAGATAGAGAGTGCACCATGAGTGAGAGTGGGGAGAGGAGCAGAAGGAGAGGGAGTGAGAGAATCCCAAGCAGACGCCACACCAACCATGGAGCCTGACTCGGGGCTCGATCTCAGGACCCTGAGATCACGACCTGAGCTGAAATCAAGAGCCAGATGCTCAATGAACTGAGCCACTCAGGTGCCCCCATAATAACTCTCTTTTGGGACTAAGAAAGATAAAATATTATCAACATCATGGCATCTTCTCCTTGCCATAATTTTATCCATACAAATAAATACAGAGAAGCATCTTTCCATTATATTAGTTACAGTTTAAAGTCAATCAGTTATAACTATTCCTTTACTAACCTTTTAGCTCTATTATAGTCAGAAAGAAAAAAAATGGTCTAAAGAGATGTATTTTTGATAGGACATCTTTAAATAATGTTAACTCTAATCTAATCATCTCTTTTTTTTTCCCTGAGTAAATGTATTTCATCAAATTTTCTTCTAAATTTTCATCTGTTTTTCTTCCCTGCACACACACACACACACACACACACACACACAAAAGACTAACCACATATATTCTTTAAGAAAGCATTAATGGTCGTGCCTGGCAGGCTCAGTCAGTGGAGCATGTGACTCTCGATCTCAGAGTCCTAAGTTCAAGCCCCATATTATGCATGGAGCCTATTTGAAAAGAAAGAAAAGAGAAAAAAGAAAAGAAAAGAAAAGAAAAGAAAAGAAAAGAAAAGAAAAAAAGAAAAGAAAGAAAAGAAAAGAAAAGAAAAGAAAAGAAAAGAAAAGAAAAGAAAAGAAAAGAAAGAAAAGAAAAGAAAAAGAGGGGTGGCTGAGTGGCTCAGTCGTTAAGCATCTGCCTTTGGCTCAGGGCGTGATCCCGGTGCTCTGGGATTGAGCCCCACATCAGGCTCCTCTGCTATGAGCCTGCTTCTTCCCCTCCCACTCCCCCTGCTTGTGTTCCCTCTCTCGCTGGCTGTCTCTGTCTCTGTCGAATAAATAAATAAAATCTAAAAAAAGAAAAAAAGAAAAGAAAAGAAGAGAAAAAGAAAGCACTAATAGACATAAAAGGATCAATACTGAAGATGCCAAATTACTATTAGAGATTTATTCCTTCGGTCCAACATGTACTGAACTTCTACCATGTGCCAGGTGCTCTAGGTGTGGGGATACAAGCTGAACGAGATGCATGAGTCATGACCTCAAGGAGGCAACAGCTTCCTGGAGAAGACACTAACAAACAACTAGAATACGGTGTGCTCTTTGCTATGGTGGAAGTCTAGCAGTTGAACCTCTTTAGTTGCAAGTGACAGAAAACATCTCGCACTGGCTTAAGCAAAAAGAAATGGATTGGTTCACACAACCAAAATTGAAGGATGGAGAGTGGTCCATAGAGCTGACACATAGCACATCTCAACCCAGGAATTCAAGTGACATCAAGTGATGTCACCAGGATTGGTTTGTGCTCCTCTCTTAGCTCTACCCTCATCTGCACCGGATTTGTTCCCAAGCTCCAGTGATGGCCTGGGGCAACTCCCAGCTCATTGCTCACCGTGTATTATTTGGGGATATTGCCCTTTCATTACTCAATATTAACAGAAGGGTTAACTTTATAAACTTGGTAATATACCTACATCTTTCTCTCTTTCCCTATTGGTTCTGTACTTCAGCTTTACGGGGTCATATTTCTAAGATAAACTTAGATGTACTAAGGATATCGAAGTGCATCAGATAAGACTTTGTTGCAGGTTCTGCTTTGGAGAGACCCAAACTAAGAGTGGGAAGTTATCCCGGCGCACACTGACTCCAAACTGCCTCTCTGACCCATTGCAGCAGACATCCAAACACCATGCTTCCTTCTACTAGGTCATGGTCCCTTGGTCACAGTTGACAAAACTGGGGACCGAAGCCCGATAGACAAGCTGGGCCACTGAGAATTTTCCCTGGAAGGTGGGAAACTGCGTGAGAAAAAGTTGTTCCCTCGCTGTGGTAAATCACACGGGATAAAGCTTACCGGCTTCCCTCCTTCCCGTGTTGTGCTGGAGCACATTCACTGGGCTGAGGTTAAACACTCAGAAATTGTGTCCGGCAGCCTGGTGGGAGCTGGAAATACACCGTGATGGAGCATTTACATCACAAACATCAGCAACTGCTACAAATCCAGCCCTTCCCTCTCCTCCCCCACCAAGAGCCAGTTTACCAGCACACCACTGCCTTCTTACCTCTGTTTCCTAAAACCTGGCAAATATTCAGAAGGATCCGGTTAGGGAACAAAGTATTGACCAGACATTATAAGGTCAGGTAAATCCGAATAATAGCCAAAGAAAGAGTTTGGTAACGTGTTGGTGCACACAATTTTCAGCTGAGTCCCATCTCGAAATGTGACCTCTGGGCCCCCAGAGTAGCTATACTTGATCTACTCACCCACCAGCAGACTTAGACCTAGACTGGCATGCCAGACACAAACCTTTGTGTTGCCTGTTATTTCCAGGAGACAAAGGACAAGGGCCAACACAGATCCACAAGAGACAAGTGAGAGGAGACCCACATTCTGAAGCCATGACTTCACCGCTGGTTAAGAAAACTCAGTGTATACCAGTCATGGCTCCATGTCACCAGGAAGATAAACTAGTCCTCCTCCTATGAGCAGGAACATGGTGCTGGAATAGAAAGAAGGATAGAATTGTTTCCTCTGCTATCTGCTCCCTTCTGGAAGGAAAAAGAGAAGGGTCTGCTCTTTACTAAAAATGTGAGCAGCTAGGCGGCAGCCATGTTTTCTTCTATAAGGTCTGAGGAGTGGAGGAAGTGCCTACAGAAGAGAATAATGAAGCAAAGGAGGAAAGGTGAAGACCAGCTCTGTTGCTTTAGGTTTCTGGTGACTTTCAGTTTTTTTTGGAGGCCAGCAGATAAAGCACTTAAATCCATGTGGACAATGGTATTCTATGAGCATTGGCCATCATTTCTTTATTAATGCCAACATGCTATTTCAAAGATTTTGGTTTTGAACTTATTTAGCCAGCCCCCTACTATTAAATATTAAGGTCATTTCCAATTCTCTACTCTAACAAAATAGAGAGAGAGAGAGAGTGAGTTAAGGAAAAATTATTCTGACACTTGTTAAAAATAGTAAAGAATTTATTCAAGACTATTGTAATAAGAGTATTGCAATAAGAGGAAAGATCGGCTCAATTCCAAATACAACCAGGACAAATGGGAAGGTATAACCATGAAGCAGAGTGAGGAGGTCATGGATGGGAAACGACTGAGAGGAACTATCAAGGGTGGGGGATTCTTGCTAAACTGACCTCACAGGAATCTTGCTAAAGCAAGCCAAGGACTTACACAGTCAAGGTAGGGATGAGGAACTTGATCAGAGATCAAGGATGATCAGATATTAAGGGTGGGAGAATTCTTGCTAAAGTAATCTATGCAGGCCCAGCTAGGGCAAGGCAGACAAGGAAGGCCAAGGTTAAGGCCTTAGTTGAGGAGCCTGACTAAAGTTTGGTCAAAGAGAAAGTCTTCAAAAGAGAGAAAGACAATTATTTGATTAAAACAAATTCCCAATAATGGACTCCAGTGGAAATGCATGAAATTTTTTATGGTTCTTGTTACAAAGTATCAATGGCTCTTTGAAAAAAATTGAACCTACTTACAATAACAAATGCATGAAGGTAAATGTTTTTCCAATTTTTTAACAGCATTTTCTTTTGACTAATTTTTAATATATGTAAATATCCAAAATTCTTTAGTCATCCTGAAAAAGAAAAATATCTAAGCACAATCATCTAACTTTGTGTTTTAGTAACAAAATTGAATGTTTTCCTCATTAAACTGGCAGCGCTTTGGAAGGGTTTTTTTTTTTTTTTTTTGGAATTGTGGCCAGCATGCGTATAAGGGGTCACAAGCTCTTATTTTGTAAGCACACACTGGAAATTATTTCTGATGAGATGGTTTCTACTTTCTAACCACTTGTTCCATTAAAACCTAGACACACAGAAGAATTAGCTTCCTAGTATTAATATTCTGCATGACTTTTTTCTGTCTGACTCAATCAGGAACAAGGTAACATCTTAGCCAGAGTTCATTGTTCATGGGAGTTTTCTGCCCAGTCACTGAACCATTCACTAGGTATTTACCCATTCTCTTCATTCAGCAACCTTCCCACGTGCCTAATATATAGTCATGTTGAAGAACACAGAGGATGCAGGTTTAATAAGAAAGCTCTTAGTATCTTTGTCATCTTCAAATCTCTGACAGAAAATGCATACAGGGGCAACTGGGTGGCTCAGTCGGTTAAGCATCTGCCTTCAGTTCAGGTCACGATCTTGGGGTCCTGGGATTGAACTTGGAGTCGGACTCTTACCTCAGCCAGGAGTCTGCTTGTCCCTCTGCACCTCCCCCCACTCATACACACACTCTCTCTCTCTGTCAAATAAATAAATGAAATCTAGAAAGAAAGAAAGAAAGAAAGAAAGAAAGAAAGAAAGAAAGAAAGAAAGAAAGAAAGGAAGGAAGGAAGGAAGGAAGGAAGGAAGGAAGGAAGGAAGGAATGCAAACTGTTGGGAACAGTTATGACATGGACTTTACCGAACACAGACAAGCCTGGCATATCACTAGAGGGTTCCACATAAAAATTCTGTAATATGGGAGAATAATAGACCTTGTTTTTTACTGAAATACTTCTGCATTATCTCCCTAAAACTGAGACCAGTTTGACTGGGGCAAAGGACAAGTAGTTCATGCCATCTTGGGCATTCGCAATGACTAATAACGTTAGTCAACAATTACTGAGCCCTGTTGATGTACCAGTCTCTGTTTTTTACACTTTTCATGTGTTTAAATTCAATGAGTTTAATTCAATTCAAAATTAATTCAAAATGAGGATCATTAGTATCCCACTGTACAGAGGAGAAAACCAAGGACGTAAGAGGTGAAGAATTTTGCCCAAGGTCATATAACAAGAGGCAGAACTAAGGTTCAAACCTAGACATGTCTGATTCATGCCATTAAGCTCTTGGATGTCTAGTCTCAAGGATAAGAAATAAATAATATTGCCAGATTTTCCTCAATTACACATTAGGGATATGCATCCCTTATCGAACCTTTAAAAACACGTTCATGTATTTATTTCAATTGGTCTAGTTACTTCCATTAATTTAGACTAAAACAACGTTTAAAACTTTTTATTTAGACTAAACTCTAAAGACTTGAATTATTCAAGTTTCAATAGTAATTTGGGATTTGTTTTAAAAGTTGGTCATACATTTTGTAATTCTTAGATGTTAGGCAAATTCATTGTCAGGTTTGTTCTCCTGGATTGAAGCACCCTTCCTGGCTAATATGTCCTCACACAGCAGCTCTGCCATCCTGTTTCTGTGTGGTTCTTGGGCTTTCTACAACACCTTTCTATATACTTCTTAAGATGGGTGGACTGGAGCCACAAAGCCTATTACAGGTTTATGCACAAAGCGCCTTTGTGGAAATGCAGGAAAGCTTTCTTTTGCTGTAACTCTGCCTCAGATCATGAATCTTCTTGACCTTTTTGGCAGTGGAGATTCAAATAGGCTCTTCTTGGAAATCTCTGTCTCTAGGGTCATAATGAAATGTCTAGAAATGTGCTGTAATGGAAAGAACCCTAGCCTATAGGTGGGCAACTCACGCCCTATTCCCTGTTGGGCAATTTATAGACGTGTGAGTCTAATGAAATTCACACTCAACTTCCTCCCTCACAAAATGGAAAAAAATTGATGAACAACTTTATCATGATAGCTAAGAGTATGGATATTGGAGCCCAACTGCCTGGTTCGAAATCAATCAGTAGAAACTGATTCTCTGTGAGCACAACCTCGGGCGACTTATTTCACCCTTTTGAGCCTTATTTTCCTTATATGTGAATGAAATTTATAACCGTAATACCTACTTTCAAGAACCAAACAATTGTTACAAACGTCAGATGAGTTAATACACGTAAAGAGCCTAGAACATTGTCTGAGACAACCGCGTCAGTCAGTTACATCATAAGGGTATTGCGAGGGTTAAGTGAGGAAACGGGAGGGGGGTGCCTGAACTGTCAGCAAGCCTGTAGACACTATTTCATTCACACGCTCCCCTGCAGGGAGCACTGACCAGACCACCCTTTCCTTCTCTGGGAACTTTCTTGCCACACCCTTCTTCTATTAAAAACCTTCTATTTTGTACAACTCCTCAGAGCTCCCCTCTACTTACTAGATGGGATGCTGCCCAGTTCATGCAGATTAGATCTTCAAATTTACTCGGCTGAATTTTGTGGGTGTTTGGTTTTTTTTTTTTTTAGATTTTTTACTTATTTATGTGACAGAGAGACAGCCAGCGAGAGAGGGAACACAAGCAGGGGGAGTGGGAGAGGAAGAAGCAGGCTCCCAGCGGAGGAGCGCGATGTGGGGCTCGATCCCAGAACACCGGGATCACGCCCTGAGCCGAAGGCAGACGCTTAAAGACTGCGCCACCCAGGCGCCCCTTAATTTTGTTTTTTAACACCATCCAACCACAGCTCAAACCTATTACTGTTAACTTTAAAAAAAAAAAAAGCGATCTGGAGTTCTGAGAAGACTCACGACGTCACACAGGACTTGGGTCTGTCTGACTCCCAAGTCCCAGGCTCTTTCCAGGATCCTTCACAATCTGTTAGTAAACATAATTTCTACAAAGAGTGATTAAGTACCAGGATGAGACCTGCACCTGTGTTGGCGGTTTAGTTTTTCCAAATGTGTTTTCTTTCTCTTGCCACAGGCCCCCGGACTTGCATACGGACTTCGCCTCAGACAAAGGATGGCCCGGCCCCACAGCCCCACGCATGCTGCTGCTGGCCCCAGCTGACTTTAAATAGACACACTTAAGATAAGCATCTCGTTAAATTGAAAAGTAAAATAACAAGTACTGTAAGTGCTTTTCTATACCACAAATCTTAGTAACTTTGGGCAGGTTAAAATCAGCCAAAGTTGTCTAATAAAAACTAAGTTGTTGAGTTCATTAAGTGAAAAGCAAATAATTAAATGAACAGATTAGTGATCCAACCCCCTCCATAATTCTACACCTGGGTAATCTCAGGAGGACCAAAAAAAAAAAAAAAAAAATCCTTAAGAAAAAGACCTAACTGCCTTGCTATAACTACTTTCTCTTTCAGGAGCTATGAAAATAGTTTGTGGCAGGAAGTCTTCCCTTAAATTCGTGCCAGGTCTATACCACACCAAACAAACATTCTTTTACGGAAGAAAACTACATAAGCAGCAATATTTTAATAGCCATCCATTGGTTCAGTCATTCAAAAATTTTAATCAGATGGTCCTAGAAGGGAGTTTCCCTTCTAGAAAGCCCCCTGACTCACAGCTCAGCAGGAGGAATTCACAGTTGCTAAGCTTGAGCACCCTTAGAAAAGAAAGAGGGAAACAAAGATGTGAAAACTTATTTTGCATAGACTCAATTAGATAGTAGTGCAAAGTCTAGTCATAAAATCATTGTATGGAGGAAAACAGCAACCTATGGAAGAATGAATTCTATAGCCACACGGAAATGGTAAGGGCAACAAAGACGCTTCCAAGCAGTGCTTCTCACACTCCAACGTGTCCAGGAATCGCTTGGGCGATCTTGCTAGAAGGCAGATTCTGATTCTGTAGGTCTGGGCCGGGGGGAAGTCTGACATTCAGCCTCTCTCACAAGTACCTGAGTGATGTCAGTATGGCTGATCCCCGAAACACACTTTGACCAGCTCCAGGTGAAGAGTGCGCGCCTGCTTATTGCGACGGCCATATCCACTGCTAAGTGTAAAGAGAATTTCATAAACTAATCTAAAGAATTCAGGCACCTTTACAAAAAGGCTGGGAGTTCATCATTCATTCCATTAGCATTATGGAGCTTATGGTGTACCAGGCTGGTGGTGGGTACTAGGCATTTAGACAATAACTAGACCAAAAAGTGCCTTTGAAACAACATATTTCAACAGATTGAATGTAAAAGTAGACATGAATATTCAGTCATGTTCATTAAGCCAGACATTAAAGAGATGTGCAAAAATGTAAAAGAAGGCCCTTCGGTTCATCAAATGTTGTTTTGGAAAAATTAGTTTAGAAGATATAGTTATTTTATATAAATATGTTGTTTATGTTACTGCTTAATTGGTTCATTTTTAGCAAATAAAATTTTTTAAAAGTGTAAGTGCCTTTGATAAAACTACTTTTGCTTTGACTATTCCCTAAAAAAGCAAAAGGAACATGGATTAAAAGACTTCACCGATCAATCAATAAATGATCTTTCTTGATTCCCAAATCAAAATGAATCAATGCGTTACTTGTGTTAACTTTTTCCTGACATATTTTTAGGAATTCAGCCAGATTGTTTACATGTTGAAAATCATTGGCAATTTAATCCAATGAACTAGCATTGGTCTATTTTGAATCAACTAGTGACACAATTTAAAAATTTTTCATATGCATGGCATAATTTACTGGCAACTATACTATTGCAAGCATTGGTGAATCGTATCAATTAAAGTTAAAGCAAATATGGGGGCTCCTGAGTGGCTCAGTCGGTTAAGCATCTGCCTTCGGCTCAGGTCATGATCCCAGGGTCCTGGGATCGAGTCCCACATTGGGCTCCTTCCTCAGCGGGGAGCCTGCTTCTCCCTCTGCCTGCCGCTCCCCCTGCTTGTGCGCTCTCTCTCTCTGACAAATAAATAAATAAAATCTTAAAAAATAAAATTAATAATATGTATAGTAATGTGGCAAGAAAACTTTCACCGAATTTTGGCTTTGTACGGCCAAGTGCTCCAAATTAAAGTCATGGCTTCTGCCTCAAAATTCTATGTATAACATAAACAGTGGAAGGCTTGTACTCATCAAAGATTTTGCTTTTTTTCAGGAGCATCAAATACTATCCCTGCTGCTTACTAAATGGCAAAGTAGAGTCACCAATTAGGTTTTCAAATTCCATCAGGTTGAGCATAGTGGGAGAACAGATGTGCCAATCCAAGATTTTTTTTTCCTTTCCCATAAGCACCCCGACTCAGATGACTCTAGCAAGCAGAGAATAAATATATGAAGGGCCATGTCTGAGGCGTGTAGTTAGTAGCAAATAGCATCTGAGCCAAGTAGGAGTCTTTACTTAGCAGATCTCACCTCCCCAAAAGGTGCCAGGAGGTGGCAGCATTCATTGCAGCTTGTGTGACTGGAATTAAGACCGAGGTTCTGAGAAGAGGGCCGGGTGCGTTCCATTGGAGGGAGTAAGGTAGGATGAGAAGGGTAAGGTGGCAGCAGTCTATTCAGACTGAAAAGGCATTGGGACAATATTATAACTTAATGTTGTACTCGAAAGTGAAGCAAACCTGGGGACATAGGACAAAATCTTGCCTAGTGAGAGAAGAAAGAAGCTACTGCAATTTTCAAAGGACAGAAAGAGGGACACAAGGAGAGCACAGATTTCAGTCGGGAGACAATGACTAACGTGGAGTTCCACAACTTTCTCCATGAACAACTGGCTGCATACATTATAGTTGTGCAGGATTTGGCATGGTGCCAAATACACATTAAGAAGACTCAATAAATATTCATTTCCTTTTTTTTTTTACCCATCCCCACTATTGCAGAAGATTTGCCCTGGGGCTACTGGCTATTCGTCAACCCCTGGGAGTTGTATTTTTCTTCTCAGACTTTGCCCCATAGAAAAATCATTTTAAAAAAAATAGCCATGGATGTCTAGGAAATAGTAGCAGACAAACCTGGCAGAGAGGAAATCAGGAATGAAGTTGTTCTTCCTGAGCAAGCTTTCAGACTAACGATAAGACGCACAATGATTCTAGTTGCCACAGCCTCCGATCAATGTTCTTTAAAGGCTTCGTTAACTGGTGTCTTAATCTATGCTCATATGCAGAAAGATAGTCACTGTATGTCTCATTGCTTTAAATCACGAATAGAGTAACTTAAAAAAAGAAATTCTTTCCTAACTTAAAAAAGTGGCCTGTATTTATCCCATTGACATACACTGTGAAGACTTCAAAGTACGTTGATTAAAAGCCCTGCTATTCTTTTCCTACAAAATTTGACCTCATCATTAACGTGTAATATTCTTATTATTAGAAACAGACCTCAAAACTTTATTATTTTTTTTTAAAGATTTTATTTATTAATCAACAGAGACAGAGACAGCCAGCGAGAGAGGGAACACAAGCAGGGGGAGTGGGAGAGGAAGAAGCAGGCTCATAGCGGAGGAGCCTGATGTGGGGCTCGATCCCATAACGCCGGGATCACGCCCTGAGCCGAAGGCAGACGCTTAACTGCTGTGCCACCCAGGCGCCCCCAGACCTCAAAACTTTAAAGACTAAAATATGTTCTAGGATAATGTCTCCCCCTTTTTTGCACCTTGTGAATTTTTCATCTAGAGTGAACTAAAAATGAACAAGCAATGAATCATGTGCAGTTTGGAATGACTCAAAATTCTAAAGAATAGACATGCTAATTGTTATACATTACTTCCCAGAAAAAAAAAATGTGCAAGTTTGTGGCCCAAACTGCTTTTTAAAGATCCACCAAATTCTACTTTACTAAGGTTCAAAAGGGAAATTTAGAGCTAGAAGAGAAACATAAAGATAATATAATCTAACATTTTTACATGACATCAGAAAATTTAAAGAATTTAATAAAGAAGACATATTTATAAATGTTAAAAATGTTATTTTGAACCGTATGATTTCACTCATTTGTGGAATTAAAGAAACAAAACAGATGAACATAGGGGAAGGAAAGGAAAAATAAAATAAGAGGAAAACAGAGAGGCAGGCAAACCATAAGAGACTCTTAACCCTGGGAAACAAACCAAGGGTTGCTGGAGGGGAGGTGGGTGGGGGGATGGGGTAATTGGGTGATGGGCATCCAGGAAGGCACTGAGCGTTCTATGGAACTGATGAATCACTAAATTCTACCCCTGAAACTAATAAGATAGTGTATGTTAACTAATTTGTATTTAAATAAAAATTTTTTAAAACATGTTATTTTGACATAGTCATGGCTATATCCATATCCATATATACATATATGTACAGACACATATATATTTAATTCAAAGTATTTGGTTCTGAAGTCAGGAAAAAAGGCTACATTGCTAATTCTGTGAACGTGAATTGCACGCAGCCAGTAATGTGTCTTCTTACTATGTGATTCTATCTGGCTGAGCCTGGCATACACTTAACTACAGCAAGCTTATAGACACAAAACCAAATCTGTGTACCTGTGTAGTTTGACAAGAGGAGAAAATGCTTAGAGTGGCACAAGTACTTGTGGAAGAGAGGAAAAGAGATGAAATGGACTGATGCATTTTTGTGGCAACGTGAAGTACAAGCAAAACCCCCCTGTCACTTAGAAATTACAGGGAGGAAAGTACTTGTATGTTTTGTGGGTAACCACAAGGAAATTAAAGAGAAAAATGCTCAGGACTTTAGGAAGCAGGTTCAATTTTCCCTAATATGCTTCTTTCCAACTTTTCACTAACATACCCATGAATATGGCTGGTTTTGTTTTTAAACTTGAAGTTTGGGGTAATATTTTCACTGAAATGGTGTGAAGGAAGATGTCGGCACTACGTAGCAAATGCTCCCACCCTCCAACCAAACACAGACAGTCTGGAAGGAGATGGGAGCGTACTTAACTCACCTTGCATTTCCTGCTTCAGCCACCTCCAAGACACAGCAGCGCACGAGCACGCTCTCCGAATCCACGGACGCAAACTTGTCTCATGCCCTCCCACAGCCTCGACCACGAGGGAAGGAGTGGGCCCTAAAATGGGATATAAAAATACATGTATTCGACACAGAGTGTATTTGTACATTTCAATGTCTAATTTCTGTCAAAGGGCACTTTGCACTTCTGAATTATAATGTGCTTTTCTCTTTACCTTCTGAGATACAGGACTTTCACCTTCGTCTTCCCTCAGTAACTATTGTCCTGGGTTACAAGAAACGCAAACTGAAAAACTGTGGTAATATCAACTGTTTCATCCAAACATAGAATTTTGTAGCAAGATGAAAAATACCCTTGCCAGTCAGTCACATCATAAGGTTTTACATCAGAAAAATGAAAGCCCTTCTGGGTCCTGGGGGTGCTGGGGAAGAAAGAAAGACAGGAGTCAGATTATTTTAGAAATATTATTGTAATATGGCTACTAAATTGAATGCAAAAGACTAGAACCTTGAAGTTGAAATTGGCATATTTCTAAAAATAAAGTGTCAAACTAGCTCTATGTACCTCAGTTACGTGAATAAAGCCTGCATTTGAGGTTGGTGGATTGGAGTTAAGGAAGTAAAGTTCTGCTTTCCCAAGCTTGACCACATCCCACAAGTGTTAATAGGAAGTGTGGTGACTTTAAATTTTAGTCACAAACTCAAAAGCATCAGAAATAAAACTTACTTAATTTTTCTACAAATCAACTCAATATCTATTTCAAGTTCCCATTCCACCGGCAGCCACTCAAGGTAGGGCTGGCTCCCTTCGCCCCTCTAAGGTTCTTTAGGCAGCACCAAGGTGAAAGTCAGGACATCTGCTCCTCAGTGTTGACCACCCACGTAGACGCCAGCTGAGACGTTCGTCAGCAAGTCTGGTCCTCAGGGCTTGAACACCATCAATCCAAACAAGGTGACAATGAGACGTGACGGCCACCCTAAGGCATGGGCACTCTGGACACTTTCTATACCTGTGGGCCTGGACCCACTCTCCAGTCTTTCCTTCTCTGGACAGATGCCATTTCCCAGAGCTCTGCTAATAAGACAGGATACAAGGACCCTATACAGAACTTCCGGTGATGATGTCCTCTCTTTCCAACTTTAGAAATATTTTTCTCTTGAGTGGAGTAGCAGAAAATACCTTACCACCAGTGCTCAAACATTTTCTCTGTACCTCAGCATTTCCCTAAAGACCCTAAGCTTTTCAAAGACAGATTCCATAATTATAAGAAATAAATTATTATTTCTTTTTACCCTGCCACATCCCTTTCCTGAGCCAAGGAGTGCAGACTGGCCTAGATGTTTGCATGCTGAAACAATGAAGGGGATAAAAAGAAATATGGGTCAGAGGGAGAATTGTCTCTAAAATGATATCCCCATAATACTAACATTTTCATTTTTTTTATTAACTTAAGTTTCTCTTTTTTATCCTAATGTTATGGGAGAAAGATTTTTTAGTTTCCATATGAGTCTTTGTATTTCTTGGACCTTTTACAATTAATTTCTAGGATTATTACATTTTAGAAAATGTGTTCTTTGAAAGTTATGTTTTGAGGAATAAAGTGAGGTGGTTTTTGTAGCTAGTATACCGCCTATTTTATTTTATTATTATTTTTTTAAGTGGGCTCTGCACTAGGAGCTTGAAATCACAACCCTGAGATCAAAACCTGAGCTGAGATCAAGAGCTGCAAGCTTAACCACCTGAGCCATCCAGGCGCCCCATATATGATTTTAAAAAAAGTACGGTCCATCTCATTTCCAAAGACTATCTCCTATTAATCATTATTAATTATATTATTCAAACTCTCTGAAAACTTACTCTTTCTTGCTTGAACTGCTACATTGTTAGGGATCTTTTCATTGCAAATAACAAACCCAACTCAAAGTAGCACAATTCATTAAAAGAACTAGTGAATTAATATAACTCGAATTTCCAAAATACAAGCTTCTTCATCAAAGGCTAGATCTCAGGGTTCAAGTGATTTGTACTGTCTGTCTTATTCTCTTAGCTTTGCTCGCCCGAATTCATTTCTCACTCAGGCTCTGTCTGTTCGGCAATGATGATAGCTCCTGGGAAATCCAGAAGTTGTGGTCCTTGCATGTTGTCATCAGAGGGATTTCTAGAGACATTTTATCTTTCTCCTAGCACCATGCCAAGACCAGAAAAAGGATTCTGACTGACCCAGTTTAGGTAAATTGCCCAACTCTGGCCAATCCTTGGGTTAAAAAGACAAACCGTTTAGGTCACCTGCCATTTCTAGTCAGGTTTCACACAAGCAGATCTTGAGTCAGGAAATCCTGAGAGTAATTTATTAAGGACCAGCTTTGAGGAGAAAAGAGTGAAGGAGTGGGGAAAGCCAAACAGGGAGGGAAAGAAGCCTACAATTATCAAAGCTAGGTAAGGGAGCTCTGGAGCCTAAATTACACCTCCAAGTTTGTCCTCCTCAGGTGAAGGGACCAGGCCAAGGCAGACCCGATGCCCAAGGCCCAGCCTAGAAGGGGCTCAGGAGCAGAACCTTAGCAGCTAAGCACAGAAAAGCTGGGGATGGACTCACAAAATTGATCAAAAAGGATCCAGTGAAATCTGAGTGGGGTGTCAAGCGTCTGCTAAACTTGCCCAGTCCCGTATGGCCAAGATGTAGCCTCTTGACTGACACCACCAAACATTCTGATGAGTTGGGGGAGGGGCAGTTCCCAAATGAAGCGATGTGGGGCAGAAAAAATAGATGCCACTCTATTCTTCAAAGCCTGAGATGTGAATGTTAAATTTTCCTGCAACTGTAGTATTTGGTCCATTTCTTTTTTCCTCCTAATAGTTTTTTTACTCCAGATGTTGGTACTATTTTAGTCAATGCATAAGAATATATGATTGTTATAACTCGATTGTGGATTATAGTGCACATGACAGAAATTACCTTTCTAACCTTTTAATATTTTCGTTAACCCTTGATATGTACATTGTTTGAAATCATTAGTGGCGTCTCTTTTTTCAACTTACCTTACGAATCTTTGTCCAGTCTCTTATATTTAAAATTTGTGGGTTTTTTTAGAAGTGCAGAGATACTGTTTTTCAACCTCCTCATTTGACAAAACTTTGTTTTAATTGGGAAGTATAACCCATTTAAATTTATTATCAGAACTGACATGCTTCATCTTATTTTAGTATCTTTGGTTGTGCTTTTTTTTTTTTCTTCCTTTTGGCAGGCTTTTATGTCACTTCCTCTGTTTTCTGTCATTGCTATTTGGGTTGATTTTATCTTCTGCCAATTTGGAAGATTTCAGTCCTGTTTTAAGTTATATTGCTACTCTGTTTAAAAATCATTCTTTTCCTGGCGCAGTCGTTAAGCATCTGCCTTCGGCTCAGGGCGTGATCCCGGCGTCCCGGGATCGAGCCCCACATCAGGCTCCTCCGCTAGGAGCCTGCTTCTCCCTCTCCCACTCCCCCTGCTTGTGTTCCCTCTCTCGCTGGCTGTCTCTCTCTGTCAAATAAATAAATAAAATCTTTTTTAAAAAAATCATTCTTTTCCATTCTTTGCTGACTTTCACATAAGATTTTTTAAAATGCAATTAGCTATCTTTTTACTTTCTCCCAGATAGCATTCTTCTCACTGGTTCATAGTCTTCATTCATATTATCTGGACACTTAGGCCCACTTTATTGAGACTTAGTTTTAGATATAATTTTAACATTATTCTTTTTGAAGAACTATTTCTGATATCTGCCATCATTTTTTATAACCAAACATACAACAAGTTATTTCAACCTAGTGTGATGGTTAATTTTAGATGACTAGATGACAAAGTGCTCACATACTGATGTGTTTGAGGAACACTATAATGGGTGGGTCTGGAATGGAGTCTGGATGAAATTAACACTTGATGCAGGAGAGTGAGGAAACCAGTGTGCCCTCACCAACACGGATGAGCCGCATCCAGTCCACTGAAGACCTAAACAGAAGAAAAAGATTGATTGAGGGAGAATTCGTTCTTACTGCCTGGCTGCCTTCAAGTTGGGGTATCAGTCTTCTTCTGCCTTAGGACTTGGACTTGGACTAGAGGGTGCGGCGTCAGCTCTCCTGTTTCTCAGGTCTTTAGACTCACACTGAACCTGTGCCGTGGCCTGGATCTCCGGCTTCCTGAGTGCAGATCTTGGCCCTTCTCTGCCTTCATGATTATACAAGCCAATTTTTCATTACATATATTATTATATATATAATCTTCCATTGGTTGTGTTTCTCTGGAGAGCCCTAATGCACCTACTTTTATGTTTGAATTATTTCAATGTACACTATAAGTCCATTTATTTATATATATTTGTATATAAACACTTAAACATGTTTAAATTTTGATTAACTTCACAGGCATCTGAAATATGTCTTCAGTTAATTTTTTTTAAAATAAAAAGCATATAGATAGTGTGTTTTCTGAGCCATCATATATATTTTTAAGTGTCCTTGTGTCGCCTTTGCAGATAAAAACTTGAGTGGATATAAAATTCTTGGGCAACAATTTTATCCCTTTAAAATTCTGTAGAAAAGATTGCCTTATAAACTGGTGTTTACTACTGTGAAAGAAAATTCTCAGGTCTGCTGACTTTTGTTTCATAGGTAACATGTTATTTTTTCAAAATGATTATATTTAAAATTTTTTAATTCTTTTGCTTTATCCTTAAAATGGAAATTTTTGTTAAGATATGGCTTCTCTCTCCATTAATTTTCTTCGTAACGTGGTAAGTCTTTTATTTTATTATTTTTTTTTAGAGAGAGAGAGAGAGCAAGCAGGGAAGAGCAGAAGGAGAGGGAGAGAGAGAGAGGGAGAGAATTTTAAGCAGGCTCCTGTGGGCTTGATCTCACCACGACCCTGAGATCATGACCTGAGCTGAAATCAAGAGTTGGACACTTAACCGACCGGGCCACCCAGGCACACACCTGGTAAGTCTTTTAAACCAGCATAGTGTTAAGGTGTCACTTTTTCTGCTCAGAAAAGCATTGGTTGGCTGATTGATTGGTTGTTTTATTCCAATTTTTAATCTTTGATTTTTACTTCTGATTTCCTATTCTGAAAACCTATCGTCTTTTTTCTTTTTTCTTATTTTTAGAGAAAGGCAGACTGCCACACACAGGACCTCATTTGGACGTGTCTGGAGCCTTGATTACCCTACATTCTCCTACAACTGGACCTCGAGAGCTTGTTTGGAGGTTCTAGTGGGGAAATGCAGCTACTCCTATACCTTGATCAAAAAACGGTCCTCCTCTATCAGGGAAGGTCCTACTATTAGACTGAGCATGCAGCTTCCAGAAGGATGCACACATGAAGCGGTGAGGGAGGACAGGGACACCTGCCTAGCCAGCCAGATCAGCTACATCAACCTTGGTGATCAGTGAGGTAACAGATGTCACAGACAGATGGCCCTCACATCCTGAAAACCTATAACTTTTAGTATGGATCGTTGTTCTCTATCCTTTGTACCTATCATCTCTTCTTCCATATTTTTTTTTCCTGCCTTTACATTCTAGGGAATTTTTTCAAGCCATTCTGCCATATCGTTGATTAAATTTCCTGTTAAATCAAGTCTGCTTTTACTGACTACCTAATTGATTTTAATTCTACTGGATTTCTCATTTTCTTAACAATTTCCACATCTCAGGCAGCTGATTTTATGTTTATCACATTTTCCCACCACATTTCACACTGCTATCTCTTTAGACTAATTTGTATTCTCTTCTTCAGTTGTATGTTCCAACTTCATAAAGACTATCTTTTCTGGCATTTTAATGATTTTACCAAAAATTTTTCTAAAACATTCTCCTGGTTCTAGTAGTAAATCATCTCAAAATATGCAATCCTTCTGAACTTTCAGGGAAAACAATGGCTTCTTCTTGTCTTCATTTTTCTTTTAAAAGCACACATTAAGGAGCACCTGGGTGGCTCAATCATTTATGCCTTCAGCTCAGGTCATGATCCTGGGGTCCTAGGATGGAGCCCTGTGTCAGGTTCCCTGTTCAGCAGGCAGTCTGCTTCTCCCCCTCTCTCTGCCCCTCCCTCCTGCTTGTGCCCTGTCTCTCTCTCTCTCTCTCTCAAATAAAAAAATAAAATCTTTTTTTTTAAAAGCACACATTAATTTTTTTTCTTTTCCTTCTTTAATTCCGTTGAACAAAGACGTTTTTATCCAGGCCTTATAAATGCCAATTGTCAGAGTGTTACTTGTCCATAATCCTACCTCAGCCTCTGGACTTAACAGAATTCTCTTCTTAGGCAACTTCTGGGAGGCAATTTGCTATGCAAATGTACTGGTTCAGTCTTTTTATCTTATAGGCCTGAGATGGGGTCTACCAGAGACCCAGACTCCAATTTCTTTGACCCTCTCATCCCACAGAATATACAAAATCACAATCCAATGTTCTTCTAATGTTTACCCTAGATAAGTTTATTTTCTTTCAGGACTATATTTCTTTGTACACAATGAGTCACTGTTGTTCTCACTAGTCCACTGCCTAACATGATCACCAAAACTCCATATATCCTGTCTTATTTCTAAATAGTTACATAAAGATTGCAGTTTCAAAATGGGTCTATGAAGATGGGTACCAATGAAACAAGAAGGAGATTGGGATCAGAGTAAGAATTATGCTCTCAGTGCCTTGAAAATAATTCCTGGGTTATAGAGAGAGTCCTCCCCACTCTTTATCCATGGCCACAGAACTTTTTTTTTTTTTTTTTTTTTTTTTGAGAGGGAAGCAGGTAATAGGTTTCTCTACCTACTTTCAAGGAAATATTTTAATTCCATTTCAGGAAGAAAAAGAATAAAGAACAAGCAAAACAAAACCGCCCACACTGGCCATAAACTATGGGCATGACCATTAATTATGATTACTCTTTAAATGACCTAAAAAAAAGCTGTTGGGCTTAGTTTTCATTGTTATGAGTTTTCATTCCTTACTGTGTCTTTGTAAGTATCTTTGTGAGAAATTCAGAGAGTTACCGAAATAGTACCTGCTAGCCAGATGTCATTTAAATTTAAAACTCCAGTTCAGTATTTCAATACTGAAAAACGAATTTATTTTATTTCTTTTTCTTCTTCTTCTAGAACAATGATAATAGCCACCACTTGCTGGATGGTGATTATCAGGGGGGCATGTGGTAGGCTCTTTATGTAAGCTTTTTCTAATTCTCATGACACTAAAAGGTAATTGCTACTAATCTCATTTTTCATCAAGAAATTAAAGTTCAATGAGTTTGAATAACTTGCCCAAATCATACAGCTAATAAATTGTAATACAAGGGTTCACAATCGTCCCCAATCAGATGGCTTTGGCTCCAAGCTCCGTACTCTTGCTTCCACGGTGATAGCCATCTAGCAAAGTATCCTATGGTTATAAGAACACAGCCACCATCGCTGTCACTACAACTGAACTTTTTCTTGCATGTAAATTTTAGTATAACAAGCATTTTTTATAGAAGGCCCCCACAAATTGCCAACGAATCTCACTAGTAATATATGTGGGAGAAAACGAGAAAGCAACTGATAGTACAACTAATTGAGGTGAACCAACGCAAAATTCCTGATCCGTCATTAATGGCTGCATAGAGATAGGTTTGATCTGTCTGTGATGCTGGTGCTGATGGTAGAGATAGTATTTTTTTCAATGCATCACGTCATTAAATGAGTTATTTCCTGTATTCAACTTCCTTCCTTCAGCAGGATTTAAGCTTGTTGATAAAAAGATGTGAACTGTTTGAGGGAGTACAGTTTAGTATCCACATCCTTTCAGTTAAAACCCAAATTTAGAGTGGGAATGAATGATTGAGTCCTCTCGATGAAACTGTAAAATAGATTATTTTGTAAAATAACAGGTTTCAGAAGAGCGGCTCTTTAACTCTTTACCACTTCTTTGTTACTAGTTTTTAAACATCTAAACTCTAAACAACTTCCACAGTATTGTTGTAAGAGTTTGAATTCCAATCTTAAGTATGTCATCAGTGCTTTATAAGAGGGAGGCTGGAAATAAATATTCCATTTAAAATGAGGATAAGCATGTGTGGTTCTGAATCACAGTTCTGTACAGTATAGTAGGTCTTTAGAGAAAGAAGGGATCTTAGCTGGTTAAAGCCTCTCATTTCACCTGTGACTGAACTATAATCCAAAGGGGTCAAACAGATATATCAGGAATAAAATAGGGATATCACTATAGACCCTGAAGACATCAGAAGGTAATAAGGAAATATTCTACATGCATAAATTTGACAGCCTAGGTGAAATAGATCAGCTCCTAAAAAAATGCAGGTTACCATACCTCACCCAGTATAAAATAGTTTAAATAACCCTATAACTATTAACAAAATTGAATTCATAATTTTAACACTTCAAAAAAAGAAATATCCAAGCTCAGAGGATTTCTCCAGAGAATTCTACCAAAAATTGAGAGGAGAATTAACACCAATTCTACCCAATTTTTCCAGCAAATGGAAGAGAAAGGAAGTCTTCTTAACCTATTTTATGAAGTTAGTATTACCCTGATACCAGACAAAAACAGTACAAAAAAGAAAACTATGGATGAAAACCTTTCATGAATATAGACATGAAAATTTTAACAAGTAGATTTGGCAATATCTAAAAAGAATTACATACCATTACAAAGTGGGATTTATGTCTGGAATCTAAGTCTGCTTTAATATTTAAAAATCAATCAATATAATCCACCATATAAAAAACTAAAGGAAAAAATCACATGATCATATCAAATGATGCAGCAAAAACTTTTGGCAAAATTCAACACCCGTTCATAATAAAAATAAAAAATAAGAAAAATGGAATGGAGAATTTTTTCCACTTCATAAGCAGCATCCATAAAAAGCCTACAACTACTATCATACTTTATGGTTGAAAATTGAATGCTTTCTTTCTCAGATGGGGAGCAAGAATCCCACTTTCATCACTTTTATTCAATGTAATGCTATAAGTTCTAGCTATTGCAGTAAAGCTAGAAAACAAATAAAAGGCATACAGTCCAAAAAGGAAGAAATAAAACTGTCTCTATTTGCAGGTAAGATTTTTTACATTCAGAATCACAAGGGCCCAAAAAAAGAACTCTGTAACTAATAAGAAAGTCCAACAAGGTCACAGAATACAAAATATACTAAATAATCAATTGTATTTCTATATACCAGCAATGAATATATAGACACTGAAATTAAAAATATAACACAATTTACAATCACTCAAAAAAAATAAAATATTAGGTGTAAAATAGGTGCATGATGCTTAAAACGACCAACTGGTGATGAAAGAAATCAAAGAGCTAATAAGTAGACACGTTGTATTGGTGGACGGGAAAATTCAACATTGAGTAAAGACGTCAATTCTCCCCACATGAATATAGAACTTTAATATAATTTCTACCAAAATCCTAGCAAAACTTTTAGTACATACAGACAAAATTATTCTAAAATTAAATGGAAATACAAAGAAACTAGAAAAGCAAAAATGAAAGGACAAAATTACTCTAGAAATATATATATGAAAAGACAAAGGAATTGGAATAGTTAAAAGAATTTTGAAAAAAAATCAATTTTTTTTCAGTGGGAGGAACCAGTCTACCCAATTTCAAGACATTGTAGAGCTAAATACTCAAGACTTTGAGAAGCTGGCAATGGGATAGACACACACACAGCAATGGAACAGAATAGAGAACCCAGAACTAAACTCAGAGAAATATGCCCCGCTGATTTTTTACAAAGCTGCACAGGCAATTCAAAGCGAAAAGATAGACTTTTCAAACTGTTGTGCTGGAACAATTAGACATCCATAGGCATAAACAAACAAACAAAAGCAAAAAATCTCCTCAGTTAAAAATTAACTCAAAAATGGATCATGAACTTTAAAGTAAAATGTAAAGCATAAAACTTTTTTTTTTTAAACATAGAAGGAAATCTTTGGGATCCTGACTAGGCAAAGAAGTCCTAGACTTGACACCAAAAGCCTAACCTGTGAAGGAAAAAATGATACTCTGGTCTTTATCAAAATTAAAAACATTTGTTCTACAAAGATGTGGTTAAGAGGATGACAAGTCAAGCTGCTGCCTGAGAGAATATGTTTGCAAACCACATGGGCAACAAAGGACAAAGTATCTAAAATATAAACAATCCAGTTAGAAAACAACTTAACTGAAGATGAACAGACAGCAAGTAAGTACATAAAAATATGTTTAAATGTATAAATTAAAACCACAATGAAGCATTATAACACACCCATGAGAATGGGTAAAATAAAAAATAGTGACAGCACTAAATGCAGGTCAGAGTGTGAAGAAACTGGAAGACTCTATTATCACTGGTTGAAATGTGAACTGGTACAGCCATTCCGGAGTGCCGTTAAGCAGTTCCTTAAAAAATTAAACATGTGGGGCGCCTGCTGGCCCAGTCCATAGAGCATGCTACTTTTTTTATAGAGAGAGTGTATGCACACTTGTGCATGTGAGCGGGGGGGAGGGGCAGAAGGAGAGGGAGAGAGAGACTCTCGAGCAGGCTCCACCCTCAGCGCAGAGCCCAACGAGGGGCTCCATCTTATGAACCTGAGATCATACTTGAGCCGAAGCCAGAGTTGGAGGCACAACTGACTAAGACACCCAGGAGCCCCAAACATGTGACTCTTGATCTCAGGGTTGTAAGTTCAAGCTCCACGTTAGGTGTGGAGATTACTTAAAAAGAAAATCTTAAAGAAAAATAAAATTAAAGTTAAAAAAAATTAAACATGCAACTGACATATGACCTAGTAATTACACTCCTGGGCTTTTATATCAGAGAAATGAACATTTACATTCACACAAATACCTACACAAGAATGTTTATAGGAACTTTATTTGCAACAACCAAAAGGTGCAAACAACCCACATGTCTTTCAATGGGTAAATAAGCTGAAGCCTCTATACCACAGAATACCACTCAGCAGTATAAAGGAATGAACTATGACACATATATCTACTCGTATGAATTTCCAGGGAGCTAGACTCCATGAAAAAACATTTTTCAAGAGGTTACATACTTTATGATTCCATTTATGTAACATCTTTGATGTTACAAAACTACAGAAATTGAGAACAGATCAGTAGTTGCCAGGGGCTAAGAAGAAAGGTATGAAGGAAAGAAGTGGATATTAAAGAACAATAGGAGGGATCCTTTTGGTGATGGAAATGTTCTATTTCTTGACTGTATCAATGGTGACATCTTGGATGTAATATTGCAGTATAGTTTTGCAAGATATAACCATTGGGAAAAACTGGGTAAAAAGGTACACAGGATCTGTGTATTCTTTTTTTTTTACAACGGCATGTGATTCTACAGTTATCCCAAAATAAAAAGTATAATTTTTTAAAGATTTTATTTGTTTATTTGACAGGGAGAGAGAGACAGCACAACCAGGGGGAGCAGCAGGCAGAGGGAGAAGGAGAGGCAGACTCCCTGCGCACAGCTCGATCCCAGGACCCTGGGATCATGACCTGAGCTGAAGGCAGACACTTAACCCACTGAGCCACCTAGGTGCCCCTAAAAGGTATAATTTTTTAAGATGGATAATAAAGAAATATTATAAACAACTTTATGACTATAAATTGAACAACTTAGATGAAATGGCAAATTCTTTGCAAGACATTAACAACTAAAGAGAAATAGATAACCTGAAGAGTCTCATACGTATTAAAGAAATGGAATTTGTAGGGGTGCCTGGGTGGCTCAGTTGGGTAAGTGTGATACTCTTGATTGTGGCTCAGGTCATGATCTCAAGGTCATGAGATCCAGCCCCATGTTGGGCTCTGCGCTGTGTGTGGAACCTGCTTGGGATTCTCTCTCTACCTCTCCCTCTGCCCCTCCCCCACTTGCTCATGTACACATGTGCTCTCTCTCTCTCAAAAACATAAAGTAAATAAATAGAAATTGAATTCACAGTTTAAACCCTTCTTACAAAGAAAAGTCCAGGTCCAGAAGGCTTCACTGGTAAAGTCTATGAAGCGTTTATGAGGAAAAAAATCAATTCCACACCAATACACAACAAACCAAAGAGGAGAGAACATTTTTCAACTCATTCTAAAGTGCTAACATTACCCTGAAGCCAAAACCAAAGACATTACAAGACAAGACTACTACAGATGGCTATCCATCATGAACATAGATGCCAAAATTCTACACAAAATTTTAGCAAATTGAATTTGATCATATACAAAAAGATGATAAATAATAACAAGTGAGATTCATGCCAGGAATGCATGATTCATTTAACATTCAAAAATCAATGTATTTCAATACATTAATAAACTAAAAAAGAAAAGCCATATGACCATCTCACTCGATGCAGAAGAAAGCATTTGATAAAGTCCAACATCTATATGTGATTAAAAAAAAACACCCTGCAAAGCTGGATTAAAGGGGAACTCCCTACATCTGATGTAGGACACCTATAAAACCTATAGCAAACATCATTTCCTTAAGCTCGAGAAGAAGACAATAATGTCTACTGTCACAACTTCTATTCAGCTGTGTTTTCGTTTTTGTTTTTAAAGATTTATTTCTTTATTTGAGAGAGAGAGCGAGCATGAATGGGGTAAGGGGCAGAGGGAGGAGACTAGCAGACAAGCAGACTTGGTGCTGAGCACAGAACCCAACACAGGGCTCAGTGTGGGGCTGTACATGGACCTGGACATGGGTGCTTGATGCAGTGGCTTGGTGGGGGCTCAACCCCAGGACCCTGAGATCAGGACTTGAGCCAAAATCAAGAGTCGGACACTTAACCGACTGAGCCACCCAGGTGCCTTTCTATTCGATGTTGTGCTGATGATTCTAGTCAGTACAATCAAGAAAAAAAGTAAATAAAAAGCAACTAGATTAAAAAAAGAAATAAAACTTTTTATTCACAGAGGATATAATCATCTATGTAGAAAATGCAATGAAATCTACCAAAAAAAGAAAAAGAAAAAGAAAAGAAAAGCCCCTACTAGAAGTAAAAAGTGCGTTTATCAAAGTGGTAGAATGCAAAACCAATAAACAAAAATCAATCAATTGTAGTTCTATATGCTGGTAATGAAAAATCGAAATTAAACATTAAGTATTTTAAGTACAGTTTAAATATCATTAATAATATAAATACTTAGGGGGTGCACCTAGGTGGCTCAGTTGGTTAAGTGACTGACCCTTGATTCTGGCTCAGGTCATGATCTTGGGGACCTGGGACTGAGCCCCAAGTCAGGCTCTGTGCTCAGTGCAGGGTCTGTTTGAGTTTCTCTCTCTCTCTCTCTGTGCTTCTTCCCCCACTTGCACATGCACGCTCTCTCTCTCTCTCTCAAATAAATAAATAAAATCTTTAAAATATGCACATATGTATATACTTAGGGATAAATCTGACAAAAAATGTGAAAGTTTAAAACACTGAAAACCACAAAACATTGCTGATAAAAAATTAAAGATTCTCTAAATAAATGGAGACATATACCTTATTTATGGGACAGAACACTCATTATTAACATACTGATATTCCCCAAATTGACCTGTAAATTTAATGGGATCCAAAAATCCTAGTATATTAATTGTAGAAAGTGACAAGCTGGTTCTAAAATTCATACAGAAATTCAAAGAACTTAAAAGAGCCAAATACCTTTGAAAAAGTAGAAGAAAGTTGGAAGGCTAGCACTACCTGATTTCAAGATGTATTATAAAGCTGTCGTAGTTAAAGTGTGATATTATCATAAAGACAGAAAAAAGATCAATAGAACAAAATAAAGACTCCAGAAATAGACGCACACATACAGAGACAATTGATTTTTGACAAGTTGTGAAGGCAATTCAGCGGAGAAAAAGTAGTCTTTTCAACAAATGATACTGGAGCAACTGGATACCCATACTTTAATAAAAGAAAAAAGGACTTCAATCCATATTTTGCACCACTATATCCAAAACTTAACTGAAAATGGATCATAGATCTAAATTTAAGCTTCAAATTACCAAAGTTCTAGAAGGAAGTATAGAAAATATTTATGATTTTGAATTAGGCAAAGAGTTCCTGGATACGATGCTGAAATCACAATGCAGTAAAGAAAACCTGATAAATTAGACTTTATCAAAATTTGAACCCTCTGCTCTTCAAAAGAGGAGGAAAACATAAGCTTCACAGACTGGAAGAAGATATTTGCAAATTATTTATTTGATAAAAGAGTTCTACCTAGAATATAAATCTCTCAAATTCAATAATAAGCAAACAAACGACGCACTAAAAATGGACAAAATATTTGAACATACATTTCATCAAATGGCAAATAAGCACATGAAAAGATGCTTGTCATCATTAGACATTAGGGTAATGCGAAGTAAATCACAGGGAGATACCACCATACATACCAGTTAGAGTGACCATCCATACCAAATGTAGCAAGGGTGTGATGGATCTAGAACTCTCATAAACTGCTGGTATGATTGTAAAGGAATATCTTCCTTGGGAGAACAGATTGCTGTTTCTTAAAAAATTATACATATGCTGACCATATGTGCCAGCCATTTCACTCCTGGGCATTTACCCATGAGAAAAGGAAGTTTATGTCTACACAAACATTTATACACAAATGTTTTAGCAACTTTATTTGTATAGCCCCAAACTGCAGACAACCCAAATGTTTATCAACAGACGAATGAATCAATAAGTTGTGGTATATCTATGTAACAGAATCCTACCCAACTCAAAAAGGAATGAACTGCTCATACACAGAACAACATGGATGCATTTCAAGATGATTATGCTGAAGGAAAGAAGCCCAATAAAGGAGAGTGCACACTGAATGATTCCATTTATATAAAACTCTAGGAAATGCCAACTAATCTATAGTGACAGAAAACAGATCAGTTAGGGATGGGGGAGTGAAAATGAGGGAGTACAGAAGGCCATGAAGAGACTTTCAGGCGTGATATATATCGGCATTATCTTGATTGTGGTGATGATTTCATGGTGCATACACATATCAAAACTTATCAAATTGTATGCTTAAAATACGTGTGGCTAATTGTATGTCAATTATAACTCAATAAAGCCATATAAAAAGAGTGTGTGCATGACTCAGTTCTGTCCAGTGAGAATCAAAGAAAAGGTTGCTGAAAGTTTTTGGGAAAATTCTTCTTTGATCTTAAAAAAGCCATAAGAACTCTCTCTCTCTCTTTCTTTCTCTCTCTCCCTCTCGCTGTCTCAGTGTGAAAAAGGGAATGTATGTTGACCATGGCATAGCAGGAAGAAGAAAGCCAGCAAGAAAAAATTGCTAACACGGAGACAGGAAAACAGAAACAAATGCCTCTAAGCGGAAAGGAGCCAAAGTCTCCCTTGGATTGCATTGGATCTGAAGTCGTCTTTATCTAAGGATATCAACTACACAATTTAATAATATTCCATAATTGCTGAATCATTTTGAGTCAGGATTCTATACCTTGTAATGAAAAACATCCTAACCAAGATAAGCATATTCTCATTTGAGAACCACATTAACAATTTACAATATGCATTCAGGATGGAATTTTATTCCTGGCATTTAACTAAATTACATTTTTTAAAAACTGTAGTCTATGTATATCTACTATGTGTTAGGTTTATAGGAGTTGCAATATAGGGAATATCAGATGTTTATACCCTCCCGACATCTCTTTTTCCTTCTTTTAATTATAGCCCTCCAATTTTCCCATAGTAAACAGCCTCTCTGGCACTATTAGTTCATGTCTTTCAGTCGAGAGTCTCTTTGTCACTAAGAGTGGACATACGATTCAAACGGCGTTGTAGGAAGATGGGCAACTGAGCCCAGAGCCCTGAAGCCCCCTCCAACAACCTCAAATACTTCTCCAAACAAGAAAAAAGTTGGAGCAGGTAAGCAGAGGCACCTGGATGGGGCACTTGAGGTCATAGATTCCATGGTCTTCTAAAGGAACGATACACCCTCAATCTCCTTTGTTTGGGGCATGCATAAAGCAAAGGACTGAATTTGAGGGTCCCAGTGAAAGCTAGTCCTTGGAAACATATTAACACCTTCAGGAAAGAGTTACACATGCTTATTTATGTGTTCGTTTGTTTGTTTGTTGTGGAAGTTGACCTAATGCAGACAGATAATATGGAGGAGATCTGCACTCATGAGAGGAGTTGCTCCTGGCCCCTGAGGCTAAGGAAGAGTCCTCCCTTGCACCCAGGGAGATCTGGAAGAAGAAAGACTTTCTTCCAAAGCCTCAGCTGGATGTTGACTGTTGCCAGTTGCTTCACCACCAGCCCACAACAGCAGAAACTTTCCCCCTTGCAGATTTGCCACTGTATAAGAGACCCTAACTACTTGACCCATACTTATAGGTCAGTGTATACAAAGTCTGAGGTCTGAACAGGAAATGGAAAATAACTACTTGCCCTAGTAGTACCAACAAGCCAGAGAGGAAAACCAAGATAAACACTTCAAACAGGTGTTTCCCTGAAATAGAACTGTTGGCAGAGTCAGATGAAAACTTTTTTTAAAAGTAATAAAACCACTCAAGAAGATATAACTAAAATTTAAGATATTGACAGTTAAATCTGTGACAGATGCTGTAACTAGAGGGAAAAAACTATCATTTAAAAATATGTAATAGCTTCATGTGTTTCTCACAGTGTACACTTCTTTATTGAAGTAATTAAAATGAAATAATTAATAGAGTAACTGATTAAAATGCCACATTGCATGTTTTAAAAATTAATGCACTGTTGAGGTTTCATGACAGTCAGAAATTCATAGGTTCTCAAAGCTAAAAGCAGAAATGAACAGATGAGAAATTGCCTGTCTAGGCCTTGTCACTGTGTAAAAAGGAAAAAATTCTCTCCTGGGAATCCATAACCACTCACTTTATATGTGGAAGACAAAAACACTTGAGTAGAGAGTTTAATGTAAAGTGCTCCCAAACTAGGGGCACCTGGGTGGCTCAGTAGATTAAGCGTCTGTCTTTGGCTCAGGTCATGATCCCAGGGTCCTGGGATAGAGGCTAGCATCTTGCTCTCTGCTCAGTGGGGAGTCTACTTCTTCCTTTCTCTCTGTCCCTCCCCCCACTCATTCATGCACATGTTGTCTCTCTCTCTCTCTCTCTCTCTCAAATAAATAAAATCTTCTAAAAATAGAAAAACATGTTTTAAAAAGTGTTCCCAAGCTAATAATATACCCAAAGTATAGGCAAGAAGAAACATAAATATTCTTTGGAGTATTCAGTTTCAATCTAAGCTTCAAAAAATTTCCAAAGATACAGTGTCAAGAAATGTAGACAATTTATTATTTTAAACCCAGTTGTTGTAGTAAATAGCAAATAAGATGTAGTTAAAGAGAGAATTGGTGAACTGGAAGATAGATCTAAAAAGAGAGTTAGTAAACTGGAAAATAAATGTGAAGAAATTATTCAGAATGTGCTAGAAACAAAGAGATGTTAAGAGATACTGAGACATAAAAATTACAGTAGTAACTTTATAATGGTATTTATAATATTAATAATAGTCAATATGGGAAAATATAATAGACTAGGATTTTTCCAGAATTGTTTGGAGGTATTAAATTCTGATGTCCATAAAGCCCTTTTTAAAAAAAAACAACAATAAAATTCAAGTAGGGCATTTAAAGTAGACCACATCTACATTCATCACAAGGAAATCAGAAAATGGAAATAAAAGAAAAAAATCAGAAAAGTAGCAATTAGGCTGATCCAGGCTTACTTTTCTAAAAGCAACAATGAAAATTAAAGAGACTACAATGAAATCTTTAATGTGTGAAGAGAAAGTAACTCCTAATCTAGATTACATTTTCAATGAAATAATTTCTTAAGTACAATGACAACCAAATGACACTAAAAGAAATTCCAAAATATTAAGATTTGCTGCTTAAATATAGCCAGATAACACTTTGAAAAGAAAAAAGTGACTCGAATTGACAGAGTTACTAACTTTGATATGATTATACCTCTATTCCAGAGACTGAAGGGCTGATGTTGCTCTCTTACAAAGTGACATTTGAGCAGAGACCGGAAGCAAGGGAGGGAGTGCACCGTATGGAGCATCTCCAAGTGTTTCAAGCATGGAAGACAGCATATGTGTAAGGTCCTGGGGGCTGGGGAAAATGCTTGGTGTGTTCAAGGAGATGCAATGGCATCTTTCCTGGGACAGAGAGAGTAACCAGTGGTGTAGTAGGAGATGAGAATCAGAGAACCATCAAACAACCAGATTATGAAGGATCTTTTTAGATCATTGTAAGGATTTGGTATTTGGTATAAGTGATTGAGGACGCCAATGGAAGATTTTGAACTGAGAAGTGACTTGATCTGACCAAGTGGATGAAAAGCTTTAGAAATGATTTAGGCTCAAATCACCCAAAATTATTATTCCATGAAGAGAATAGAGAACCCAGAAATGGACCCTCGGCTCTTTGGGCAACTAATTTTTGACAAAACAGGAAAAAACATCCAGTGGAAAAAAGATAGTCTCTTCAGTAAATGGTGCTGGAAAAATTGGACAGCTATATGCAAAAGAATGAAACTTGACCACTCTCTCACACCATATGCAAAGATAAACTCTAAATGGATGAAAGACCTCAATGTGAGACAGGAATCCAACAAAATCCTAGAAGAGAGCATAGGCAGCAACCTCTACGACATAGGCCACAGCAACATTTTTCTTGACACATTTCCAAAGGCAAGAGAAACAAAAGATAAAATGAACTTGTGGGACTTCATCAAGATAAAAAGCTTCTGCACAGCCAAGGAAACAGTCAAAAAAACTAAGAGGCAGCCCACGGAATGGGAGAACATATTTGCAAATGATGCTACAGATAAAAGACTGGTATCCAAGATCTACAAAGAATTCTCAAACTCAATACACGAGAAACAAACAAATCATAAAATGGGCAGAAGATATGAACAGACACTTTTCTAATGAAGATATGCAAATGACTAACAGACACATGAAAAAATGTTCAAAATCATTAGCCATCAGGGAAATTCAAATCAAAACCACACTAAGATACCACCTTACACCAGTTAGAATGGCAAAAATTGACAAGGCAAGAAACATCAATTGTTGGAGAGGATGTGGAGAAAGGGGATCCCTCCTACACTGTTGGTGGGAATGCAAGTTGGTACAGCCACTCTGGAAAACAGTGTGGAGGTCCCTTAAAAAGTTAAAAATTGAGCTACCCTATGATCCAGCCATTGCACTACTTGGTATTTACCCCAAAGATACAGACGTAGTGAAGAGAAGGGCCATATGCACCCCAATGTTCATAGCAGCATTGTCCACAATAGCTAAATCATGGAAGGAGCTGAGATGCCCTTCAACAGATGACTGGATTAAGAAGTTGTGGTCCATAGATACAATGGAATATTATTCAGCTATCAAAAAGAACGATTTCTCAACATTTGCTGCAACATGGATGGCACTAGAGGAGATAATGCTAAGTGAAATAAGTCAAGCAGAGAAAGGCAATTATCATATGATTTCTCTCATCTATGGAACATAAGAACTAGGAAGATCGGTAGGAGAAGAAAGGGATAAAGAGAGGGGGTAATCAGAGGGGGGAGTGAAGCATGAGAGACTATGGACTCTGAGAAACAAACTGAGGGCTTCAGAGGGGAAGGGGGTGGGGGAATGGGATAGACTGGTGATGGGTAGTAAGGAGGGCACGTGTTGCATGGTGCACTGGGTGTTATACGCAACTAATGAATCATCGAACTTTACATCAAAAACCAGGGATGTACTGTATGGTGACTAATATAATATAATAAAAAATATTTTTAAAAATTATTATTCCATGGACCAATGTAATCTGGTCCTTAGGAGGCTTTTTGCTTCCCTAGTCTGTTGTAAGAATAGTTATTCTCCTCCCTATTCGTAATCTCCATCTAATGGGTTTGTAAAAGGAACTGGATTACTGAGTATTTAAGGTCACACTTGTATAATGGTATTTCTAGGCATTGTACTGTTCTATGCCCCACAAACACCCTTTGTCCCTGTCAGGATGAATTAACCATAGGAGTCTGTGTGCACCACTATAAACTGACCATTAAATTCTTTTTTTATAATAGTGACTTTGGATTTGCATTATGTTCTGTTTACTCTGCTTTTGCTCCTCCAGATCCACTCTCTCTCTCCACTTCTCTCCATCCTGCTTTGTGTCTCCGGCTTCCAATTTAAGTCATCTTAATGGGAAACACTGGAGATGTGTTGGGTAATATATTCTGTTGGCTCCCTCCCTGCCATGGGGTGAGCTGCCCGTGGCCAGTTTCTCAGTGAAGTGCCCAACTCCTTTCTAAAACTCTTCTACAGCTACAAGCTCTCTCTTGATTCTGGGCAACCATTCTCTCTCCTTGTCTTTAAAAGCCTAGGAATGGTAAAGTCTCCCTAGTCTTGTTATCCCTGGCATACTTTGCCATCACTTATTGGTCTCCCTTAACTTTGCCCCACCCCTGTCAATAATTCCTTCATTAAATTCTCCTTCATGACTCTGTTAAGGTACCATCTGCTTTCTGTCCACACTCAGACTGTTGCACAGAGCAAGTTCAACCAGTTGTATTTATCAACTTGGATTTTCTTTATACATTCTGTACTTTTTTATTTTTTGACATTAGGTTTGAAATTTTTACATTTTTTATGTTAAAAATGATAAATATGGACTCGATGATTTGTATGATATATATATTATATATAATATATATAATAATATATATATTATAATAACATATAATATATATATATTATATGTATCATACAATTCAGTACAATACAATTCAATACAATGAGCTAAATTTAATGGCCCAGGTACTAGAGAAGCAAATAGGGAGGATCTTCGCCAACTTTGGTGGTTGGAAAAGACTTCACTGAGAGGTCCTCAGTAGGACTTGGCCATTTCACTGCCCATTTCAACTCAGGATCTGTGGGTCTCACTGCATGACAGCCTCGGGACCACTAGCGTTAGCTGCTCCCAGTGTCACTCCAAACTTTCTTCAGGGCTCCCCAGCTTCCACGGATCTAATGGCATCTACCTGCAACTGTGTGAGCACGCGCACACACACACACCACACTCACACACGCAGAAAAGGTTGGCTGGAAGGACTACGTAAGGGTTGTTAAAACAATTTATTTACATGAAATGACTGTAATTTTAAAGCATACTGAATTGAAAGTTTTAAAAAATTGTTGAAACAGTGAAATAGTCAATAGATAAACAGCATTGTTTGAATTTGCACTTTAACAAGTCCTGATAATGTTTTCTATAGAAGTCTTGCTACCAATATGATGAATGGAGATCTATTATAATGGATATTATTCTTACAATGAGTTCTTATAGATTTCTATAAAAGCTTGTCAGGAGAAATATATAGACAAGGACATAATTATCCTATTAAAGATAAATATATATATAGAGAGAGATTATTAGATACATTAAAGATATATATATATATACATATATATATATATATTTATATAGGCATCAGACCATCACTTATGAATACATTTGACAGCTAGATATGGAATATTTCAGGAAATAGAAACCTCCTTTATAAAAACAAGTAATTGGCAGCTGTCTCAACGGGATGCCCATTAGCCAGTCTGATTTCACTCAAACCAGTTTTGTTGGGTTCATGTAGCCTGACCAATCACCCTGGGTTGCTGGGGACTGAGGTGTTCTAGACAAAGTCTTTCTGTACTAGAGCCACAATAGTCCCGGGCAAACTGGAATGAGTCGGTTTTCTAGCTCCGTGTCTTTATGCAAATCAACAGAGGATATCGCTGTTATAAGATGAGTTGTGTCCTGACCAAAATTCTTATGCTGAATTCTTAATCCCCAGTAGTTCAGAATGTGACTGTATTTGGAGATAGAGTCTTTAAAGATATAAGTAAGTTAAAATGAGGTTATTGGAGTCGTCCCTAATCCAATATGACTGGTGTCCTTGTAAGAAAGGGAGATTGGGACACAAACACACTGAGAGACCCGTGTGAAGACACAGGGAGAAGATAGTTATCAATAAACCAAGGAGAGAAACTTCAGAAAGAACCAACACAGGCAACACCTTGTTCTTGGACTTATAGCCCCAGAATCATGAGAAAAATTAATTTCTATTGTTTAAGCCACCCAGCCTGTGGTATTTTGTTATGGCGGCCCTAATAAACTAATATACTCCTAATAGCTATTCTTGGTTTCAGTTTAGTGCATTTCAGCTGGTGATTAGAGTCTAATCTCCTCCTAAGCTTCTCTTCTCTTCGCTCTTCCTCTTCACTTCTCAGACAGGAAGACTTGTCCTCCCTAATCCCTTCACCTAGATTGTGACCTCCGCACGTCCCACTTCTCTTTTCTTCTGGCACCTTGCCCCTTCATTAATCCTCCCTCTCTTATGAACTCTACTAACTTATTAAACTATCTTTCAACCCTAACAAAATTCCTTTAACCCTGGCACTTCGTAAATGTCAGTTAAATAAACAAAGGATCACACTAACTTCTCTTTCCTTCCTTCTTCTCCCTCCAAACTCTGAGATTCTTTTGCATTTATTGCCTTCCCTTCTCCATTTTCCACTGACTTTTCAGCCCTCTACGTTCTGGTTCTTGGCTCTCATCATTATACTGAAACAATCCCATAAAGTAACCTAGGACCACAGCCACTGTTATCATCGCCATTTTGAGAATTAATAAAATTCTCTTTTCTTCCAAACAGAGTGAACAGGGTGAGCAGGGTATAGACTGGTTTTTTTCCTTAGCTGCACAACCATCCCCTATAGCCATACTCGGGATTTCATAACATCCAAATTCAACTGTTTTTTCTCATCCTAGCCTTTCAGGAACTGACTTTAGTGTTTGACACTGCCAAGCACTCTGATCCTGGAAACTCTCTCTTGTCTGGTTTTCTAGGCCTTCTTCCTGCCTTTGATGGCACCTCAGGAGTCTTTAAGCAACTCCTGTCCCCATCCCTCCCCCAGCTTGCCCTTGTGCTCCCTGTGCACTGTTTCTCTCTCTTTCTCTCTCTCTCTCTCTCACACACACACACACACACACACACACACACAGCAATTCCAGCAATAATTATTCCTCAAATTTCAGTCTTTGGTCCTCTTCTCTTCCAACTCTCTTGGGTCACTCATATTGGGTCATGACAATCATCACATCTTCGCAGTTCTTTCTTGATTTAGAGCGCCAACCCTATATCTCTCTGAACATCGGGCTTGAATTTGAGCCGTAGTCACTTTCACATGGAGATCTCATCAAGGTTATCATACTTAATATGTCTAAAACCGAGCATATCATATTCCCACAGATTCTTTCTCAGTTGTGATGTTACCATCCCAATCACCCAGACTAAAATCTCAGAGCTGCTTCTCACTCTTCCTCTTACTCATACTGCACATATAATCTATAAACGTGTCCTATTGGCCTTATCTTCTAAAACTCTCTTAAATTCTTCTCGTTTTCATTTCATTGGAAAGATAGTTTAGTGTAGTGGTTAAGAGCATGGATGCTAGAGGCAAATCAACTGGGGTCAAGTCTGGGTTCCCTTTCTACATCCTGGTTATGAAACCTTAGAACAACGATTTGACTTTTCATCCGTGAAAATGGGAGTAATAACAACCTATCTTATACAGTTGTTGGAGAATTAAATAAGTTAATATGTGTGTAGCAATTATTAACCATATGTTCGCTCAACTTGTTTCCTCTTCCTAACTACCCAGCCAAACTGTAGTTCCTGGATCCATTGCCCCTAAGAGGGACCATGGAAGGTGAGCAGAAGTATTGTGTTACTTTCAATTAAAGACAGTTAAAAGAAGACTTACATTTCCTGTGCTCTCTCTTCCTTTTCTGAGGCAATATTGGAAGCAACACATAACAGCAGTGAAGTTAGATGATGGAAAGATTCTGAATCGTTGGAGAAGAGCTGCCCAGGGGAGCCAACCAACCACAAGCTTCCGCAGTGAATTTTGTGTGTAAAAGAGAAGTAAATTTTTAAACTTTTATTGTGTTAAATCACTGTTTTTTTTAAATAGCCACTAGTTTTATTTACTCTAAACATCATATAAATACACTAGAAACAATGTCACAAGTAATAAGTACTCAATAAATGATAGTGCTCACTATTTCTACTGCCACTATTTCAGGTTGAATCCAAAACATTTTTCACTTAGATTATGAAAGGATCACATAAAATATCAACTCTTTCTGGCCTGAGTAGTTCATTTATTTAGGATATATTTTGCTATAAAAGTCTTTGTAAAAGAAAGTAATTGTTTTGCCCACTTATATTGTTGATAAATTCCAGAATGACTATTACTTTGTAATCTCCATAAAGAGGAAAACAATAGATATTCCATTCCTTCTTTACTGCCTCAAAGAAAAGTGTAAATGATGCCAGGACTTCTATATGTTCACAAATTACAACTTCTTTCCTACCACCTGCATCTCAGCCTCTCACACGTAGATGTCAATTTGACTTAGATTCAAATCCTGGTTCTCCCACATCCTCTCCTTCCTGAGTCTCTCCATGTATAGGATATGCTTTTATGGCCAATTCTTTGGTGAAACAATATGTACTTCCCCTGTTTCCATCAGGCCCTTAGTTTACATTTTTTAAGAGAATAGTCTTTTTGAACATTTCATTATGATTTATGGGACATATTTTAAGTGCTATGAGTGTGCTTTAGAGAGGTGATAGACAAAAAATGTTAGCAGGTGGGTGTCTGGGATTAAATCTAGACCTTTTTTTTAAGATTTCATTTATTCACTTGAGAGAAAGGGAGAGAGAGAGAGCATGAAGTAGGGTGGGGAGAGGGAGAAGCAGACTCCCGGCTGAGCAGGGAGCCCAACATGGTCCCAATTCCAGGACCCTGAGATCATGACCTAAGCCTAAGGCAGAAGCTTAACCGACTGAACCACACAGGTGCCCCTAAATCTAGATTTTTTTATATTCATTATTACAAATACAATTCTACTTTTAGGAAGTGGAAGTGGAAGTCTTTTTGTTATAAACTGTGTTTTAAAGCCAGACTTCATGGCTTTAAGTCTCACCACCACATCCATCTGTTTTCTTTCTCCTCATCAATTCACTATCATATCTTTTTTTTAAAAATATTTACTTATTTATTTGAGAGAGAGAGCACAAGCAGGGGGAGCTGCAGAGGGAAAGGAAGAAGCAGACTCCCCGCTGAGCAGGAAGCCCCCTGCGGGGCTTGATCCCAAGAGCCTGAGATCAGGACCTGAGCCAAAGGCAGACGCTTAATGGACTGAGCCACCCAGGTGCCCCCAATTCACCATCATATCTTATCCACTATCCCAACATCCACTAAATGCTATTTAGTTTTTAGGTTTTTTCCTCTGAGAAACAACAGTATTGATAATAATAACCAACATAAATGTGAGTTTCCTGAGCATCTGGCCTGTATCTCATTTGACCCTTACTATACCAGTACGAGGCGGGTATAATAATCATCATGTCTTACAGGTAAGGAAAAGGAGGCTTAGAATAATGATGTTGCTTTTCCAGGGTCACACAGCGACACAGGGCAGAACAGAAGAGCACAATCAGATACAGCTTCAAATGTGAACTTGGCACCTGATTCCACAGCCCGAGAGCATGATAAGCACCCGGCAATACTGCAGGCATCGTGGGATCTCTCCCCACCTATGCCTAAGTATCTGATACACCTCTGTAAAAACAGTCACCATACTCTGCCTTAGATTATTGCTGCAAGCACTCCTTTGTGTTTTGTGACCTCTTTGAAGGTAGCAGTGGCAGAACATAAATATCCATTTGAACTGATAGAAAAGATGTTAGTATCTCTAAGATCAGTGACATTCTTCTTTTAATATTTTAATTTTTAATTTTATTATCTTTTTAGAATTATGACACTGTTTGTTGTTGTTGTTTTTGTTGTTGTTTTAAGTAAACTCTGTGCCCAGCATGAGGCTCCAACTCACTACTCAGAGATCGAGTCATACGTTCTACCCAATGAGCCAGCCAGGCGTCCTAGTGACATTCTTCTTTTAAATGTATTGTTGTCTCTATTTCAGGGTATCTTCATTGCCAAGGGAATAAAACTCTGGATTCTTTATATAATCTAAAGAGGAAGATGATTTCTTTGCCTTCTCAGATTGGTTTTACTCTTAGTGAAATGATCCATTGTACAATTACTTTTGTCCTGGCTATTCCAGAAGGGGTCATTCTTGTAGTAGAGATTATATCTTCTTTCTCTTTGTAACCACTTACACAGGCTAATTGAGTGTCCCTTCAATAAGACTTGCTAACTGTGCAAGCACAACACAGGCGATGGCAAGTTAATGGTGGTGAAACGAAATACTCCACTCTGGGTGTAGGCAGAGATGTTGCGAGAATGAGTGTATTACCCAGTGTATGTCAACGGTGCAAGTACGTATACCCTGTAAGCCTGTGAGAAAATTAATTTCAAGTCTTTTTTCTTAGGATAAATGTTTACATTGTATAAGCCTTACATTCTTTACCTCCCCTTTTCTTTTACAGCTTTGCGAGCTAAGGTTGTTACATGTATGTTATGTTACATACATACATCTTGGTCGGCTAACTTGGGCAGCTGTAACAAAATACCACAAACTGGGAGGCTTATAAACAACAAAAATTTATATCTCTCGCTTCAGGAGGCTGAAAGTCCAGCACGGTCCGGTGGGGCCTTTTTCCAGGTTGCAGACTTTTCGTTGTGTCCTCACACGACAGAAGGGAGGAGACAGGTCTCTGGAGTCTCTCTCTCTTTACCAACAGCATACGCACAAATTTAATAATCTCTTCAGTTGTTTGAATGTGATATTTTCTTTTACTACCCCTGGAACTGAAGGATAGGAAGTGGGGGATCTAGCCTTTGTGGTGCTAACGCTGCATATTTGTAGCCGCTGGCCATTCTTCAGGAATTGGTCTATGTACGCCAAAAGATATGCTTGTAGCACAAAATGTTCCACAAATCATCATAATAACTTCCAAATAATTTGTTGATTTTTTTGACTGGTGTGTGTGTTGTCTGACACAGCTGTCCCAAGTCAAATGATACCCTTTTCGTGCCTCGTTGACATGGAGGAACATGTGAACTCCTCAATGACTTCCCCAACAAATCGATAGTCATTGGATGATGCATAGTCTCCATAGATGGAAGAATAGTCCATGGTGTTCAATTATTTCTGTGTCATTTGCCAGTGTATTAAAGGATATGATAAAGAATAAGAATCAACAGCCAGATGAAGAGATCCCTAGGGCAAGGCATGGGTGACGGGCACAGAGCTTCCATGCTCTTTTCAGACATGCCATTCTTCCCCCACCTCCACGTGTTCACCAACCTGGGAGCTCATGGAGTCTCTTATAAGGGCACTAATCCAATCATGAGACCTATTCACCTCCCAAAGCCCTCATACTACCTTCACTTTGGGGGTTAGGATTTCAGCGTATGAACTTTCAAACATTCAGGTCATAGCAATACAACACATAAATGTAAGACATTATAGATAGCTATTTTACAGCAAAATGTGTAATATAAGCTATAATGTTATGCTTATTGTGCAAGTGAAGAAACTGAAGTTCATACAAACTATTACTTGGCAAATGTTACACAGATAATTCAAGGTAAAGCCAGGTTTCCACCTCAAGTCTGATTGCAAGTCTAGTGAACCCTTTCCATTTCATCTTCGCTCCCGTAGCCAAGACCTGTGACCAAGCATGTTGAGGTAGCTTCATGACCTGAAGCAAGTTGTACCCTTTACAGAAATACAACTCAGGCCTGTTGTATCACCAAGATGGGTCTTAGAGCTTGCAAAACTCAGACATATGGATCTGCATTTGTGAATCCCTTTCACACACGAAATCATTTCTCATTGTCGATATATGCACTATACAGATCTCGACCTCAAAATTCTCTGGACAGGGATGGCTGGGTGTCTCAGTTGGTTAAGCTTCTGCCTTCAGCTCAGGTCATGATCCCAGGGTCCTGAGATAGAGTCCTGCATGGGGTTCCTTGCTCAGCAGGGAGCCTGCTTCTTATAGACAAAAAATTCTCTGGACACCATTTCCAATACCCAGCTTCAGGAGAAGGGAAATTTATGTGATTTCAAAGACTGATGAAAAACACAACACAACTTGCCCTTCCATGGTCTTGTTGTGTGAAATTCTACCTTTGGGCATTTTTTCCTCTGTAGTCTGATAATGGCAAATGCCCTTTGACACCTTAGGGTAGATGAATTCGTAAGAAACATTCCTTAAAGGAGGTATGTACAGGATGTAGAAAAACTGTTAGGAAACAAAGCAGGAATATAGGAAAATTAACTGGTGAACCAAAAAGAGCAGATGGGGAACTTTTACAGTTTTGCTTACTGTAAAGCACTGAACTGCGTCCCCCTAAAAGATAATGTTAAAGTCCTAACCCCAGGTCCTTATGAACATGACCTTATTTGGAAATAGGGTCTTTACAGATATACTCAAGTTAAGATGAAGTCATATTAGATTGGGGTGGGCTCTAAATTCAATGACTAGTGTCTTGATAAGAGAAAGGAGAGGGAGATGTGGATATAAAGACAGAGAGGAGACACAGAGCAGAAGGCCATGTGAAGGCAGAGGCAGATTGTGAGTGATGCAGCTAAAAGCCAGGGAATACTAAGGGTTGCGGGAGCCCCCGGAAGCTAGGAAGAGGCAAAGAAAGATTCTTCCCTAGAGCCTTCAATGGGAGCAGGCCAATAACTTGATTTCTGACTTCTGGCCTCCAGAACTGTGAGAGGATAATGTTCTGTTCCTTTAAACCACCTAGCTTTGGTAATTGTTATGGCAGCCTCAGGAAGCTAATTTACCTGCTTAACACCGCATCTTCAATTTTAAGTTTATTCTGTGTGATAATTTTGAATTTGAAATTTGATTTAATCCTTTTTACTAAATAACGCTCTTTAATTTTTGTTCCCAAAATATGTCATGCATATTTCTACTCTTCTAACAATCCTATCTCTCCATCCTTTCATCAATGGGCTACCCCACCCCCACTACCCCACACCCCACACCCCTCCATGAAGTCTGCACATGTTCACATCTGCCCCCTTAAAGAAGAAAACTACTCCCCTAACACTTTCTTGCTTCATGGAAGTTTGCACTCTTTATACTCATGTGAGTGGCAAAAATCATTTTATGTATACTCTATATTCATCTACTAAAATATAATATTGAAAATATTTCTAATAATGTCTCTTTTTAAATAGAAGTATTTAAAAAAGTTATTTATTTGAGAGAGAGAGTGTGTATGCATGCGTCCACGCAGGACAGAGAGAAAGGGAGAAGCAGACTCCCCACTGAGCAGGGAGCCAGATGCTAGCCTCAATCCCAGGACCCTGGGATCATGCCCTGAGCTGAAGGCAGTCAGTCGCTTAACCCACCCAGCCACCCAGGCGCCCTTCTAATAATGTCTTATAAATAACGACATGGGGTTTCTAAAAAGTCATTGTCTTTAGTCTTTATAAAATTCCCTGGATTCCAGGTATACAAACAACCTCTGGGGTTAAATGAAATTGCTTTAAGGTAGATTGTTGCTTGATCCCAAAGCCATTGCAGAGACTCACCCCAAACCCAGTCAAATGGATCTCTATTCCTCTGCCAAACACTCCTCTGAGAACCTTGTCATAGCCTTGGGGAGAGGAGGGAAGGAGGAAAGGGGGCTGGGAGAGGGCGTGAAAACAATGGCCAACTTGCTAGGGCAATCAAATGCCATAGCAATACTGCCTGGTGACTGCGTGATTATTAGGGTTTTAAAGTTTAATTTACGCAGTTGTCACGGAACCCAGCTTTACAATGTCTATTTCATCTCAAGGTTTCTTATTCTGGGAGCTATTCTATCCTAAGGTATCCTCAGCCCTTGCCTAGCACCGTGCCTGGCACGTAAAGAAACCCAAAAGCTAGTGAATGGTGGTCACTAGGAGACCTGTCTGCGGGTTCTAATAGTGGTCTCTCCAGAAAAAAAAAAAAAAAAAAAAGGAACTCCCTTCCTCTGGATCAGAATTCCCTCTATGAGCTGTGGAACAAAACTATTGCTACCACCATCGCTATAATTCTATCCACGGTAATTATCATAAAGGCCTGACAACACCCTACAGATGAAAGTTCTGAATAACTGTCATAACCAGGAGATTTAAGACCTCGCCAAAAACCAGTAGATGTTCAGAATCCACTGGACAGAAATCAGTTATGCTATAGCAATCGCACTTTAATCTGTGGCGAGATTTCCGTGTAAACGAGACAAATTAACGGGAATATACCGATGAGATTTCTTTTTATACACAGCAAGCTTGGCTCCAGGCCGCCCCATCATCCCCTTCAGATGCTTGGGCCTGTCCGTAGGGCTCTGGACCGCCAGACTCCTACAGCCGCTCAGCCTCCGCCTCCGCGCCGCCTGCCTCCCGGGACAATTCGGCCCCGCAGGCGCTTCCAGGGGGGCGTCCCCGTCCGCTCCAGCCCCTGGGGCTTCGGGAGCGCCGGCTGGGAAGCGGGAGCTCCGCAGAGCACCCGGGCGTCCGGGCCGCCGAACGCGCGCCCCTAGCCGTGGGTCCCGTAGCGGCCCCGAGGGGCGGGAGCCGAGCTGGGCGGCGAGGCCGGGCCGGGGGCGCACGGCGCCCCCAGAAGCGCGGGCTTCCCCCACCCCCGGAGGCGACCCCACCTCCCGCCCCCGCTGCGTGCGCGCGGGTGTCCGTCTGTCTGTCTTCTCTCTCGACGTCAGTGGGAATTTCCAGCCAGGAAGTGAGAGAGTGAGCGAGAGAGAAAGAGAGAGAAGTGCACCAGCGAGCCGGGGCAGGAAGAGGAGGTTTCGCCACCGGAGCGGCCCGGCGACGCGCTGACAGCTTCCCCTGCCCTTCCCGTCGATCCGGCCTCTCGCCGCCGCCGCCGCCGCCGCCGCCCTCGGCCTGCGCCCCGCCGCCGGCCCCGCTCCGAGAGCCCAGCGCAGCCCAGGCCGGAGCCGCCGCGGCCGGGAAGGCGGCACTGCCGCGGCCCGGCCACCGCGCGCCCTGCGCTTCCCTCCGCCCGCGCTGCGGACATGGCGCGGCGCTGACTGGCCCGGCTCGGCGAGACCGCGCGCCCGCTCGCCCGGACCCGACCCGACCCGCACCGGACCCGCTCCGGCCCCGGCCGGCCGCTGCTCCTTCCTTCGCCGGCCCGCAGGCCCGCGCCGCCCGGGAGGGGAGCCCACAGGCGCAGGGAGGCCGAGCGCGGACTCGCCGCCAGGGTAAGCCGAACTCGGGCAAGTGGGGGCCACGCCGGGGACGTGTGGCCCGAGTCCCGCCACCTACCCGCCCCGCACCCCCTCTAGCCCTGCTCGGACTTCCTCATTCCTGCGCTAACCGCTGGGCTAGTGCGGACGGAGGACCAGGTTGACAGTAGTTGAGAGGCACATGGGCTCGGAGAGAGGGGCGAAAGGCACATCTGGACTTCGCGGGGGCCGCTTGGCCAGAGGGCCGTGGCTGCCCGGGCCGTCCTTTCTCCTCGCGTCCCAGCACCAGGCGGGAATGGGGACCAGTGGGGGAACTCTCGCAAACTTTTCTTTTTTTTTTAATGTTCACCCCCACCCCCACCCCCTCCTGGCGTGGCTTGAGGGTTGAGGTGCGCTTCGGAGAGGGGAAGGTGGTTGGTGCAGTGCTGAACCAGATTTCACCTAAGGGCGTTCCATGAAATGAAAGCAGAAGTGTATGTCAGTCCTCTTGACTGGGAAAGCCCTCCCCAGCTCCCCCAGACTGAGTAGAACAGCCTCATTCCTTCATCTCCTACTTCAAAAAGAAGCCCCCACTTCTCTCTCTCTCTCTCTCTCTCTCACACACACACACACACACACACACTGACCAGCCAGGACGTAATATATTCACCTACTATAGGATCCGTATCTTCGTTTTCAAAAAACAAGGAGGGCCTGGTACTGATTCTACAGAGCCTGGCATTTGAGAAAAGAAATTACCTACTTAGAGCACTTTTTAGATACTGATTATGTAAAACATTTGGACAACAGCACCGTGTATCATGCATGACCTCTAAAACAAAAATAATGATATAAACAAAGCCTGTCCTAAATACAAGTTTTCTTATGGTCTATAAAAATAGATACCAATGGAGATGTTTGCCCTGATTTACTGGTCTGTTCTGAAACCTAAATGGGACTTGATGATACAGTACTTGATTATCAAGATTTAAGACCTTTTCGTGGACTTCGTTAAGTACAGTTTTTCAGCATCGCAGCTTATTAAATAACTGTATTTAACTTAAAGATTTTGTTATAAAGCCCATAATCTGAGAAAATGACCATGGTATTACTAAAACATTTAATAACTCCGGTATACAAATGTTCTATACACTGGTGATCTTTGGTAAACACTGACGCTTGGCATCAAGATGTCTAGCGCTTATTTTTCTAGCAAAACATTTCAATAGAATATTCCTGAGTAGTTTAAATTGCATAGTGTTTGTTAAAACGAAAACGGACTCTTGATGTAAATAAAGTTCTTAGCTGAAGTATGTCGTTTTCCTGATTTTAATATTGTGCTTTCTAGAGATGAATCCTTTTACTGTTTGATGCACTAAAGAAATGTAAATAATTCAAAGTAAAGTATTTTTTGAGCTTCTGAGCTTGGGAAGACAGGAAATACAAAGATTTGTTTCCTGTAGCATTTTACATTTATCATGCAATTAAGTTGCTAAGAGGAGTTGAACTTATATCATAAATGGAAACATGAAATCTCCTGAAATTATTCATCGATATTGATATACCTGCAAGTCCTCAATGCCTTCTGGAGCTCGTTCAGATAAAATGTCTTCCTGGGCCACAGCCTACTGGACAAATGTGAACACAAAGAAAGGCTCATTATGTGTAGATTTCATGCTGGCACAGAAATACTGCTTGCTGTGAATAGTACATCACTTCTAACCTGTTTGAAAGACTTTTTAAAGGAAATACTATAATCCAATTAGGTGTTGGTGGGTTTGACAATTAGGGTTTGAAAATCTATTATCTTTTTTTTTTCAGATTTCAGTTTGATCTTGTGTTCTGCAGCTGGCATTCAGATGGGCTGAGTAAACACCCTGTTTTTCAAACCTAGTTAGTAAATACTAGAGTATGCATACAAAAATAGTTGTTCCCCTTTGTAAGTACTACTTTGATCTTTGCACTTCCTTCTTACTTCTACCTCTTCAACAAGTTCATCTGTGATGACTGTTGCCCTTGGTAAAGGTTTAGTCGGAAATAACTAGAATGTTAGATTTAGTGATCATATTCCTCGTATTTCTCTTGTCATGTTCCTTGGAACAAACTGAAGCTAGTTTAAGAAACTAATATTTAGGCAGGTTTTTTACTACTGCTTTCAGACTTCCAGATAATTGATGAAGTAAGTTACTACGTTCACTTTCAGGGATTGCTCATTGTGGTAGATAGAAGGTCCAGATAAAGACTTGGCGGCTGCAGGAATCTTGGACTATCATTCAATCAGCAAGATTTTTTTTTTTTTTTACCTAATTTATGAGAGGTATTCCCCTGTTCAGAAGAGGTGAAAGTTCTGGCTTCTGGGGGGAAGTGGTTACTTCATAGCCTTCAATTAGTTTGAACTTGGGAGAAGTAAGAACAGTATTGACATTTTAAAATAATAAGTTACAAAAATATGAGTTTCCATATGGATTTTTGATAAAGTACTGAAAATATCTTTTTTTTTCTTCTTCTTCAGAACTTGTTAGTAGATGTGGTCTTCGGAGCATGGAGATGATTACAATAGAAAGTGTATCTGGAAATGCAGACTAGTTTAACCAATAGAGTAAATACTCAGATTATGCTCTTCCAGTCTACAGATTGAACAGGAATCACATTTAGCCGGAATGGATGCATAAGAATTAATGGCTATGCAAATGAGCAGGGCGATTGTTGGTTTTATTGGTTTTCTGTTTATACTATGAATCATCTAAGGTGGCAAGATTGTTACATATTGTAAGAACAGAAAAAGGAAGAGAAGGAAAAAAAGAATTTTAGTGTCATAGGATACTTTTAAATATTCTACTCTTACATCTACATTTATGTCTGATTAGAGTTCATTGACAACTGCTTCTTGGTGACCAGTAAACCACATTGAAACAATTTGTGCTGCTTCCTGGGAATTAATTCTCACTTGCACTCTTGCACCTCCCACAAATACTGAACTCCCCTGTAGTGTTCTTAGAGGTGAGCAGGTAAGCCACCAGAAGCATATATACCCCTGTGAGTTGACCCTGTCACTCCTTAGGAGACCTTGAGGATTTTCAAGAACTGGAGGCATTCTAGTTCTGGGAAGGAATGTTTGGACTTGTGGTCCTACAAGTTAGTTTGGCTCCTTGACCTTTTTTTTTTTTTGAAACAATAAAGATTAATATTTGAAACCACATAATTTGGTAAAGTTAGTAGAGTAACCTAACCAAGACTCTTATCTTTGTAATATTTCATTAATGAGTATCTAGTGCCTCACTGTTAGAAAAAAAATAGCATTGTTTTCATGATGACAAACATGCTTTGTACCTTTGGTCTCTGCTATATTAGAGAAGGTGTTCCTGAGTGCAAATTAATGTGCTGTCTTTCATATTGCGGGTGAGGTTGATAGACCTACCCTTGAAAATCAATTTGTAGTTTAGAAAATAAGTTGTGAAATAATATTCTATTGCCTCACTGCAAATAATTTAAAGCCTAACAGTTTTACATTAAAGTAGGATAAGATGTCATTTGTTAAAAATTACAGAAGTCTCAAGAGTAGATTACAAATGAAAATATTTAATCATAAAAATTATCATTGTATTTTAAATTTTAAAAAGAAATCAATCAGTTATTATTCTCTCCTTAATTTCCTATAGTAACTAATAGACTTAATTGTCAGTAGTACAAGTTTCATCTGCTTTAATTTGTTGCCTATTTTTGAAATTAAAATAATGAAGTGGAGGCTTAATTCCCCATTACAAATTGGATTATTACTTTTTATTTATATTTCACCATTAGGCCAAAATCTTATAACCAGCTTTTATTCTGACCCATACTTTCAATAGGTATTAATGAATTTAAGCTATAGACTCAATTTCTTTTAATGGTGAGAAAAGATTCTTACTGATGGAGCTTTAAATAATATAAAGATTCTATATGGCTCATTCTTTAAAAGCCTAATTATTTTTAAAAATAATAGAAAGGAGAGGGAAAGAGCTATCTGAAAAATCAAAATCCTGTAGTTCCAACTAAAAAGAAATCATGTCAAATTTATACTGACAAAGGCATATCTAACATTCAGCGTTGTGCTTGTTGGTACATAGTGGGTCATCAGTAACTATTTCTTGAGTGAAGGAATGGCATAAGTTTTCTTTTGTTTGTTCAAAAATAGGGCAGCTGTTTTCTGCAAGGAACAAAAATTACACTATTTTGCCTTGCCTTCTGGGAAGAAAGAAACCAAAAACTAGTTCTTGCTTCCTAGATATTATATTCATATCTAAAGAGCACATGAAGTTTACTAGAACAAGGAATTTATTAAAAAGTATCCAGTGCCTTTCAAAAGGAAAGTGTTTCATTCTGAAAGATGAGTTTATGAACTGGAAAAAAAATGGCTTTTAGTTTCCAGTTTTAGAGGCATTTATGAAGCAAGGTAATAAAGTAATTGAAATGATAAAAGGTGCTTATGCAAGTAAAAAAATGTCACTTTTTGGCTACGCTACAATTTCTCTGAGCTCCACTGAAACTGTAATTTCAATATTAGTATCTCCAAAAAAGGAAACAATGCTCCAGGCATTGCTTTGTAATCCAAAGTTTGTCAAAGCCTATCTAAATTAAGCAATTAAAAAGTAAAAACAAAATACGTTAAGCCATCCAGAATTAAATACTTATCACCTATAAAAAACGAGGGGAAAAGTTACTAGCTGGTAAACCTCAGGAACAAGCAGGCAGGTAGTAAGGATACTGTATTTTCCACTTTCCTAGTTTAATGATTTTGCAATATCCAGGACCTCATGTCAGAGTTTCGTTGATTATTTTTCACTTGTAGCATTTTCAGAAAACTGTCCTTGAAACTCTAAATTTAACCATGTCTTCTATGTGGACACAATTTATAAAATCTACCATCCAGACTAGAAAAGAACACAATGCAGGCACTCCTAGGCTTTGTGTCCTGACCCCCAGGAGAGTTAGAAGCGTTTTATTGGAAATTGTTGATTTCAATCCACTCTGCTTTGCTGCCCACTTAATTCTGGTTCTGACAGTGACCTCTCTCATACATTCAGGTTTTAAAAATGAATTTTAAAAATTGTTTACAAATATTTCTATGTATAATCATTTCTATTGTTGCCAACAAACTGTGGAAGAAACTAAATGTTTACTTATATAACAAGTACACTGTAATGCTGTCACAGCAGTGTTTGTTAGTTAAAATAATGAGATATAATCCAAGTACTTTGGTAGCTTCCCTGCGAGAAGTCTTAGAGAAGGATAAATTCTGTGTTCCGTTACATAATCAGCTCAGTCTACAGCTTCTAGGCATGAAGAGAAGCATAAACAAAAACACAAAACTATAATGTTGTCCTTATCTTTACTGTATTAGGCAAAAATCTATGGACAATTCATACATTCCATACTGGAAAATAAAGCTATGGATTTTTCTTAGTTTTAGGGCTTTTGCTACATGAGTATTTGTTGGTGAGATTTTCTTTTTTCTAACTTGAACTAAAAAAATACAAAACACGCATAAAGTTAAGCACACCTCTATAGAAAGCATTTAACATTAAAAAAATTCAATTGCTATAATGAATTTTGTCAAAGTAGCAGCCATTTAAAAAATTATTTGTTATTATTGTTTATCATGTGATTTGGACTGAACATATTACACTGTTTCAATGTCAGGACATACCTTTCCCTTCCCATACCTTTTTATCTCCAGAAATCAATTCTAACAAAAATCAGGCATGAAAGAAGAAGAATTAAAAGTGATGACAGACTCCCTAATCAGTCTACCTGTTTATTGGTCCTGTGCCCACGCCTGCAATTCATTCAAATAGTGAGAATAAATTACTTGATTGTCTTAGAAGATATGCCTCCTGAGGCAAGAGTTTTAGGAATGGAGAGAATGACTATTTTTTGAGTGTTTTAACATGAATTCTTCATGTTCTGTTGATATTTGAAGAACTTCTTTGTCTGCTAGGTCTTAGGTATTGGTTTATTTTTTAGGATTTAAGTATTTATTGGCATTTGATCATTAAGACTTGGTTTATAAACTTCAGTGTTTTTTTTCTTTTAAACAGGGGCTGGGTATGGTGGTGAGGTCAAAGGAAAAGAATCCCTTACAATTTATAACATTTTGTATTATGCTCTGTGCATAATACAAGCATCTTTATGATTTATAAAGTTAAAATAGAGATGATACAGAAGGATGGAAGGAGTATGAATGGCTGTTTATATAGAAGAAATTCAAAGTAGAAAGAAACATGAAGAAGGTAAAGAATAAAAATTAAATTAAACTTATTTTTAGTTTTGTTGGGTGTTCAGGAAAGTACTTAAAGGAATACACAAAACCGTTAGTTTATAAAAATTAAAATTGAATATAAAATCTAGGCAGTAGAAAAGATTATTTATTTTTTTAATAGAAGGAGTGGGGGGCAGAGGGGCAAAGGGAGAGGGAAAGAGAATGTGAAGCAGGCTCCATGCCCAGCACAGAGCCCATCATGGGGCTACACCTCACGACCCTGAAATCATGACCTGAGCCAAAATCAAGAGTCAGACGCTTAACCAACTGAGCCACCCAGGTGACCAGAAAAGATTATTTTATAAAATGTATTCACACTGCTAATTTCAAGCCAGCCAGGAAGACTGGGAAAATGCTTTTTGTTGGGATTGATTACAATGAATCAAACACATACCTATTCCCATTTCCCATGCCACATTCATATGATTCACTCATTTATTACGCACTTAACATAGAGTAAGGTGTGGTGTGTGTGTGTGTGTGTGTGTGTGTGTGTGTGTGTGTGTGTGTGTTAAACCTATGAGCCTTAAAAGTTTGGTCAAAATCAAGGATAATAAAAGCATAGGTAAGGACTTAGTGGGAGTGTTCTCTATAAAATTAGATCTTGAACTTTATTACTAATGTGAATATGAACAAGAAAAATAATCTAGAAAGTGAATCAGAATTCCAAAGAATAAATTCTATGTATCATGGATGACAAGGAAAGTGTCATGAGGAAAAGCGAGAGAGAGATTGAAAAGAACATTTTTATAGGTATTTCACTGTGGATTATACTGTTTTTGATTAATTGAAAACAATGGTTATTTCCCCCTCATTCTGAAAACATTATAGAAGTCAGTTGTGATTAAGCAAACCTTAATACACCTGGAAAATTAAAATCAAAAGCATGGTATTTGACAATTAAATGTATTTGCTTGCTCTCATGCCATAACATTGCATTCGTTTGAGAAAATAGCTTTATGGCTTCTTTTCATGTCTTTACCCAATTTCCCATTTTAGGCATTTAACTAAATTTAATAAGCACACATTAGAACATTTTAATATTTCCTGACTATTTTAAGATTTTATTTATTTGAGAGACAGAGAGCACAAGCAGGGGGAGATGAAGAAGAAGCAGACTCCCCACTGAGGAGGGAGCCCGATGCGGGGCCTGATGCGGGCTCGATCCCAGGCCCCTGGAATCGTGACCTGAGCCAAAGGCAGACACTTAACTGACTGATCCACCCAGGCACCTCTGACTATTTGAAAACATTACCTTAGCAGTCATTTATCCTCAAGTTCTTTTTTATGATGGTCAGGGAAGTATCCCATTTCTCTTAGAAAGTGTGCTGTAACAGCCAAATAGGAATTAGTCCAAGTTGTTTACAAAGGTAGTTCAATCCTGTGTTGAAATAGATGGATGATCGGGGGGCATTTGTGCTATATTTACTAAATATTTGTTAAACTGAAGGGATCCAGTCATTCAAGGCAAGCCACAAAAAATAGTAATTTTATTGCCAAGCTGCTGAAGTATCTTCACATCGATATCCCCATCAGTATGCCAGTATCAAATTTATGATCATCCTCATTCACCAAATTGCAATCCTTCCCCCACCCCCCATGCACATTAAGAAATGCAGTTGTTAGCCCACTATGATCCGTTTGGTAGGTTCCCCATGCCAGAAATCTAGGAGCCCATTCTTCATGCATACTCACTTATCTCATCCAGTTACCAAGCTCTGTCAATTCAGCCTCCTCCTCGTCTCCAGAATCCATCCCTTCCTCATTGAATTTCTAGCTTTCATTTTTGCATTGTCTCCTGATTCATTATCTCCTTCTACTCCACCTTTCATTCCAGCATAAAGGTCAGCTTTCTAAAGTGCAAGTCTGATCAAGTCACAATCTTTATATTTCTGAAATGAATCTCTGTTGTCTTCACAAGCTGATTCCTGTACAGCTCACCTCCCACCCTTGCTCCTCACCCATCCCCTATTTCTCAAGTCGTCCACATCAATTTTTGGTTCCTTATCCTCTGTGTTTTCTCACTTTGAATGCCTCTGCATATGCGCTCCCTGTGTGAAGAGTGTCCTTTCCTTCCTAGCCAACTACTCAGCCTTCAGGGGTGGTTCGGGCATCGTCCTTTCTCTCTCTCTCTCCTCTATCCATTCTCCCTGACCTCTCTGTGAAGTTATGTGCTTGCATTCCGTGTTCTCTTGACTTCTTATGTTTTCTAGACAGAAAATATCTTGAGGGTGGGGATTTTATCTTACTTTCTCTTTGCATAGTGCCTGGTAAGTTTGCTAAATGAGTAAGTGAATAACTAGACAGAGTGTCAGCAGATATTGACTAGGTAGCTATTGATTAAGGTGTGTGGCTCCGGGCAAATTAACTTCTCTGGGTTTCATTTCCTCGATGTATAAAAATGAGAAGTTAGACTAGATGACCATTTACATCTAAAATTACTTGTTTTGTTGATGTGATAGTATTATTTGGAAGACTTCAGATTTTCTTGCTGTATTGAGCAAGATCACCGTAAGGGAAATGCATGTGAGAAGGTACAAAGATAATTCTTGACTGTCATTATGATAATATGAGGAACTGTTCATTTTTGGATTATGAGTTATCATTTATGGTCTTAGTCTAGTTTCTTTCTGGCATCAGGTGTTTCTGGGGTTGCATCTTTTTGTTATTAATCAATCTCTACCATAAACTTAAATTCATATTTCTCCAAAGAAATTGAAGACATGCTTGATACAGAAATTGCATATAAAATTCAATATTTTAACTCTAAATGGGCTCAAGTTCTCATTAATTATAACTATAGTTGGAGGAGGAAAAAAGGGAAGTGGTAGTAATGTAAATGCAGTCCTCATGTGTAGAACAAGAGCATAATGTCTAAAATCGACAAATTAAGAAAAAAAGATATAAACATAGTGTTTGCAGATATGAAGAGAACCCCCAGGAAAACTAAAAAGAGAAAATGAGGAGTAGACGAAAGTCAGTCACTCTGAAAAGCAGGATTGGAGATGAGGAGAGGTGGGGTAGGGGAATCTTTACTGTTTTATAGCAGCTCTTCTACCTTTGCATAGTAGGATATGTTTTTTAACCATTAATTCATTTGAATATACATCGGATCCTTTCCATGTGCCAGGTTCTAGGAACTGGGAATACTGAACAAGACAGAAATCCATAATTTCATGGAGCTTAGATCATGTAATGTTTTCACTTTTAAAAATTTTCTCTTTTCATTAGCCTTTTTTAAAATTGAAGAATCACATAAGTAAAAGATCGTATTAATCATGAGAGTACAGCTTTAATGATTTACCTCAAAGTGAATACACTTAGGTGGGGCTCTAGAAAGAACATTACCAGCATCCTGAAAGTCCTATTTCTGACCCTTTATAGTCAGGACCCCTACCCTTCACTCTCATTTAAAAGGTGTCACTAATGACTTTTGGATTATATGCATGTTGATTCCAGGAGTCCACATATAAATTCATCCACATACAATTGAGAATTGACTGAATGAATTCATTACTCCAAGGTGCTAATAATGAGCCTCACACAAGTACTAACCGTGCTATGGTTAAAAGCCCTAAGGTCAGTTCATTTGAGACTTTAATCACTAAACTACGTTTGTAAAAATAGAAAACAAATCACATTTCCATATTAATTTGTCATTTATGAGTTTGAGTAATTATTTAGTTTCTTGCCCAGCATTCAATGTCACTGACAAAGAGACATGGGAGAAAAAAGCATTCACATCAGACCTTATCAGACATGGAAGCGAATGTAGTTCACTTCTTTCTTCCTTTATACATCGACATCTGCATAAATTGAAGGATTTATCCATGTGAGTGGTCAGTGTGGAAATGCCTTCCTAACTAGATTTAAGGACGGGAAGTTCCCTGTATAAGGCCTGATTTTGATGCTTGCAAGTCATCATTTGTGTGTTTGTGTAATTGGAAGATCGCGGTTTTTCTTATTTCTTCAAGGAAACCCTTTTCTCCCTCCAGAGCAATTGTCACTATATCCATAGAACCAATAAGTATTGCTGGTTCATATGATTAATCCTTTTCATTTAAAACATAAAGGATATACTTTTATAGATATGTGAGGATAAGTAAAAATGAAAATCCAAACTGAAGTTGTCATACTCAAATATAAGAGAACTTGTTTTCTCTATATCTGATCAAAGTAATATTAATCTCTAATTCATAATTCTTGAGGTCTACTTCCTCTTCAGTCTCCTCCAAAATGGTGCTCAAGACAAAGCCCAGACATGAAATTAAAATTTGGTTGTACTCCATTTTTTTAATTAAGTCTTAATTTTTTTAGAGCAGTTTCAGGTTCACAACAAAATTGAGGGTAAGGTACAAAGATTTCCCATACACCCCTACCCCTGTGTATGCCTTATTTCCCCACTATCAGCAGCTCCCATCAGAGCGGTACATTTGTGACAGTTGTTGAACCTACATTGACACATTGTAAGCACCCAAAGTCCATAGTTTGTGTATGGTTCATTCTTGGTGTTGTGTGTTCTTTCGGTTTGGACAAATGTACAATGACGTGTATCCATCATTATGGTATCATACAAGAGTATTTTCACGGCCCTAAAAGTCCTCTGTGTTCCACCCATTCATCCTTCACCCCCTACCCCCACCATCATACTCTATTTTTAGAGAAGAAATCTATAGTAAATCAAATCCCTTTCTGATACCACCTGAATGAAAGACCTCAAACTTTGTGTGAATGTATTGAATTAGTTTTTATGTGGAAATGGAAGGCAACAATATCTCAGGAGTGACTTCAGTTATAACATGTAAGGTTTTATCTAATTTACTGTAATCTTCAGAGAACTTCTCTAGCTATATAAATTTAGATTCACCATACTTCATCTGACTATACTATCAACAAAAATAAATTTTACTTAGAATGGCATCTGCCATTTAATATATATGACACTTGATTATAACATGATTAGAAAATGTCCAGAACATCTTTTTGACCCTATAAATTTCAGTCATTTATGATTAAGAAAACAGGCATAGGCAAAGATTGATACTTATGGAACATATTAGAATGTATTCTGCTCTTTCTAAGAAAATCCCTGTCCTCCATGGGTACAGTGGACATGATACAGCAAGAATTTATGTGCTTCTCTCACACAGGAAAAGAAGTTATATTTACTCTGTTTTATTGATTCTAAGAGGTACTTCTCCCCCCTCCCAGGATTCTCTAGGTATCTTTCTGTTATTGGTTTCTAATTTAATTTTATTGTGTTTAGATAACCTATCTGTATGCTTTCACTTCTTTGAAATTTATTGAGACTTGTTTTATGGTCCAACGTACGGTCTGTCTTGGTGAATGTTCCATGTGCACTTGAAAAGAATGTGTCTTCCACAGTCATTGGAGTGTTCAATACATGCACTTAGTTTTACTAATGACATTGTTCCTACATTTTCTATATCTTTACTGATGTTCTATTGATTTGCTTTCATCAATTACTGAGAAAGGAGGGCTAAAAATGTTGACTATAATTGTAGATATGTTTCTTTAGTTTTGCCACTTTTGCTTCTTGTATTTTGAAGTTCTGTTAATATGCGCATATGCATTAAAATAGTTATTTCTCTGTGATGAATTGACTCTTTTGTTCTTAAGAAATATTTCTCTTTGCCTCTGGTAGTATTTCTTCTCTTGAAGTCTATTGTATCTGATATGTTAGTATAATCTGCTTTCTTATATTTAGTACTTCCATGGTATAACTGTCCTGACTTCCCGTCTTGATACTTTTAAACTATATGAATCTTTAATATTAAAGTGCAATTTCTATGAAAAGCATATACTTGGATCTCGCTTTTTCTGTCCAGTCTGACCATCTCTACTTTCTGTCGGTCTGTTTAGTCCATTTCCATTGAATATAATTATTGATATGGTTGGGCTCAAGTTACCATCTTGGCAATTATTATCTACTTGTGCCATCTGTTCTCTATTGGTTTTTTTCCTCCTTTCCTGCCATCTTTTGAATAAATTTATTTTTAAATTCCATTTCATCTCCTTCATTGGCTATATTTTAAACTGTTTACTGAGGGACTACAATAGGAATCCTTGACTCTACCACAAATTGATACTATAACATTTCATATATAATATAAGAACTTGAGAGTGGTATACTTCCACTTGTCCTTTTCCCTTCCTCTGTGCTATTTTTGTTACAAATTTTACTTCTGCATACGTTATAAACCCCAAAATATATTGTGCTTTTTTAATAGCACACAAGAAAAAAGTCTTATATTTACCCACGTTCTCATCATCTTTGTCATTTTTCATTCTTTCATGTAGATCCAGATTTCTATCTGGCATCATTTCCCTTCAGCATGAAGAACTCTCCTTAACAGGCTGCAGGCCTGCTCAGGATGAATTCTCTCAGCTGTTGTTTATTTGAAAAATATCAATTTCACTTCAATTTTTAAAGGTTATTTTTGCTGAGTATAGAACTGTACACTAATCTTTTTTTTTCCTTTCAGTATTTTCATCATTGTTTCTGATAAGTCAGCCATCATACTTATCATTATCCCCCCCTTGTCCCTGGATGTTTTTAGGATTGTTCTCTTTAGCATTAATTTTTATCAGTTTGGTTGTGATGTGACTAAGCATGGTTTTGTCTTTATCCAACATGGGGATCTTTGAGATTCTTGGATCTATGGGTTGATTTTTTTTTAAACCAAATTTGGAAAAATCTTGCCCATTATTTCTTCAAATATTTTTTCTTCTCTCTCCAGGGCTCTAAATGACGCATATATAAGACCACCTGATATCGTCTCATAGGTCACTAAAGGTGTCTTAATTTCTTTCTGCCTTTTTTCTTCATTTTAGATAGATTTTATTGACTAATATTTAAGTTTATCGATCCTTTCTTCTCGTGTTTAATATGTTGATCAGGTCACCTAATAAAATCCCATTTTGATTTAGAATTTTCCATTAGTTCTTTTTCTTTTTTATTTCCATTTCTCTTGCAAGATTCCCTATCCATTTATTATGTTCATCTCCTCCTTTATATTCTTGGACTTATTGCTATTAACAGTTTTAAAGTCATTGGTTGCTAAATCCATAATTTGTGTCATTATTTTCTCTTGAGTCATATTTTCCTACTTTGCATGTTTTGTCCTTTTTATTGTACATTGTGGGTACTACATTGTGGAGAGTACATATTTTTGTCTTCCTTTAAAGAGTGTTAAGTTTTGTTGTAATAGGCAATAAATTTACTGGTGAATCACCTGGTTTTATAAAGTTGAGCTTAGAATAGCCTTTATTCTAGGGTATTTCCCTTATTCCAGTAGCATGGTCTTTCTGGGGTCACAGCTGAACACTCAGATTGTTCAGTGATGTCTCTTCACCCTGGGTGATTGGAACTTCAATGTTTCTCATAGGGTCCCAAAACTTCTGGAATCTCCATTCAGCTCTTAGATCCCCAGCAGCCATTTTTCTAGTAGGCTTTACAGAATCTTTTCCTGCACTAGTACAGCTTAGTATGTATTCATTAACCAGAGGTGACCCTTATGAAGATTTCTGAGCTTTTTTGTCTGTGTAAATTCCTCATTTCTGATATCCTGCCCAGTGAGATTTCTGTTCTCTGTTTGGACTCTACTTCCTTGTGTCACGGTTTGGAACATAGTCTCAGTCAAAAAGTGAATTTAGAGCTCACCTCAAGTGTTTCCATGTCCAGTGTCTTCCATTATTGCTTCAAATATCTTGTATAGTTTTACAGTTGAGTTGGGCAAGTTCAATAATCATTACTCTGTCATGACTGAAAGTAGGAGTCCACATTTTGACAAATCTGAAATTGCAGTGTTTCCTACTATTAATATAATATCAATTTTTAAAAAGTACTTAGTATTTACTAATTTGGTGATACAAAGAAGCGAAGCTCTTGTATCTACTTTTTAGGCATTTATATCCACTTAAGAAGATGGTAAATATATAAAGTTAAATTGTCGTAGGCCAGTATGTTGTCAAGTGTAAAATCACCAGTGCACCTAAGTGGTATAGCCTTTGTGTGGACTGCATAGCTGTAGGTTACAGAGGAAATACAGGGTTTCTGGGCAGAGGTCAGATTTGAGTAGAGGCTTGAGGTGATATGTAAGTAAGAAAGATGGCATTTCAGGATGCAAGGCTACCATGAACAAAACACAAGGTGGAAATGAGCAAGGCATTTTTGAATGATCAGTCTGTCTATGATAAAAGGTTTTGGTTAGGACGCAGTAATAGATGATGTTTATAATATGATTTAATGTAATAATATAATAAGCTGAGTGGTTGAAGGCTTTTGACCTTATAAAGGAGAATAGTAGGGAGGCTACTACTGACATTCAGAACCAAGGCAGTGAAAGTTCAACTAGGGTACAACAGTGGGAATGGAAAGGGGGAGGCAGATACAAGAAATAATACAAGAAAGAAATCAGCAGAAATTGGTTATTGACTGAAAATGTGTGAGATAAGGAGAGGGAAAGGAGAAAAAGGTGACTGAATTTTTGACCCTGAGTACCTGAGACAATGATATACAGGCAGAAATTGGGCAGTCAAGAACAGAGCCATTGCTGCAGGAATGATTAATTTGATTTTAGATATTAGAGAGTTGAAGATATTAAAAGCTTTATAATTTTTTTAATGGTATCAGTGCTTAAAGCTAATAACAATGTATTAATACTTACATTTTGAAGTCTTTATAGTACTAATTTTATTCTGTTTACATTATAGCATTTTTGGCTAATGTACTTGTTTTCCTTTGTTTTATTAGGAACTGGATAAGCAAATACAGTAAAAATGAGTACAAAGTGGGGTTAGGGAGTGGGTTCTGAATAGGACCCTAACAAAGAAAATGTAATAACTGAATTACCAAGATAACTAACCCATACCCTATACACCCTCCATTTCCTGTGACACCTACCATGTTGCATTGCTTTTGCCTGTTTGTCTTCCTACTTACTAAACTGTTGCATTAGTTAGCTTTTGCTTTGTAAAAAATTACCACAAAGCTAATTAAAACACAAACATTTGTTATTTTTCTCACTTTGATGGGCTCTCTAGGTCATCTGGTCTGGACTGGCTCTGCTGATCTCTGAAGTCTTTTGGTTGCTCATCTGATGCTGTTTGGTTTGGGGGGGGGGGCGTCCAGTAGGACCTCTCTGCTCCACACGATCTCTCATTCTCCAGTGGGCTAGCTCAAGCTTGTTCACATGGCAGCAGTATTCCAAGAGAGCAACAATGGCTGTTGCAATGCCTCTTGAAGCTGGTGTTTAAAACTCACACTTCTATCTCATGCTATTGGTCAGAGTAAGTTACAGGCCTGCCAAGAGTCAAGGGATGGAGGAGAAATACATTTTACCTTTTGTTGGGTGGAGTTGCAAAGAATGTTTGGTCATTGCATTCAATCTATCACAACTGTGGGCCCTGGGAGTACACTCTCGTATCCTTTGCTGTCTTTGGTAACTAACACATAGGAAGTCTAAATATTTTTTTAATGAATGACTAAATTAATGAAGGGACGAACCCATTCAGGGACTATTTCAATATACCTTAAAGATATACACACTTTTATTGTGCCATTAGTGAGTATGGTGTTTTCTATGGACATATTTTAGAAAGAGAGTCTCTTGATTCTCCTTCTATCCTTTGTAATTGAACAAAGGAGATACTTAAAACAAAACAAAATGAAAAGCAACTATTGCTGGAGCTACTGTTGTTTGGTATTTTCACCTTCATATTTGGCTGTCCCAAGAAGAACTCGTTTGGGTGCGTTGTCACAGTCCTGTTTGGCTTTTCAGGCTATGCTCTGGGTAGACTAGCTCCAACCTGAACATGCAGGAGACCTGGAGCAAAGATACTGGATTAACATGAATAAAATTGTAAGTCAAGGAAAAAAATCACATCTGCCACTTGGGTAAATGAGCAAACCATGGTGTGTGGAGTCAGATTAGCTGGCATTACTCTGTCAACCTCAGCAAAGGACTTACTCTCTGTAAACCTCAGTTTTCTCCTCCGGGACCACATTTCTCAGGAATATTGTGAAAATTAAATGAAATAAGTGAAGCACTATCTATAATTCCTGATTCATGGGAAGTAATCAGTGAACTTTAGTTCTTTGTACGTGTGAACCAAACTACTGTCATAGGATGGCATTCTCAGGGTTTCTCTTTCCTGGCGTTATTGACATGTGGGGTCAGATATTTCTTCGTCGTAACGAGTTGTCCTGTGCGTTATAGGCTGTTTAGCAGCATCTCTGACCGCTACACACTGGATGCCAGTAGGACCATCCACCAGTGTGACAGCTAACAATGTCTCCAGATATTGCCAAATGTCCCTAGTGGCAAAATATGCAGACATTTCATCCAGCAGTAATAAGGATAGAGATAAAGAGGGAATGTGGCAGTGTACCCATGCATGTTGGATAGGGAAAAAAAGTACTTGATTCTTCTCAGAATGCCTCAAACCCTTACTGTCTCTATTACTTTTCCCAAAATCTAACATAAACAGAGTGATTATGCTCTAACAAAATGCTTAACATTTACTCCGTGCCACTGACTATGCTAATAAGCTTTTCATGAGTTACCAATTGAATGTTGCCTATGGATCTGCCGTCTCTATTAGATTGGCATTCCATCGTGAGCAGGGACCTTGTCCCAGCTCCAACCACGATGTAGTTGTGCTTATGAGGGAGCTATTTTCTAGGTTGGTCACATTGGTAGTGTTGCACCCCAATAATGCATTAAGGAGCTGAAAATGGATAGAGCTGTGGAAAACATGGAAAATGAGTTTATACAAATCTAGATGTAGATTACAAATATTGATTTTCTTTCAAAAACTTTTAAAAAACAGCTATTTTGAGAAGAGTAAATCCACCATTAATGTTTCTTTCATCATCACTAACCCGATATATCAGAAGAAAGATAAAAATAAATAGCCCCTTTAAAGTTAAATTTTTTTTATTATATTTTTTTGAAGAGGATTCCAGTAGTGCTTAGAAATTGTTCACCCATTCTGATTTTCTCTTTTTTTCTTTTTTTTTTTTTTAAAGATTTTATTTATTTATTCGACAGAGATAGAGACAGCCAGCGAGAGAGGGAACACAAGCAGGGGGAGTGGGAGAGGAAGAAGCAGGCTCATAGCAGAAGAGCCTAATGTGGGGCTCGATCCCATAACACCGGGATCACGCCCTGAGCCAAAGGCAGACGCTTAACCGCTGTGCCACCCAGGCGCCCCTGATTTTCTCTTTTTTTCTTAAAAATGTGTACTTCTAATTACATAAATGAGTTAGAAAATTAAAACATAGGAATGTATAGCTTAGGGAGTAATAATCTCCATGTCACTATATATGGATCCGAACTATTGTTTTTAACAACTATGTAATATAAAAGGTATAAGTATAACATAATTATAATTAAGTGATCTGCTATCAAAGGACATCTAGATTTTTTCCAGTTTTTTGAGGCAATGCATATCCTTGTATTAATTTTTTTGCATATGTGATCATATTTTAGTACAAATTTCTGAAAGTGGAATTGCAGAGTCAAAAGATAACCTCAGTTGAATGTTTCCCATTGTATGTAGTACACACATGTATATACCTTACATGACACTTCTCCAAAAAGTTCCTCTATCTAGATAAATAGCCTTTATCTATGTCAATTTATTATTTAATAGAGAAATGGTGAAAAGTCACTCTCTTTCCTATAATTTCATCCTCATTGCTATCCAGGATGAGGTATTAAAATTACACCCAAGTGATATCTGCTATAGCTGAATATAGTCTTGAAAATAGAGACACTTCATCTCTCTGATTCTCAACTGCATCCTCTGAATGGCACCTAAAACTGTTTTTTCAAACTGCAGATTGTCACCCATTAGGGGGTCATGAAATCAATGGGTTTGAAAAGGTTGTTGTTTTTCTTTTTAATGAAATCTAATAGAACAAAAAGATCATGTTTCCTTACAGTGGGCCCTGCTCAAAAAATGTGAATATATCTGATCCTAGAAAATTCCTCCACTTTCAAGGAGGGCAGTGGCCTTGGTCTTGCTGCCTTCACTAAGAACTCTCTGTGCTGGCCTTTGATGTCAGTGGTGAGACTGTCACAGGTGTGCAGAAAGTAATCCATTAGGCATTTCAGGTAGAACTCGTCACATATTTAGAACTTAGCCAGTTATAACATTATGCCTCTCATGTGAGAAACACAAACAATTCGCTGGAGAAGCTATTTTTAGTGCTAGCTAGCTACATTTTCTATTTCTCTTTCCACGGTGTGAACATTTTCCTGAAAACCTCACCATTGGGGGAGAGAGATGCAGAGTTTAGGCCCATCTTCTCACTAGTCAACCCAGTATCTTCCTTTCTGTTTCAAGGTCCTTCCTCAAAAGCACAGAACTGTGCGAAGGGAAAGTGAGAGGAAGGGCTCAGGGAGCAGGGGGGCAGGAGGGGCTTTCCCTGGTCTTTCCTAATCTTTCAGTTCCAAAGGCTGAGTTGCTATTTCAGAATTTTGAAATAAAACTTGCTTTTAAAATTAATGCAAATATTACTCAGTGATTCATCCCTTCCAAAGAATTCTTGGTTTCTTTTGACATTTTATTTTTAAATTATGAGTTAACATTGACATGACTCTGAGGGTTACTGTTACCTCAGCTCTTCACGGTGAATTTAACTGCCTCACAAAGCCTGTAAAGTCAGATTTTAATCACCACCTGGGCATCTCTTGGGCTGCTGTTGGGCTTTTAAAACGCTGATCTTTTGGCACACATTTGTGCAGAAAGCACGGGGAGGATGTTGGCAGGAGGACTGTGTTTAATTGGATAGTTTGTCCAGTGCCTATAGTTAGAGATCTTCATTAAAGTTTTAACTACAATAAAGATCATGATAAGAACCCTGTGGCAGTTCTAATAGAGTAATTTTAGTTGAGTTTTAAAAATCAAAGTGAGGGCCACTTTATATTAAATCCAGACATTCAAAGGTCAGGAAACCATCAACAGCTGTATGTACACGTAGCACGCATAGATATTCAAAGTAACAGTGGATTCTGTCAGCTTAAGGAGTCAATGGTCTCCCCTCTGCTTTTGAAGACCCTGGGCTAGGATTATTTGAGAGGACTCAGGTGGTCAGCCCACATTAATGGAAAGCCTAAAGGCAAAAAATTTTTTAAAATGGTCTTAATATCTTTCTTGGAAGTTTGGACTCCTGTGGTGTTCTAAGAATAAGGATTTTCCACATGGAATATTGTAACTGGCATTAGCAAGGCATTTCAGTGTAACACTATTTTACTAGTATTCTTCAAATAATTGAAATTTATGATAATAACTCTTTAATATAGATGTATACCTAAGTACATATAAAAATGCAACTTTACAAAAAGAGTTGTGATTTGTTCTTTGAATAAGCATTTATTAGTCCACTAACCTACTCTAAGCTCAGCAAAATCCTGTTTTCAGGCGTTGATCCCATCAAAACCTCTCGTTTTACAGATGAGGAAACAGAGGCCGTAGTGAGTGTCATTGTATATCCAGAGTCACACACCCAGCAGTGGAAGAACTCCGGAATGTTTCTGGGCAATTTTCCTTTTTTTTTTTTTTTTTTAGCTACTTCTCTTAATTGATTACAGTTATTTGCCAATCTTCAGTTTTACATTTTAGACTAATATTTCTTTCAAATCTGCAGGGAGTTCTTATTTACAGGACGCACCTTTTTCCCTTCTGCTGAAGTTGGACACTGCTCTGTATCCCACTAGCAATCCTCACGAGGCTCGCTCACTCCTCATCAGGCACAGAGGACTCTGGGAGGAGAGGATTTCATTGGAAACCGGGGTCCTCTTTGGAGGATTTTGTCCTTATTGGAGATGTATTCATTAGGGTAAAAGATAGACTATTTTAATAGAGACACCCAGCAATACGCTAGGTCAAAGAACAAAGAAATTTCTTTCCTTCTCACATCACCACCAGTATTAGCTGCCATTCATCAGTGTCCATGTGGCAGAAGCTAGGTCTTCTTCGTGTCTAGGCTTTATCCAGCAGGGAAGAGGAAAAAAACCCAAAAACGTGGAGGACGTTTGTCAAGGGCCTTAAGCCCAGACCTGGAAGTGGCACACAAATAGTTTTGACGTTCTCCTGGTGAGCATTTTGTCAAGTGGCCATCCCTAATTCTAAGGAAGTGTGGAGTATACTCGAGCTGAGCAATCAGACTTGCAGCTACAGATACGACCGCGCAAAAGGAGTGAACAGATCTTGGCGTACAGTTAACATTCTCAGCCCGAGCCCCAAGTGCTTTACAGACTTCATGAAAAAAAAACCAAAAGAAACTTGTCTCAGGAATGTTGTATACCTGAAACTAATGGAAAATCATGTGTCACCTGTATTTCAGTAAAAAATAAAAGAAAAATTTATTTCAGGAAGTAATATTTGCTTTCAGCCTTTTTTGTCCTTTAATCTTTCATGTAAATAGGTATAAAATTTGATCTAGGTAAATTTAAATAAAATCAGCCTATATTTAAAGTAATGATAAGGATATTTCTTAAGTAAGTAAATCCAAAATGGTATGTGATTTTTAGATACTATTTTTATCTGGCCATGTGGTTTCTCACTTTTCTCAGGGGTTCTGGGTAATAGAAGATTGCTAGGGCCTGAAATACATTAATATCTGGCTAGGGTAGATTAAATGTGAGACTATAGCCTTGATAATAAGGGCTCTTACAGTCTTTCTCTACCATTTTTTTTTTAAAGATTTATTTATTTATTTGAGAGAGAGAGCACCTGCATACATGCAAGTGAGGAGAAGGGCAGAGGCAGAGGGAGAAAGAGAATCTCAAGCAGATTCCACTGTGAGCAGAGCCCGATGTAGGGCTCGAGCTCAGGACCCCCAGATCATGACCTGAGCCGAAATCAAGAGTCAGACACTTAACCGACTGAGCCACCCAGGCGCCCTTCTGCACCACTTGGACAAGGGTAGGAAATGGCTTACTGCAGGGGCATGCACTAGAGGGCAGAGCACGGCACATGGGAGCTGTCCTCCCTTAGTGCTGTGCAAAGCACTGACCAGGCCCCTCTGACAGCAGGAGGCCCCTCTCTGAGCTTCTCAACTCAAGCCGTGGGTAGAAAGCTTGAACACAGTTCTAGGACCATCACAGAATTCACAAAAGGTTGGAAAATAATCTACACGAAGAGCTAAGACTAAATCCTTGTAGTCTAGATGGTGACAAATAGAAATGACCGCTAAGAATTCAAGTATGTATGATTTTTGTACAGACGCTGAAGATTGGTTGCACCAAATTCCAGGACACTGTTGTGAGCTTGCCACGGTTTTGGATTGCACATACGTAGTAATTCCTTGATTGTGCAATTTTTCGCCTGGTAGATTTCAATTCCAAAAAGGAACTACTCTTCTAAGGTTGATGTCCCCCCTTCTAAGATCTTTTTTTTTTTTTTAAAGATTTTATTTATTTATTCGACAGGATAGAGACAGCCAGCGAGAGAGGGAACACAAGCAGGGGGAGTGGGAGAGGAAGAAGCAGGCTCCTAGCGGAGGAGCCTGACGTGGGGCTCGATCCCAGAACGCCGGGATCACGCCCTGAGCCAAAGGCAGACGCTTAACTGCTGTGCCACCCAGGCGCCCCCCCTTCTAAGATCTTTTAAAAAGGATTATGTTTGGTCTTAGTGGAATAATACAGTTTACTCCTGTATGATGGAATTCTTAAGTGTCATTCCATTCTTATAGTTTTGTTTTGTTTTGTTTTGATACACAGCTCCAGAATGGCAGAAGACGATACGTATTTGGGAGGGCATGAACAAGTAAGTATTATAATCTCACTGATAATTTTTTGTAAATGTATTCATATTTTTAAATATACAGAGGCAGCAGTAGTCGTTGTCAGGAAAACTCTAAAATCGGTAAAACTTTATTTACAATTGTTCTTGAGGTTTCCCTCTCCCTCCATGTGAGGTCAGAGAGGACATGTCATATAAAATGAGGAACTTTATCACACATACTATTGCATAAAAATTATATATGCTGCAGTCAAATGATAACTACCATATTAGTTTCCTAGGGCTACTGTAACCAATGATCACAAACCAGATGGCATAAAAAATCAGAAATATACGCGGCGCCTGGATGGCTCAGTCAGTTAAGCATCCGACTCTTGGTTTTGGCTCAGGTCATGATCTCGGGGTTGTAGGATCAAGCCTATGTCAGGCTCTGTGCTGGGTGTGGAGCCTCTTTGGGATTCTCTCTCTCTCTCCCACTACACCCTCTCGCTCTCTAAAAACAAAGCAAAACAAAAAACAGAAACGGAAATATATTGTCTCACAGTTCTGGAAGCTAGAAATATCAAAACCCAAAATCAAGATGAGGCAGGGCGGGTGACTTCTGGAAGTTCTGAAGGAGAATCCGTCCGCGGCCTCTCTGCGGGCCTGCCGGTGGTTGCCCGCAATCCTCCGTGCCGCTTGGCTTGTAGCCGCATCGCTCCTGCAGACCCGTCTCTTCCCTGGGTGTCTCTCCCGTGTCTCTGTATCCAAATCTCCCTCTCTTTTCTCTCAAGAAGTCCCCAGTCATTGGATATAGGGTCTGCCATTCAGTATGACCTCATCTTGACCTGATTACATCTGCGAAGACCTTATTTCTAAGTAAAGTTACGGACACAGGCACTGGGGGGAAACACAAAATATTTACTTAAAACTCATCTAGTGAGGAGGCAAATTAGTGTAGTGAAAAGACCTCTGGCCTTAGAATTCAGATATCTTTATGTGGGTGCCGGCTGCTACTGATCGGCTCTTAAAACTTGAGGAATCCCTTAGCCCCCCACCATCCCGCTTTTCTCATTTGCAAAATAGGAATGCTAGCCGCACACTCACAAGGGTGTTGAAAAGACTGGATGAGCAGTGAATGTGTTTTGGGAACATATAACTGTTCGTTATAATTTTATTTTCGGTTATGAAGGAATACCAGTGTCTCTTTTCCCTTTCTCGCCCAACTTTTTACTTTGAAAAATTTCAGGCCCATAGAAATATTAAATAGTCCAACAGATCTTTGTTGATTATTAATATTTTGCTTCCTCCCCATCCCTCCCTCTCTCTCCCTCTGGCCTTTCCCCTCCCTCTGTGTGTGTGTGTATGTATATATACACACATGCATAATACATGTTTTATATATTTTATATTAGCTGTATATTAAATGAACCGTTTGAAAGTAATTATTAGACCCTAGGGTAATTATAATAACAATATTAAATTTTTAACGTAATGATTTTTAAGAAGTATTTAAAGTACTGAGATTTATTCATTCATCAGCTATTTATTGAGGCATGACTATGTACCAGAACATTGGCTAAGACGGACTACAAAGTGAGTGATACAGCTGCCATTAAAATAGGAGGGACAGAAACATAGTTTCTATTTGGTGATGAATGCTATTGTAGTCGTTTGCACAGAATGAGCCAGAAATGGTGACAGGGGTCGCTCTACTACCTGGAGGGAAGAACAGGTTATGAAGGACTCTGCAGAGAAAGTCAGTGTCAGCTGCAATTTGGAAAATGTAGTTTGCTAGGCTAGACAGGGAGAGGGAACACTACATACCAGGACACCCTGGCCCAAGATTCATAATCAAATCATATTAAAACTTTAGTGGCAACCACCTAAAAAATGGATTTTCCAAATTTACGCATGCAAACAGTCAGGAAAATAAAACCAAAAGTGAAATACTTTTTAAGGGATCTGGTATCACTTCTTCAAATAAAATAGACTTGTGTAGAATTCCCTATTCTTGATAATGTTCTGATTTATTTAGACAGAATGAGTATGCATTGCTCTTCACAGTAAGATGTCCTTTTGAATTTTAGTGTACAAATGGTGATGTGGGATAAATCTAGGAACATTTTCTTTGATTACAGCAGAAAAGATATTTGGCTACTCATATTATCAAAACCCATGTTTTACCTTTCACTTTTAATATGCAATGTCTAACATTTGAGGGCAAACTCTAACCAGCATTAGGATTGTTCTGCTTGGTTTTAGACCATGCTTTCCTGTCTATACACAGGAAATCTTATCAACAAGAGATGGTCCTTTATGCCACACAAAAGTAAAACCTGCTGAAAACATTCATTTCGAGAGTTTTTCTTATGTGGGCACTTTTGTGATCAGCAGCAACAGGGGTGGGGTAGATCTGATATTTCCATTTTTGAGGCGAGAGGTCCTTGAAGTAGGAGGGTTTTTTTTTTCCTGGTCTCAAGCTTAACGGTATGTATTTCCTGAAGCATACATGTCTTCCGTGAAATATCCCCAGTGTTTTGATGTAGTCCGGAGTTTGCTCTCCAGCTGCGAGTTAATACACAATGCAAGCTGCAGTGCACAACGCGGCTTCTGTCTTCCTCGTCTGAAGTGGAGTGTGTGCCCCGCTCCCAAGACCGGTGCTCTGCCCTCTGCTCAGTTACCTTAGCCACCCGCAGGACCACAGGGACGACATTTTTTTGCTAGGTCATCTCTTCTGTTCTGAGACGGGCGAATACTCTCTGTAAGGTGGGGCCCGTTTTTTTACAATAGCATGTTTTTTGATTCCTATATTTCCTTTCCAGGGAACAATGAATAGCATAGATGAACTTTACTCTTAAGCATTGAAGTGGAGCAGATTTACTGTTCCTCAGTTGAAAATTTGCATACCTCACAACTGGATCTGAAATGTTCTTTATTTAAACACTGTGTTTCTTACTCTTGATTTAACTAGGCATACTAGGCTTGTAGGTTCTAGGAACCTACAATAATATACTAATAAAAAAAGAAGAAGGAGGGGCGCCTGGGTGGCTCAGTCAGTTAAGTGTCTGCCTTAGGCTCAGGCTGTGATCCCAGCATCCTGGGATCGAGTCCAGCATCGGGCTCCCTGCTCAGTGAGGAGTTTACTTCTCCCTCTTCCTCTGCCCTTACCCCCAGCTTGTGCGCTCTTTCTCTAGCTCGCTCTCTCTCAAATAAAAACATTTTTAAAAGAAGGAGTAAATTGTAATGCTGGTTTTTCTTTTTGTTTAATACCAGCTTACTAACCAGCATATCATAAAAAATGGAATAGGGTTGGTTTCTGTGCAGTCCACAGACCTTTCAAACAGATGACTTATTTGGGTTGAAACAAATACTAAGCTCAGAAATATGAATTTTAAGTCCTGAATGAACTAAATGGAAAGGAAATTTTCTCTTGGGATAGGTAATTATAAATAACTTATCAAGATAGACTATAGAATTCAATCAACACATATTGCTTGCCCACTGCGTTAGTTCTCTGTTGCTACTGTAACAAATTACCACGCATTTAGTGACGTAAAACGACACAAATTTATTCTCTTACAGTCTGAAGGTCAGAAGTCTAAACTCCAGGTGTTCGCAGGGCTGCATTCCTTCTGGAGGCTTTCTTTCCTTGCTTCTTTCTTTCCTTGCTTCTAGAGGTGGCCTGCATTCCTTGGCTTGTGACCCCTTCATCACATCAACAACTTCTTTCCAGTGTCATACCTCCTACCATTCAGTTTAATCTCCTCTATCCCTCTTACTGGGCCCACTTGGATAATTCAGGATTGTCTATGTCCATATGAGACACAGAGAGAGAGAGAGAGAGAGAGACAAAGCACGAGAGAAAGAGAGAGCACAAGTGAGGGGAGCAGCAGGCAGAGGGAGAGGAACAAGCAGACTCCCCACTGAGCAGGGAGGCCAATGCAGGGCTTAATCCCAGGACCCTGAGTTCATGACCTGAGCCGAAATCAGACACTCAACCAGCTTCAACCAGCTGAGCCACCCAGGTGCCCCTCTGTGTCCATATTCTTAATTTAATAACATCTGCAAAATCCTTTCTGCTATATGACATAGCATTTACAGCTTCTGGGGATTAGGATGTAGTTGTCTTTGGGGGGCCATTATCCAACCTATCACACCCACTAAATTCCGGGTATTTTGCATTGTGCTATGTAAGTAAAGGTGAAAAAAAAAAGTGAGGGAGCTCTCTGCTCAGTTATATCTGCTGCTTAGACTGTAAGTTATATTTTTAGTTTATCTGTAAATTGCACCAGGGCTATTGCCTAATTCTTATAGGTCTTGAAGTTGCATGGCTAGAGTAGGAGTTTCTTTATCATCATCAAAGAAATATTTCTAGGATTTCCAAGACTGTATTCTTATGCTCATATTTTTGAGAGTACAGCTTTAAATCATTCATTAAAGAATATTAAGTATCCACTTTGTGATAAATATACACTGGGCCCTAAAGATATACTAATAAGCAAGCTACACCGGTTGTTGGCCTCTGTGGATGTTATAGTTAGGCCATTCTTCTCAGATCCCTTTGTCACATAAACATGGCCCAAACGTGTAAAGTAGACATGAGAATTTCACTAGGTCTCATGAACATGTTTTTAAAATCCTGATTTGAAATATTTTCGGATTTTTTTTTTGCTTTGGTTTTTGTTCCAATAATTGTTTTAGGTGTTTCAACTTTAAATATTTAATAGAATGTTGGAAAAATAAGGATTGAATTATTCCAATTTTCTTTTTTACAGATGTTTCATTTGGATCCTTTGACTCATACAATATTTAATCCAGAATTATTTCAACCAGAAATGGCACTACCTACAGGTAAGAAAACTCCTCATCCCTGTTGCCCTGTCATTTATTTTGCTTTTGCTTTTTTTTTAAATTCAAGATTTGCTAATAGCATCTTTTAGAAAGTCAGTAGTATGCCTAAAAAGGAAATGGTGATACATGTTTTAAAAACCAACTTTCACTAGACTTGTTGGAACTATATTTGCCTAAACGTGTTCCACCCCACTTACCCACTGTCTGACTTAAACAATTGTTAGTGATATCCTTGAGGATGGCTTGAAAGGAATTTGTTTCTGGTAGCATTTTCCTTTTCGCCGGATCTTATTAGCTATGGGTTCTTTGTAACTCCTGTTTCCTTTATCCCAGATGCACATGAGGTATCCTCCACTTCTCAGGTCTACTCCCAGACATTAATTTGAGTGTCTGTTGTGTGCCATCCAGTATGCCAGGCACTGGGGATGTAAAGTTTACAAAAGTTTACAAAAATCATAAAAATCATGTCCCTGGAAAAATCATCTTTTAAAAAAGTTTTTGGCTTCACATTCTGACCAGTTGGATAAAACGTATGATATAATCCTTCCTTCTAACATGACTGTATTGACAAATTGTTGAATCTCATATGAATGATTTAAAAAAGCAGCTCATTTAGTCTCTTTTTATTGATTGATTTGTATGTAAACTTTGTGTGATGGCTGTTTTTATGTGCTCCTCGTATCACCAGTGGGACTTACTATATGCTCCGACGCAGCGTGAGTAAATTGTGGAAGTTGCGTATAGAACAGAGAGTTCTGTAATTGGGGCACCTGGCTGGCTCAGTCAGTAGAGCATGAGACTCTTGATCTTGGGGTTGTGAGTTCGAGCCCCATGTTGGGTGTAGAGATTGCTTAAAACAAACAAACAGAAAACAACCCAGAGACTTTTGTAATCACCGAAGTGGACATCAGCTATTCTATTTACCATGGACTTGCTTGTCCTCATTGGGAGATTTCATCCAGTTTGTATCATTCTCCCTTAAAATTGTTATTGTTACTACGGTACCCACTTTTCATTTTTTAAATCAAAATGTTCTGTGTTTTTTATCTCCATTATGTAGATCTAGGACTTCTTGGGAAGGAAAGAATAAATCTGCTCTATGTTCACCTTCCCTAGAAGAAGCTGTATCGCTGAGGCCTTTCTCTCTTTACCCCACAAAACACATTTTGTAGGCTGCCGTGTGTGAGGTCTTGGGAGTGCTGTCCAATCTGAGCTGTCGGTCAGCTTCCTGTGAACAAGTAAAGATCTTGGTAGCTTCTGTGTTTCCTGTGAACGTTTTATTCTGGGGTTCAAAGTTCTTTCTTAGTATCAGTGCTTTATTGAAAGCTTAAGAACTTGGTTCTGCCCTCAGAAAACATAAACATTTCCATTTAATGTCTTGTAAATGCCAAACAGTACCCTGAGTAGATTCTTTCTTAATGTTTTTACTTCATCAAATTTATGGAGGTTGAAATAAGATTATCCAAAGAAACATCTCAGTAAATATTATGTGGTCAGAGCTTCATGTCGTAGAAATTATTTTGCCATAGGATTAAAAAAACTCTTAAAATCATACCTCAACATCTCATATCCCAGTTGTTACCTCATCATTTTTATTGTTACGTTTTTCCCTCTTTGTTGTAGTGGCATAGTCCAATTTTTATGATTCAAGATGTATGGATGTTTTATTCACATCTTAAAGGGGTAGAGAGGTTATATAAAACAATATTACTTGTAATTCTCATACAGACTGTTTTATCTTCTTGAAATCTGAAACTATTAGTTCTACTACTTGTTGAAAACTCTATGTGATATGGTACCACTTTTAGGTCTATAATGTTGTATATACTGTAAGTTAAATTTCTCTACAGAGTGGGCTGTTACTTCAAGGCATAGAAATGTGGCCAAAAGAAAATTGGCATTAAAATGAATACATGCATATCAAATCTAATTTTCTAGTTGACTTAACTTTTGAGTGTGTTCCCTAAAAGACAAAAATGGCCCTGTTTCACTAATAAAATTCCCAAACCTTGGAATTTCACATATTTAAAGGAAATTAAGCCATACAGCAAAAATAATAGCAAACCTTCAAGTATTTTTAGAAGAGTTAATAAGTGAGAGACTCGAAGTTTAATGTAAACGTGATCTAACTCTTCTGTATTTTCCATGACATACGAAATTTGCTTTTTTAGAGGCCTCTCTTCTTGATCTAGCTTTCTAGAAGGAATGTTTTTATGAGTAGAACTGTTACATTATCACACAAGGTGTATTAGTAGCATGAAAATATTTCTATTTCTAGGCAGTTTTATTTCCTTATCAAAAATTAAATTCTAGCCATTTGGGGGGAATTTTTAGATTGCAGTTTTTTTCCTAAAAGTATTTTAAGGTATCCAGGATAAATTTCATACAGACAAGAGAAGATAATTTTCTTAAAGTAATACTGCATTGGCCAGTCACTACCCATTTTTCCTTTCTTGTGTATGTTTTGCTTCAAATTCAGTCATTTTTCAACGGACTTCCTTATAAATTTCTTGCATAATAACAGGAAATAATTATACCTTTGTTTCCTCCAGTTCTCTAGCCTTATCCTGATTCATCATAACACTGAGAAGATAAAAATAAATTCTCTCTTAAGTTATAGTTTATTTTTTAATTTCAACATGAAGGTTTATATCCTCTCCATAAACTTATTTATCTAAAATAAGATGAACTTATGTTATCTAAAAGAATGAACTTCTGGCTAAGAGACTGTGAAGACTGAAATGAACACAAAAGCATTCCGCTAGAATTTTGTTAGTATCAAACATCTTAATTTACAATCAAATGAGTGAGAAACACCCTGTGTCTCTATTGCAGAGCTGTGGATTATTATACTATTGACATAAAAACCAGCTGGGGAGTGTAGGGACATTCTCCTATTGAACAGCTCGGTTTTATACTAGCAGAGGTTCTGATTTGCCTTTGAATCTTCCCCCAAAGTCAGATATAGTCAGGGTATGGATTAAGCTTCTAGTCTTCTTTATGTTTTATAATAATTGATTGGAATGTAGCTGCTTTAACTAAGTTTTTTTCAGGATTCTATAAAATGCCTGTGCTGTTTTAAAAGAGTTGATATGATAATAGTCAGTATTCGGAAATTGTATACAAACATCAAAGGCTATAAATTACCAAGAAAAGTCCACCAGACTTTTGGTCTGATAAACCAGATGAAATTTGGGAGGGCAGGGGAAACAGCCTAGCCGGCTGGGGTATGAAGGCAGTACTTGGGGATTCAAATAAGGGAAAAGAACCGAACACTTGGTTCAGGAAAGGCAGGTAGCCTGAGATCACTATCTGTGTGTTTCACACATGTGGCCGCCAGCTCAGTCTCTTCTACTTTCACATTAAGCACATTCTCTTTGAGGAATGGAAGTCAGTGTCTAATGATGTGAAGGCAAAAGGAAATGCCATGGTGCCCAGGAAATGGTTGCTGCTTTTAATTGGTATTTGTGTCATTTTAAAAACGCGTTGCTAGTAGTCAGGATTGTGGAGGCTGTTGACGTCCTCATCCTTGCCAGATGGATATCGCACCTTTTCTCGGATTGTGCAATGTACTATCACCATTCAGCCAATGTTTATTTATCGTGGTTCTCTAAAGGCATAAAACTGTTGTTAAAAATAAATTTACTAGTCAAATGAGGAAGGTAGATTATATCAGTATGGAATTTTAGCTAAAAAAATGAATTTGAAACCTCTATTTAAAACATAATTTCAGGGTTTTTTTTTTTTTACTTGCTTTATATTTTGTAGCAAATTTAAGAAGCCTCACAGTTTCTTTTGCTTTCTGTTTGTTGTTTTTGCTTTTAGCAGATGGTCCATACCTTCAAATATTAGAGCAACCTAAACAGGTAAGAGGCTTAAAGGGATGGGACTTCCTCTTTAAATGTGAGATCCGTAAGTCTCATATTCATATCTCGAGCACTGGATAAAATAATGAGTGAATTTTACGAAGGAAGTAGCTTATCTAGGAGTTCAGCAGCCTGCCACATTATCTGACAATTTCATTTGTCTACTCCATATTTCTCTTGGTCATCTTCCAAATGTCCTGAGCCTCAGTAGTAGTTCTGTAAAACCTAGATGATTATAGATCCTTGCTCTCTCAGTATCTCCACCATCTCTGCTTAGCAGCCACTCCTAGGAAAGGCATAGATCTTTCCATTCCTTTTCGTTTATAAGGAAACAGCCGTACATGCAGTTCATATACACTGACTTACACCCATCAATCCTGTCCCTGCACTGGCAGGACTTCTTAGCCTTCCTCCTTTAAAAGGAGGAAGAGGCTTTAGAAGCTCCAGCCTTTTCTGTTTTTTCTTTGGACCATGTGACCTAAGCTATTAAAAGTACCAGTGGGGTGTAGGTAACGTTTTAGAATGCACAACTGAGTCCTCTTCCCTCTGGTGTTAGCCTGAGACTCAGCCCCGTTGGAGACAGGAGAGGAGGAGTTTATTTTATCAGGTTCTCCCTCTTACCACTAGATTTTGTTGGGGATGCCTGGGAATTGAAGTGGCTTCCTCTCCATGCCCCGACTCTGTGAATAAATATGTATTGGAAATTGGATGGGACCATTGCTATGAAAGAGGAGGAAAGAGAATCTTCATGCTTTTCTTATAGGGTATAGGGGAGAGCTCAATTATTACAGGATATTTAGAATAGTATAAGTCCCCCACAGAATGAGGGCAAAGTAAGTAAATCTCTGGATGGATATGCTTACCACATTTGTGTGAGACTGGAGATGCGCGTACCTGCTGTCTTGCAGTTATTACCCAAGACCTTTCTTAATGTTTTCAGTAGCTCAGCGGAGTGAGTGTAACACTTCTGCATTGTGTAATATTTAATAAATGCTAACTAGGTCAAGAACTTAAATAAAGCATCCATTGTGGTTACTGTAATTGTGACATGTGTTTAGATTTCGGTTAGAATTTAAAGGATAGAGCCATCTTAACGATCATTATAAGGCTGAACTGAGATAAAAGTTTTTGATGTGGAGACAGAATGCCATGTGAGACTTCGGACATTGGTTTGGTAGCTTGCAGTGGCAGACCGACTCCATGAGCTTCCAGCATGACTTGTCTTTGCTTTACCTCCATGTCCAATTCTTTAGCGGTGACTTCTTACAAGAGGTAGCCAGTTTTCTCAAAGACACCCCCCCCCCCACCGAAGTCTGTGCAGTGGTCTGGCCTCCTGGAAAATTTCCAGGCTTCCAAAATCTGCATTAGCTCATGAAAGCGAGAAATGAAACTAAAGTCTGTGTCTCTGCATACCAGGCAAAGCATGTTTTTCAAATATCTATTTTCATAAGCATAAATAATAAGAATTTTTAAATGCTGTTCCTTATTATGGGTCCAACAGTCATAAGGAAAAATGGACACTTATGATTTAGCTAAAAGGTTATGTAGTTCCAAAATTCAAAATTTAATTCACCATGCGTAGGTGTCTGAAAGCTCACCTGAGTAAAACAATGTGTTTGTTTACCAAGCTGATGTTATTTTGATGTCTGACTCCAGTGAAAGTAAAAAGACGGTATTTAATTCAGGCTTTCTGACCGGATGGATGTAGCCCTTGCCTTTGAGGTTGATGACTCATCGTAAGCAAATGGAGTTACTAAAATGAATGGCTGTGGGTCGACAAACCTCTAATCTCAAAAATTTAGAACCAACCAGAAACACATTCAGACTATACATGTGAAGACATCTTATCTTCCTGAAAAAAAAAAAGTCATAAATTTCCATCCTCAGGTTAAAAATTCCTTTGCACAGAAGTTTAGATACTCTTATGCAACCATGAATACTCTCTATTGTTTTACAAACTGTTAGCAAGCTATTAAGACATGTCTCTTGACTCATATTCTATTTGACACGATTCCCAATAAGATATAAAAGTATATGTGTATATATACTTCCACCTGCCTAAGGGAATTTTGTGATTAAAGATAATGAATTACTGTATTAAAATTTTTAATTAAAAAATTTTTAAATAAAAGTTAGCAAAAGGTTTTTTCTTTGCCACAATTTCCCCCGCCCTGACAGAGATGAGTCATAGCACAGACTACTGATCTTTAGAATATCCAGTTCTGTCGCGTATTATGCAGTGCTAATTATCTAACGCTTTTTAAAAACTGAGGTTGTGTTTAAGTAGATTAGCAGGCAGTAAATCTCTATCTTTATGGTTAGTCAATTCTGGGGGCTCGTGTCACACATGCTGCTGCTTTTTCATGCTTTTAGAAATGTCATTCAATTATTAAAAGTAAGCCAATAGCCTTTGTCTTTAAAAGGTAGAGGGCTGAATTTGTAACTTATTTTTTGGTTTGAATTTGGCGAGAAACAAAACAGAGGACTTGCTCCTAATGACTGACCTCATCTCAGAAGGTTTCCCAGGTATTGGGTTTGAAATCTCCTGAGGAGTCGTATGCAAAAGTTGTTTTGCGTCCCGGTGTACTGAGTTGATCATACACTCTAGATCCCTGTGTGACTGAGGAACTTTCCCACACTAGGGAATTTACTTTGGGCCTTACTCATCCCATGAAATATGCTTTCAGACTGATCCTTTGGAAATCAGAAAGTTCTCAGAAAATATAGGGACAGTTCCAGATTCTTACCAGAGATTTAAATTAGTTCAGGGCCCCAGACCGCTCGGACTATTTTGCAAGACCCTATGATGCATAATGAAATTTAGGGCAGTCTAAGGAGGGCAAGAAATTTTACGCTGGCACATGAGCTCCAAGCTGTTAAGACCTTTGCATTTGCCAGGCTTTACAATTGTTAAGAGTCTGCGAGGTAGAAAGCCCCACCAGCAAGTAGTGCGTGCACAGAGCTCCTGATGGCCTAGCGCTCTAGCACTGTTGATATGAAATCAGTCCCACTGTAAAAATAAATGAAAGATGAGGATGTTCCTTAAAGTATATAAAGATATTTGAAAAGGATTTGAAAAAAGAAAAGCTGCCTGGTTAAATTTAAACTATAACACTAATACATTTGACTGACAGCTTTATAAAGTTGAGTCTTTCAGGAAAAACATTGAAAGCTCCCTTAATATGAAGCTTCCTTAATATCAGACCCATCTTTATAATATTCCTTGGTTTATTCTTGGTATACAAATATGTACAATTATCACTGTTAGCTTTGTAAATCCTAAAATACTAGAATTGGAACAGGCCTTACAGATGGTCTTGTCTAAGCTTCTCATTTGTATAGATTCAAACAACAACAGCACGGAACTTCGGTGTTTCTCAGCCCACAGGAGTTCGTTCACGTGGTTAAAGGCTTCCAGCTAAGTCTTCACTGATTTACTACAGCTGTGGAATTCGTGGGTTAATAATACTGAAAGGGATTATCTGGTTTGGGATTATTCGGGTTAGTTAATGTATTAAGCTTGAGCTTGATGATATCAATAATCATAAAACCCAGAATCTTCTGAACTGTTCCATAGAGTGTGATCTAAATATATTTAACGGGACATTTCTATATTCCCTCCTGAACCAACCGTAATCAGAGTAGATAAAGGAATTCCTTTAAGTAAGAGTCAAAGAAGCATAGTCGGTAAGTAATATGGCCAAGTTCGGAGCTTGGCAGCAGCAATTCGAGATGAGGAAGCTCTGACTCAAACAAGCTCCAGCACGTCCAGCCGCAGCTCACTCTCCGCATCTGCACAGCAGGAGAGGTCCTGCAGGGTTAGGGACCTGGCTTTGAAGCCACAGCTCAGTACACAGGTATCAATTAACATCTATGTTTATACTAAGATTATGGGAAAAGTGGTTCTCGTTGGCAGTCCTCTTTCACAGTGTATGTTTTTCCTCTCTCACCTAATATCCACAAGAATTAAACATTTGTATATAACTTTGTATATAATTTTCAGTAAGTATTTCTCAAACTTGTTGGCTCTGTATTCACCTTTGCAGAGAGGATTTCGTTTCCGTTATGTATGTGAAGGCCCGTCCCATGGTGGACTCCCCGGTGCATCTAGTGAAAAGAACAAGAAGTCCTACCCTCAGGTCAAAGTAAGTTTGTGGTGTTCTCCTATATGATTCTGGAAGATCTGATTTCCTAAGAGCAAAAGAGAGGAAGCTTTAAGTGAATACCAGCTGCCTTTGCTCCTAAGCTGTTCACATGATTATTATGATTTTTAAGTAGAAATTGTCTCTTAGCAATAGAAGTGACACATTTTAAGATTCTATTAATATTTCCATGTAGTAGAAAGTATTTCAACATTAACCAATTTTTAGTATTTCTCGATCATCTTCAAGTGGTTTTTAGTTGTAGACTTCCTGAAATTTTAATAAGGCTTCCAAAGAGGTGCTTGATTTCAGCCCATCGGGGATCTAGTGCGGAACAGACGACTGGGCGTGTGGATTGTGTGGCATGGTATTAAGAGCAGGAAGTCAGACCCAGGCGCTGGGCGTACCTGTGTGCCTTTGACTAGGTCGCCCAACACTTCTAAGCCTCAGGACCCTGGCGTGTACAATGCAGAAATGTTAATGGTCTGTACCACATAGAGTCTTGTAGAGATGGAATGAGAAAAGGGATATTAGTGTCCCCAGAGAGCCTGCAAGTGCTGGAGGGCCTGTCCTTGAACAACTGTACGGTAACGACACGCTCCGGTCCTCGGAACCTACTGCTTCCTGACGTGCCTGGAGTGCGCTTGGCTGAGCCTTTTACACATCGCCAGGTTCTTTTCCCGTCTGGTAGTTTAATGGAGAATATCGTTCCCGGAGTTAGTTTGAGTTTTTTATTTTCATGACGTGACGCCGTGTTGCATGGGCTGAGTGCTAAGCGTTTTGCAGATAAGCCAGTCGATAATTACAATTTCGCTCTTTGTAAAAGTTTTGTTTGTTCAGTAATTCCAGACGTTGGCAAAAGTTTATCAGCTCAGTTCCCACTAAGGGGTGAGTGCCCCTCAGGGTAGAACACACTTATAGCTGTGGTTGCTGGTTTGTTTTGGGGACTAGGGGAAGGGCAACAGGACAGACCCTCCGTAAAACTGTGATGTGAAGATTTGTCTCTCTTGTTGCCAGCCTTGTGTCAGCCTCCCTCTCCTCCTTCTCCGCTTCTAGCTCCAGGCCTCTCTCATTTCTTATCCCTGTTCCGAGACAGAAGACAAAACACTGTGATGTTATCCTTTAGCTTTTGAGTGAAACTCACCCATGTTATCAGCCCTACCTGCCCTATTTGCATTGGACGTCTCCTAGCGAGGGGCTGTGTGGGATGGGAGATGTTTTTCCCATTCGGGGTCATCAGGTGGGGTAAATACGTGTTTAACTCACAGAAGGAAACCACAGTCTTAAGGTCTCAAGTCCTTTAGAATCTGGGTGTGGAAAGAGGAGCCGCAATTCAACAAGGGAATTAGCATTTATTAAGCACCAAAGAGTTGCCAAGCGCTTTACATTCATAATCTCTTCTAATCCTCATCACAACCTTGGTAGGTAAAAAGTGTAACGTCTATGAGGAGACTGAGGCTCAGACATAGGAAGTCAGTGGCCTTTCTCAAGGATTGCCGGCTCTTCTTCCCACCGCAGACCGTTGCTTGGTGAACTCTCACTTGGAGTGTGTGCGTGCGGGGTGCTGGAGGCAGGGACCTAGGGAACAGGACATGGGAGGACAAGGGTAAAATAAGGAGCAGAGAACTGCAACTCTGAAAAACGAGAGGGAGAGAGGTTCAGGGGGCAAACGGTACTCAGATGTGAGGGAGTCAGATCCAGAACTTTTTTCTTTTCTTCTCTTTTCCTTTTTCTTTTCTTTCTTTCCTTCTTTCCTTCCTTCCTTCCTTCTTTCCTCCTTCCTTCCTTCCTTCCTTCCTTCCTTCCTTTCTTTTCTTTTTTCTTTCTTTCTTTCTTTCTTTCTTTCTTTCTTTCTTTCTTACTTTTTTTTTAGAGAGAGAGAAAGAGAGTGCACGCATGCAAAAAATGAGAGGGAGGGAGAGGGAGAGAGAGAATCCTGGGTAGGCTCCATACCCAGCACAGAGCCCCATGTGGGGCTTGATCTCGAGATCCAAGATCATGACCTGAGCTGAAATGAAAAGTCAGACACTCAACCAGCTGAGCCACCCAGGTCCCCTCCAGTGCTTATCTTTTTAACATATGCATCTGTGTATCATATATATAAATATTTTATCTGTTTATGTGTGTGTGTTTACAATAAGGATAATTGGAAGATATGTGTTACCAGCTTTGGTATTGGTTATAATTACTGAAGAAATAACATTAAGAGAAAAACTGGGTATTTTGTCTGGACTGGCTCTATACAAAAAATGTAAATTATGGTGTTTTCATGAACTATTTAGTTGCATTGCTCCAGTCTTTTGTGGCTAAGTAACAATTTTTGATACTAACAAATACATAGCATTACTTTGTTGTAAATTTATTACCTAATAAAAAAACTTTATCCATTTATGCTCAGTCTTCATACATCCTTCTCATATAGGGGCTGCTGCCTCACATTTACAAAATGATTTAGAAATGAAACAGCCTAATGGAGACATTAGATGTTCTTGTCAAATCATAGTTTCTGTATCAAGGAGTTTAATGCTTAGTGGGAAATACAGGTATATAAACAACGAAAAATAAAGAAAGTCAAAATAGAAATGTGTAAGACTGCTCATTATTACACTTTAGCTATGATGTCATTATTTCACCCAAGCCTTTATTCTTTATTCACTAATTCAACATACACTTATTAAGCATTTAATCCAGTTGTAAGAAAAGGAAGAAGAGTTTAGAGAATCTGTTACACACTCTCATTGTCCTTCTAGCCTGTCATTTCTCACTGAGAGTTTAAATGCCTCTGCTGTTCATAGCAGTTAAAGGAAGTCACTTTATTTATCTTGAAAGCTCTTAAATCAGGAGGATGGAGAGGAGGGAGTGAAAGACACAGCCATGAGCTATTTGTCCCAGAGCTCTTCTCCCAATCTCATTTTTAATGGTGATAGTGAAAGGGGACCTTTCGGGTTACAAAGGGATTTTAAATCCCTACTCTCTGTAAAATCAGACAGAGGAAAGAGTTGCTCTCGGTATCTACCTCTTATCAGCAGAATCTGTACAATTGTACATGTCTTCTGTTGTAGTGAACTAAGCACCCGTTCTGGGTGAGCCTGCAAGGGAAGCAGTGGGCCAAATACAGCTATGTCAGGGTTTCTCAGACTCGACACTACTGACGTTTGGGGCCAGAAAACTCTTTGTCGTGGGGGGCTTTCCGGTGCATTGCAAGATATTCAGCGGCAGCCTGGCTTCTACCTGCGAGAAGCCAATAGCCTCTCTACCACCGTGACAACCAAAAATGTCTCTAGATATTGCCAGATGCCCCCTGGGGGGGGCGCAAAATTACCCTGCCTTAGAACCACTGATCTAGACGCAGGGTCGAAACAACCTTAACCTTTCTCCTATGCATACTTTTCTACCATAGAGCTGTAGCACATGGGTTATACGGCATTGCCTAAGTATATTCTTTTACAAACATACACAAGTTTCTCCATTATTAGCAGATACTTATTTTCAAGAGGATGATCACGGTGACTGTATAATTTCTTCTCAGATGTCTGAGCTAACGTATTGGATATTAAAAAGAAAGAAAAGAGAAGAAAAAAGACGTCTTCAGCATTCCATATTCTATGATAACTGCGTATCTAAAAGTTAACATAGGACTTCTGTTGGCATTCGGTTATGAACTGTTGCAGAAGAGAAAGTGAAAGTGAAAACAGGCTCAGCCCAGGCAGTGAGCCTGCAGAGCAGCTGTGTGTGAGCAGTGGGAGCATCGAGGGAATGGGCCTCACCCTCCCTTCCAGTGTCCAGTGGAGGGAGGTACAACGGGGGGTGCCCCACACTTACCCCAGAATCCATTCCTGCAGGAGCTTCAGAGGGAGGGCCTTTAGATTTGCTGGGAAGAAATGCTATTTCTGAGGTCTACATGTGCTGCATTCTTATTTAAAGTACATGTGTTCAGCTTTAACAGTGAAATATTAGGGGCTCTGCCTTTTTCTCACGTCCAGTCTCTACGGTTCTCCCTCTCCCCTCGGATCTCACTCCCTCTCTTGCCATCACCCCTCTCTTTGAGCGCGTCATTCCCTTGAGAGGCCTCTGAAAGCCTGGTGGTTCCCCGTGCTCTCTCACACACAGGCAACAGCAAAGGGTCGGGGGCCACCCTGAAAGCTACTGGGGTTGACTGTGACTTGGGGGCTGCAGACCCCTAACTACATTTTACAGACTGCGTGAACGTTAAACCTGCTTGGCTTACTCTCTTGCTAATTGTCCAAATATGATACTCAAGTTAAATCATTTTAAAACAACTCTAGGGGGTCTGCCCACTCCTCCTTTTTCTACTGGAATTTTGTCTCATGCCTAAAACCCTGTTTCTCATAAGTTGGGTGTGGGCCAGGCTTAGACCCACTCTTCCCATGTGGAGATTATTTCTAGAACTCGGGCTGCGGGCTACGGGGCCATCTGGCGCTCTGCATGCTTCTTTCAAGTCAGAATCCCGTTCAGATTTCTAGAGCCTTGCTGTGTAAGCCTTCACATTCTTTAAAAAAAAAAAAAAAAAAAAAAAAAAAACCTGTTTTAATTACAAAATACTTCAAGCATACTTCAAGAACATTTAAAAATTGGTATAGCAGACACCAGGTACACCATCTAGATTTAATAGATCGTAACAGTCTACCATGTGCGCTTCTGATCTGTCTCTCTCGCTCTCAAATGAAAGGCAGTTACAGTGCAACCCCACCCATCTATCATTTTTTCCTTCTTCTTGGTAAGTAAACCACTATTCTGAACTTTTGTTCTCTGATATGCTTTAATACTTTTACTACCTAAGTATGCTTCCATAAATATTGGCATTTTCAAGAAAATTAATTTTTACTGGCTTCCACCTTAATTTTCTATTCCATATCGCGGCTCCTTTTCAGGACAAAGGAGAGTTAAAACAAGGCTCCGTTGAAGCGCAGCGTTCGCTTTGATCCTGCTGAATCCTCTTTACCAGCTCGATAAAATTTATTCATTTACAACAACAAAAAGTAACATTAAGAGAAAAACCTAGGGAAAGTAAATATGCAGACTAACCCTTATGTCTTGCCCCTTTTAAAGAAAAGATTTCCCGTCGTTAAACATTTACTCTTCTAGTATACTATCCAATAAAGTTTCTCTTTAAAGTTTCCTCAGTTCTGATTTCATCACGGAGCTCCTAATGGGAGAGGCTGGCAGAAAAGGACAAGTAGCTTCCTCGGGGCCAAGCTTGTCCCTGCCTGTTTTTGACTCAGCAAGGAGTGCCAAGGAAGGCTCCTTTCCCTCTTTTTCCGGAAAGTTATGCATCAGATTTTTTTTATTAATCAAACTGCTTTCCTCTTCACAGAGGTGGAAAGGTGCCAACAGGAGCAGCCCCATGGGGCTTCAGAAACTCAGTGATTCTCTTCCAGAGCGGCAGAAAGTCCCCATCCTCAGCTGCTAGGACAGCCTCCGGCCGACCCCACTCTATGCCAAACAGAAATCAGTGTCCGTGACCTTGCTTCTAAAATACAAATAGCTTACCAGTGGGTATTTTTATTTTCTCTTTAGTTATAAATATCAAATGCAATGGACTACAACTTGAAACACAGCTGATGGGAGCGTAACTATTTTTAATCAAATGTTTTCTGAAAGCTTGTTCTCACATATGTGTTCTTCCCTGAGTGTTTTATGTTGAACAGAAGGCATGTGTTGAAATATGTAGGTCAACAACAGCTTTTGTGTTGTCCCCCCTGCCCACTTGAATTTTTTTTTTTTTTAAATCTCCACTCTTGGTGCCTCTCACTTAAAAATCCTTAATGTTGAGTTCTGTCAAGGTCAAATAAAGACTGGCTGATCTGCTGTGGCATTCAAGGCTATCACATATCCTTGCATAACCTTTCCTTTGTGTAGACTTGTCTGATCCAGGAGATTTGCCATTTTAAGTATATAGTTTTAATACGAATTTTGAATAATTTAATCTGACTCAATTTCTAAAAACAACAGCGAGGAAAATCTCCAGTAATCAATTAGGCATGCATATAGAACCTAAGCTCATAGCAC